>NW_028270180.1:67038034-67351534 GCF_037043375.1 Chiloscyllium plagiosum | reverse complement strand
GAGATGGAAATAACCACAGAAGACTCCTGCACTACTTGTCCTCCACTTCTCCCTTTCCGAGAGGAAACCCATCTACCTGACTGGATCGGCAGTTTTCCTAACTTTCTGAAACTGCCACCTATCACACCCCCCGGCTCCTGTAAATTCTTCATTACCTTTAATCATCGCTCCATCTGATCCATGAAATCCTACAGGATTTGCATCCTCACTTCCTGCAGACAATCAAGATCAGTGAAACTTTCCTTAGTCTCCTGCATCCAACAGGAAGAGCACATCACTGCACATACGAATGGCTATCTTTGCACCTTAACAGTCCACAGACCCAGAAAAAGGCACACAGTCTTACAGCTTTACAAAACACTACTCTAGAATAAATTAGTACTCATATTTTATTTTAAATAACTTAATCAAAGTATCATAAGATGTGTATTTAAAGAATAAAAACAGTTGCCTACTGAATGCTGTAGCTTTACTGAAATAAAACAGACTAAGATTTATCTTTGAAGAGAGCGAAACTGAGAGTCACAGATGAACAGCACTAAACAGAACCTTCGGTCAAATTTGTCCATGCCGACCAGATATCCGAACCTAATCTTATCCCTCTTGCCAGCACCTGGGCCATATCCCGCTAAATCCTTCCTATTCATGTCAAGTATCCAAATGCCTTTAAAATGCTATAACTGTCAGCCTCCACTACTACTTCTGGCAGCTTATTCCATACACGCACCACTCTCTGCGTGAAAAAGTTGCTCCTTAGTTCCCTTTTATATCTTTCCCCTCTCAACCTCAACCTATGCTCTCTATTTCTGGACTCTCCTACTCAGGAAAAGACCTTGTCTGTTTACCCTATCCATGCTACCAATGATTTTATAAAACTCTACGGAGGTCACTCCTCAGTCTCCGATGCTCCAGGGAAAGAAAGCCCCAGCCTTTTTGCTCTCTTCCTGCAGCTCAAACCCTGGCAATATCCTTGTCAATCTTTGTTGAACCCTTTCAAGTTTCACAACATCCTTCCGATTGATGGAGAACAGAATTGCACACAATATTCCAAAAGAGGCCTAACCAATGTCAGTACATGATCTTCCAACGTCTATACTCAATGCTCTGATCAATAAAGGAATATATTCCAAACACTTTCTTCAATGTCCTATCCACCTGCAACTCTACGTTCAAGGAAATATGAACCTTCACTGCAAGATATCTTTGTTCATCAACACTATCTTGGAATTTGCCACTAAGTGTATCAGTCCTGTTAAGATTTGGTTTTCCAAAATGCAGCACGTCGCATTTATCTGAATTAAACTCCATCTGCCACTTCTCACCCATCTGAACAACATCCTGTTGTCATCTGAGGTAACTCTCTTCGCTGTCCACTATACCTTCGATATTGGTGTCATCTGCAAACTTACTAACTATACATCCTATGCTCATATCTAAATCATATTATATAAACGACGAAAAGAAGTGGACCCAGCACTGATCCTTGCGGCATTCCACTGGTCACATGCCTCCAATCTGAAAAACAACCCTCCACCACCACCCTACCTTCTACATTTAAGCCAGTTCTGTATCCAAACGGCTAGTTCTCCCTGTATTCCATGAGATCTAACCTTGCTAACCTGTCTTCCATGAGGAACCTTGTCGAGCGCCTTACTGAATTCCATAGAGCATGCCCACCTCTCTGCCCTAATCAATCCTCTTTGATACATCTTCAAATAACTCAATCAAGTTTGTGAGACATGATTTCCCACGCATATAGTCATGCTGACTATAACTACTCAGTCCTTGCTTTTCAGAATACACGCGCATCTTGTTCCGCAGGATTCCCTCCAACAACTTGCCCAGGCATCAATGTCAGGCTCACCGGTCGATAGTTCCCTGGCCTGTCCTGACATAGAACATAGAACAATACAGCACAGAACAGGCCCTTCGGCCCACAATGTTGTGCCGAACGTCTAACCTAGATTAAGTACCCATCCATGTACCTATCCAAATGCGGCTTAAAGGTCGCCAATGATTCCGACTCTACCACTCCCACGGGCAGCGCATTCCATGCCCCCACTACTCTCTGGGTAAAGAACCCAGCCCTGGCATCTCCCCTATACCTTCCACCCTTCACCTTAAATTTATGTCCCCTTGTAACACTCTGTTGTACCCGGGGAAAAAGTTTCTGACTGTCTACTCTATCTATTCCTCTGATCATCTTATAAACCTCTATCAAGTCACCCCTCATCCTTCGCCGTTCCAACGAGAAAAGGCCGAGAACTCTCAACCTATCCTCGTACGACTTCCTCTCCATTCCAGGCAACATCCTGGTAAATCTTCTCTGCACCCTCTCCAAAGCTTCCACATCTTTCCTAAAGTGAGGCGACCAGAACTGCACACAGTACTCCAACTGTGGCCTAACCAAAGTCCTGTACAGCTGCAACATCACTTCACGACTCTTGAATTCAATCCCTCTGCTAATGAACGATAATACTCCATAGGCCTTCTTACAAGCTCTATCCGCCTGAGTGGCAACCTTCAAAGATCTATATACATAGACCCCAAGATCCCTCTGTTCCTCCACCTGACTTAGAACCCTACCATTAACCCTGTATTCCGCATTCTTATTTGTTCTTCCAAAATGGACAACCTCACACTTGGCAGGGTTGAACTCCATCTGCCACTCCTCAGCCCAGCTCTGCATCATATCTAAGTCCCTCTGCAGCCGACAACAGCCCTCCTCACTGTCCACAACTCCACCTATCTTCGTATCATCTGCAAATTTACTGACCCACCCTTCGACTCCCTCATCTAAGTCATGAACAAAAATTACAAACAGCAGAGGACCCAGAACTGATCCCTGCGGAACTCCACTTGTAACTGGGCTCCAGGCTGAATATTTACCATCTACCACCACTCTCTGCCTTCGACCGGTTAGCCAGTTTTCTATCCAATTGGCCAAATTTCCCTCTATCCCATGCCCCCTGACTTTCCGCATAAGCCTACCATGGGGAACCTTATCAAATGCCTTACTAAAATCCATGTACACTACATCCACTGCTCTACCCTCATCCACATGCTTGGTCACTTCCTCGAAGAATTCAATAAGACTTGTAAGGCAAGACCTACCCTTCACAAATCCGTGCTGGCTGTCCCTAATCAAGCAGTGTCTTTCCAGATACTCATAAATCCTATCCCTCAGTACCCTTTCCATTACTTTGCCTACCACAGAAGTAAGACTAACAGGCCTGTAATTCCCGGGGTTATCCCTATTCCCTTTTTTGAACAGGGGCACAACATTCGCTACTCTCCAGTCCCCTGGTACCACCCCCGTTGCCAGTGAAGACGAGAAGATCATTGCCAACGGTACTGCAATTTCCTCTCTTGCTTCCCACATAATCCTAGGATATATCCCGTCAGGCCCGGGGGACTTGTCTATCCTCAAGTTGTTCAAAATGTCCAACACATCTTCCTTCCTAACAGGTATCTCTTCTAGCTTACCAGTCCATTTCACACTCTCCTCTTCTACAATACGGTCCCTCTCGTTCGTAAATACTGAGGAGAAGTACTTGTTCAAGACCTCTCCTATCTCTTCCGACTCAATACACAGTCTCCCACTGCTGTCCTTGATCGGACCTACCCTCGTTCTCGTCATTCTCAGGTTTCTCACATACGCATAAAATGCCTTGGGGTTATCCTTGATCCTATCCGCCAACGATTTTTCATGCCCTCTCTTAGCTCTCCTAATCCCTTTCTTCAGGTCCCTTCTGGCTATCCTGTATCCCTCCACTGCTCTGTCTGAATCCTGTTTCCTCAACCTTATGTAAGCCTCCTTCTTCCTCTTTACCAGGCATTCAACCTCTCTCGTCAACCAAGGCTCCCTCACACGACCATTTCTTTCCTGTCTGATAGGTACATACATATCATGGACACATCGTATCTGCTCTTTGAAAAAGTTCCACATTTCCACCACATCATTCCCTGACAGCCTATGCTCCCAACGTATGCTCCTCAAATCCTGCCTTACAGCATCGTAATTTCCCTTCCCCCAATTATAAAATCTACCTTGTTGTGCGCACCTATCTCTCTCCATAACCAAGGTGAAAGTCACAGAATTGTGGTCACCATCACCAAAATGTTCACCCACTAACAAGCCCACCACTTGTCCCGGTTTATTACCGAGTACCAAATCCAATATGGCCTCCCCTCTGGTTGGACAATCTACATACTGCGTTAGAAAAGCTTCCTGGACACACTGCACAAACACCGCCCCATCCAATCTACTTGATCTAAAGAGCTTCCAATCAATATTACCACCTTTCTTAAATAGCGGCACCACGTTAACCAACCTCTAGTCTTTCGGCATCTCACCTGTGATAATTGATGATACAAATATATCAGCAAGAGGCCTAGCAAACACATCCCCAGCTTCCCACAGAGTTCTAGGATTCACCTGATCAGGTGCTGGGGATTAACCAAGCTTTAACGGGTTACAAGACACCCAGCACGTCCTCCTCTGTAAGATGGACATATTTAACATGTCGACATCTATTTCCCCACATTCTATATTGCCCATGTCCTTCTCCACAGTACACACTGATGCAAAACATTCAGTTAGTATCGCTCCCATCTCCTGCGGCTCCACGCGTAGGCTACCTTACTGATCTTTGAGGAGCCCTATTCTCTCTCGAGTTACCCTTTTTGTTCTTAATGTATTTATAAACATTAATTCATAACCCTATCTCATGTCCCCTTTTTGCCCTCCTGATTTCCCTCTTAAGTATACTCCTATTGTCGTTAATGCTTAGGGTTTTTTTGGATTTTTGGATTGGAATAAATGCAAAATATTACATCTTGAAAAAACAAACGAGGGCAGACTGATACTAATTAAAAACAGGGCCTCGAGTAGTGATATGGAACAAAGAGGCCGAGGGGTTCGGGTCTTTCACGTGTAGACAGGGTGGTTAAGAAGGTGCTTGGCACACTTGCCTTCATTGCTCAGACCTTTGAGTACAAGAGTTGTGACATTATTTTGGATGGTGGGGAGGCCTTTTCTGGAATTCCGTGTCCAGTTCTGGTCATGCTGATATCGGGAGGATATGATGTAGTTGGAGCGGATTCAGAAGAGATTTACCAGGATGTTGATGGGAATGGATAGGTTGAATTATAAGCAGAGGCTGGATAGGCTGCGACTTCTTTCACTGGCACGCAGGAGGCTGAGGAGTGACGTTATTAGACGTTTCTCGAATTATGGAGGGTTGGTATCAGTAATGTTAACAGCAGGTGTCCTTTCCAGGAAGGGATGCGATTCAAGACTGGGTACATACCTTTTAAGGTGACAGCAGAACGGCTTTAAAAAGGCGTTCGGGATTTTTTTTTTTTTTTTGTTCAGATAATGGTTTGTGTGTGGAATGAACTATCAGAGGAAGTGGTAGTTGTGAATCAAATTACAATTTTAGGATGACACCGTGGCTCAGTGATTAGCACTGCTGCCAGGACCCCCAGGTTCGATTCCAGCTTTGGACAACTGTCTCTGTGGGACTTGCACATTCTCCCAGTGTCTGCATGGGTTGCTTCCAGGGGCTCCAGTTTCCTCCCTAATGAGAGAGCAGCCCTATGGTCTGGTAGGGCAATGCTGCCTTTACCTTTTACACAGTGATGCCACTGTTTCTCTGGGGTGGGGAGAGGGAATGCTGAAGGTAGTGGATGGGACACCACTCAGGCACAGTGCTTTGTCCTGGAGGATGTTCACTTTCTTTAATAGTGTTGGGGGTGCACTGATGAAGGCAAGTGGAGAATGTTCCAACACAATCCTGATGTGTACCTTATAGACAGCAAACAGACATTGGGGAATCAGGGGTTTGTGGAAACTGAGGTGTTCTCCTTGGAGCTAAGGCAATTGAGAGGAGCTGTGACAGAGGGGTTTAGAAAAGTTACACGTTATAATAATAAAGCTTATAACCATCAGCTCATTATACAAGGATTACAGGACACACATTAAAGGTTTGGGAAGATTCAAAGGAGAACTTTTATGCAGCAAATGGGATTCGGATGGAATACAATACTCACACACAATGCGAATATCCAAGTCCTGATGAATTGAGTAATTC
Organism: Chiloscyllium plagiosum; assembly: GCF_037043375.1. Classification (NCBI taxonomy): domain Eukaryota; kingdom Metazoa; phylum Chordata; class Chondrichthyes; order Orectolobiformes; family Hemiscylliidae; genus Chiloscyllium; species Chiloscyllium plagiosum. Next base: position 67,345,439 of record NW_028270180.1, on the reverse strand, counting down.
AATCAGAGTTGGTGTTACAATGACTGAGATTACCATCTGAATGTCCACCTGTAGTATCCTGTAATACAAGTTTATAAAATCCATCACTGTCAGTTCAGGTTAGAAACTCGCACCATCCCCTCCTCCTGGCCCAGGATGACTGGACACATTACCCCTTGTGGAGGTCAGCAGTCAGTTCAGGTTGAAATCTATGTGTGTTTCTAGGAGTTTCCACCTTGGAATTTCATGTGACCGAACAGGGCAGATCTTTGACACATGGGACAGAATATTCCAAGAGTCAGTGAGATGTGGAGAGCAGGATTTGCTTCTTTTTTTTTCCTTCCATGCTGCCGCTGTGCCTCATCAATAAGACATGGGGAGTGAAAGGCTCATGCAGCTCGATGGGCACGTTGCCTCCATTCTGAACAATGGGCAGCAAGCTCCTCCCATAGAGTATCTCTAAAAACAGAGCAACTCTGCACGCTTCACACTGCCCAGTGCTCCCAGTAAATGTTTAGAAGGGGGGAGGGGAACTCCTGGAAAAGGCATAACTGTAAAGTTCTAAGAGGATTGTGAAGAGAGAGAGAGATGTACTGGAGAAGGGGGGAACAAGTTGCAGATGGAGTATAATTTGGGAAAATGGGAAGTTGGTCATTTTGGAGGGGATAATAAAAGAACAGAGTGCTATTTAAATGGTGGAAACTGTAGAAAGCTGCACCACAAAGGGACCAGGGTAATTGTGCAGGAAACACTGAAAGCAGCAGATTCTGGGTCAGTCACGAAATCAAGGGTTCATTTCAGATTCATCAAGTTTAAGGTAACACCGACACGGGTAAGGGGTTTCAGTAGCAATGGAGCTGGGGTGAGGTGGAGACAAGCAACATTTGAGAGTTTGGAATTCCTGGTGTTTGAGATTGCGTAGATGTCTGATCAGAAGGTTACCTTGGGGTTACAGATATGACAGCAAAGTTGTGAAGTCTAGTTCTATCTCAGACTGCACCCAGTGAGAGGGAGGGGCTCAGCAGTAAGGGAAAGGAATTTGTAATAGCAACTGAGGGTAATGGATTTAACCGTAACAATTTTTCTTTGGAGGAAATTGCAGTCAATCGAGTAGTGGGAACGTGATAAGCAGTTTGGTAACTGAGTAACAGTGGAGCAATGGAGAGGGATGGTGGGGAGGGATAGCTGGGCATTGTCAGTGTACATGTGAAACCTCACACTGTGCTTTTGGACAATGTCACCTCCTGGCAGTGCGTAGGTGAGAAACAGGAGGGACCAAGGATAGATCCTTGAGGGACACCAAATACAAGAATTCAGAAAGGAAAGGGAGAGTGGAGATGGAGCAGGATTTACAAATGATGGTGAGGTCAAATGTTATTTTTTTTTTTTGCAGAATGGATGAGAAGAACATAACCAGAAAAGACAGATAGACAGAACAAGGAACAATACCTGTGAATTGGCGAGGGGGAGTGATGAGGAGGAAACAGAATTGGAATGTCTGTAGTTTAGCGAGACTAGTAAAAGATCAAGGTGAGCTCTGATAATGCTTGACAAGAGACCGGAGAAAGGTGTAAGTTTGGGACAAAAATCAGGAACACCATGTGAGGCAGTTTGTCTCGGTGGGCTAGTGGGAGGGAGGGAAGCAGCAGAGGCAGCTGATCGGATTGTCTCAGTCTTAGTGACAGAGAAACTCAATGTGCTCCTTGCTCTTGTCGTTGGAGGGAAGGATGAAGGAGACAGGATGATGGACAGTGTTTTACAAAGAAACAAAACCAGGGTTAGTGATATTTAAAATGAGTGAACAAACCTAATATATTTAACTTTTATCCAGAATATTAAAATGTACAACTGAAGTCCTTGCTCGCATCCCAGCTCGGCAGATGGTGGAATCTGAATTCAAGAAAAAAATAACTGGAATTAGGAATCTCCTGATCTCCATGGAACCATTGTCAATGGTGAAAAAAATCCTGACAACCTGACAGCAGCCCAGCCAGCTACTCACTGTATTAATCACTGCAAAGTCTCAACACAGGAATGAAACTGGATGGACCACTTGGCATCTAACAAGGCACCAGAAATTACAACCACAGAATCAGCCCTCTCGACTCTGCAACATCCTGCTCACTAACATCTGTTTTTTTTGTGCCAAAACGTGGCGAGCTGTCTCACAGACTCGTCAAGGAACAGCCTGACATAGTCATACTCACAGAGTAACCCCTTACAGATAATGGCCAGACACCACCATCACCATCCCTAGATAGACAGTGTGATGATGGAAAAGCACAACAGGTCAGGCAGCATCCAAGGAGCAGGAGAATCGACGTTTCGAGCCTAAGCCTTTCATCAGCCTGACCTGCTGTGCTTTTCGAGCACCACACTTTCGACTCTGATCTCCAGCATCTGCAGTCTTCACTTTCTCCTGAAATCTCTGGATATGTCCTGTCCCACCAGCAGGACAGACCAGGCAGAGGTGATGGCACAGTAGTGTACACACAGGAACCATTTGCCCTGGGAGTACTCATGGACTCCAGGAAGTCTCATGGCTCCTGCTGATTACCACGTACCGTGCTCCCATGGCTTATGAATCAGTGCTCCTCCATGTTGAATAACACTTCGAGGAAGAACTGAGGCAATAAAATGTTGATAAGCCTACTCTGGGTACAGGATTTCAATGTCCTCTACCAAGAGTAGCTCAGCAGCAGGATAACTGACTGAGCAGGTCGGGTCCTCAAGGACATAGCTGCTCAACTGGGTTTGCAGCAGGCGGTAACGGAACCAGCAATAGGGAAAAACATACTGGATCTTATCAGTATGAATCTGCCAGTTGCAAATGCATCTGGCCATGACAGTATCGGTAAGAGCGACCATCGCACAGTCTTTTTGGAGACAAAGCCTCACCTTACAGTTGAGAAACACCTCCATTGTGCTGAGTGGTACTATCACCATGCTAAATGGGACAGATGTAGGAACTCAAACTGGATCTCTCTCAGGCACTGTGGGATAACAACAGCAGAACTGTACTCCAGCACAATCTATAATCTCATGGGTTTGTACTGATAGCGTGTGCTCCAGAACTTGCCACTCACCAAGCTACGTACCGCTCCAGCACTGTCATCGACCGACAATGTAGAACATTGCCCAGGGCTGTTCAACACAAAAACACAGGGCAATCCAACCCAGGCAATTTCCCTCTGTCAGTCCACACTCGATCAGCAGTAAAGTGATGGAAGATGTCATCAACAGGGCTATCAAGCAGCAGCTGCTCAGCAACAGCCAGCTGAGTGACACTCATTTTAGGCTCCACCAGGGCCAATCAGCTCCCGATTGTGTTACCGCCTTGATTCACAATCTGGCAACCAGCTGAATCCCAGAGGTGAGGTGAGAGTGACAGCCCAGTCCCACTCCAAGATCACTAATTCTAGCTGGTTCCACCCTCATCTCAGCTCATATACTGAAACTCTCATCTATCGTGTGTTATTTCCAGACTTAAGTATCCAAACACACTCCTGGCCACCCTGTAATCTCAAGAAAAAAAATGAAAGGTCTATCGCGCACGTGCTCACTTCTCCCCAAACATGTTCATCAGTCAAAAGGCTCCTATTCACAAGCAACAACAATTTAAAATTCTCATTCTTGATTTGATTCCTGGCTGTAATCATCCCTAGCTCCCTGCACCACACATTCTTTGTCGAGGTCTCAACCCATTTTCTTTGAGACTCCCAACGATTTGTTAATTCATTACTTCAACTGTGTGGCTGATTCTACAGTTACTAAAGCAACATGGTCTGGAATTTGCAGAAAAAACCTCACAGGTCTGCTTTCTACCTTTAAGACATCCCTCAAAACCTGCTTTTTGGCAATGCTTTTGGTCACCTGACCTAATATCTCCATCTCTGGCCTTATATCTAAAGTTCTCAATAGTATTTTTATGAAATTATAAGTATGATAATAAAACTACAAACTGTTCTTGATTTGGACATTATCTTCAGATCTTTACTGTTGCTGTAATGAATAATCTGTAACATCTCTTACCCAACCACACTGTGGGAGCACCTTCACCACACAAACTGCAGCTGTACAAGAAAGTCAAACATCACCCTCTCCACAAGCAACAGAGCTTTGGCATTAATCACTGGTATCTGTGGAAGGAGAAACACAGTATATGTTTCAGGGAGTGCAAAATGGATTACAGGGAATGAAAAAGAAAAAAGTAATCTGATAATAGAGCAACACATGGTCAGGGGCTGGGCCTCAGTCAAAAACTCATTTACAAAGGGTCTATAAAAGTAATAATACAGTAATAAACAGACCAAAAATACACCCATGGTTCGAGACTGAGGAAGCTAGATATTGACAAAGTGGTCATGAGGGAGCCCAGAGGTGAATCAGAGCAGTATGGGCTGCTATGAGCCCAATGACTCTATACCAGAGAAAGGCTGCACATGCGCCTGGCTGCACCTTGCCCCCTACAAAGATGGCGGTTCCGCACGTGTCCAGTGAATCGTTGTCCCGAATAAAGATGGCGGCGCTCACTCAGGCCTGCAGCCGCGCTGAGGCAATTCCCCGTTTACTGCAAACACGGGACTGGGACGTTCAAATTTGTATTTTCCGACATGCACAATTTGTTTGTAAAACCTCTCCGCTCATGGCAATACAGTTTTTCTCCCGTTTCCCTGTTAATTTCTTTCCTTACCGTATCCTTTCTCTCCATAACTTGCCGAGCATTCATTACAGCGACTGTGCGCCGCCCGTGAGGGTGATCACATGGTTTAGTTTAGCTCCGCCCTTCATTCACTTTGATTGGTTGGAGGACCAACATCCCGCTAGGTCATCCAGCTCCGCCCACCGTCCTTTCATTGGTCCGGTGCTGACATCAATCACCCGGAGTCCCTTTGTTGGCTAGAGCATGCGCAGTGCGTCCTGCTTTAGCTGATATGTTGGGTCATGTGATGGGAGAGTTTGCTGAGGGTAAGAATTCCCTTTGTGTGAGCTCTGCAGTAGATTTCCTTTATTCATGGAGGGAATTGCCTTCCTAGTCATGACTGAATAGCTATGATTGATGAATCAATGCCATCTGAACCAGTACATAAACACCCCATTTTCACAACATCTGAGATCTTTAGCACATTGTATCATGGTCTTCTTTGGAAACAACAAAAAAAAAACATGAAATGGAGCCTCCAGGAATCGGAGCAGGAGTAGGGCATTCATTCCCTTCAGCTTGTTCCCCTATTATATCAGATCATGGCTGGGCCAACCCAGACCTCAACACCTCTTTTATGCTTGATCCGCATAGCCTTCAACTGCTCAATATTTCAAAAATCTATCTGCCCTCTTTTAAAATAATTTGAGATAGAATCACAGATACCCTACTGTGTAGAAACAGGCCCTTCAGCCCAACAAGCCAGAACAACACTCCGAAGAGTAACCCAACCATTCCTCTCCCACGTTTAACTTTCACAATTGTTTAGGTGAGAAAATTCTATCCATTCACTGAGAGAAAAACATCTTTACTTTTTCTAAAATGAATGTTCCCTTATGTAATGTCCCTGGTTTGAGACTTCACTGGTGCTAGAAGATCTCGTCAACATCTTCCCTGTCAAGTTCCTCAGAATCTTGTTTCCATAAGATCACCCCTGCCTATCTATTCTTGATAGGTCAACCCTTTCATCCTCAAAGCAGCTAAGTGAATCTTTTTTGAATGGTCTCCGATGTTGGTTTACCCTTTATTAAATATAGGAGCTAACATTGTATACAGTACTCCAAGTAAGGACTCAGCAACAGACAGTGTGGTTAACCAATCCTCAGTCCATGCCAATGCATTACCCCGATAACATGAGCTCCTAAATTGTGCAATTAACTTTTATGTAGCACCTTATCATTTACATTTTTAAAATCCAAATACAGAACATCATTGGATTGCCCTTTATTAGCCCTGCTTGTTATCTCCTCAATGAACTGTCGTAAATTTGTCAAATATAGTTTCTCTTTCACAAACCCCAGTCTACCATGTTTAATGATAAGCTTTTCTAAATGTCCTGCAATTTCTTTCTTTAATATTCGACTCTGTAGATTCTTTCAGTAGATTTGCTAAGTATGATTCCACTCTCTTAAATCCATGCAGACTCTGTCCAATCCTGTCACCGTTCAGTAAGAAACCTGACTGTACTCCAATATAGTTAGTAAATGTATCTGTATTTATTTTTAAAAATTGATTACTTATAAATGCTGGACCCAGGCAATATCAATGAATTAGTGACTCTGAATTTGGGTTATCATGTTTTTTTTTTGTTCATTCCTTTTTGTACTGTGTTATGCAGACAGCACCAAGTGATCACTCTTAATTGTGAGTAACTTTGAAAATAATATATTTTAAAAATGACATCCCAAAATGCTGCATCAATATTGTGCCAGGAGGAATTTGCATTCAATAGTTTGCAGATAAAATTGAACAGAGTTTTGCTGCAATTTGGCCAGATTGCAGGTTACACCAAAGAGGCAACTCTGTTGTCAAATTCTTACTTGACACTGCCCAAGGCGATACTGATGGGACTGATTTGCCATTCTTGTTCACCAGCTTTATTTCCAGGTTTAATCGTATAATCATTCTCGAGCTTGTAATTTTAGACAACTTCTCTTTTAGGTACATATGTAAATACCATACTGAAATGTTGCACTGAATGGTACCAAATCTGAAATTAGTCTCTAATCTGATAGTAACATGTTCTGACCCTTCTACATATTAATTGGCATAAATCTATGCCAGTTATTTTTCTGAAGCCTGTGATTCCTGATGAAGGGCTTGTGCCCGAAACATCAACTCTCCTGCTTCTCGGATGATGCCTGACTTGCTGTGCTTTTCCAGCATGACACTTTTCGACTCTGATGTCCAGCTTCTTTGGTCATCACTTTCTCCTTTGATCAACAAAAATTATTCTTGGTTTAATCTTCTCAAAGTGCAATACGAACCAATTCATGAAATTCAGATATCTCACATTTACCTTAACTATGTGAAGGCTAAGACATTACTAAATTATTATCAGTAATTGAAACCGTGCTGACAAACTTGTGCAGTATCAATGCCTCACCTTTCGAGTGTTCCCAGATATCGTGCAGCTGCAGTATTTTGTTTTGCAGTCAGCTATATGTTGTTCTCACTTGTTTCTTTGTGAAAGATTATAAAATTAACTTGGATGAATGAACTTATGATTTCTTTAAACAATGTTGGGAGAGAAAAAAGTCAGTATTTCAAGTGCTGATAAAGTAAAATAAACTGATAATCAGTAGAAAGGGTTTAAGATGGATATGCAACAAATGCTGGCAAATGAGATTAGATTAATTTTTGATATCTGGTCAGCATGGGCAAGTTGGACTGAAGGGTCTGATTTTGTTTTGTACAACTGTGACTTCATTCTCTCAGTTATTCAAGAAGTTGAATACTTCGAGGAGGAAAAGGAGAATTTATGCAGAGATTGCACTTGAAATGATAATTGAGGTATATCAAACTCACATTGTTTCATGACCTTTTCCTCTGTGTTCTTCAATGAACAAACTTGTTTTATTATCTGAATAACTACATATCATGTGATTTGTTTTGCACAAAATATTTCGTTAGGATCTGGTGAACTATTAGGAAGTGTTCATTTTTAAAATTTAGGCAGCGTGATTATTAAGCAAGAAAAGGTTAGCGTTTTACTCCCACTGAATCATTGCTCTATAAAAGATAACAAGCTTTTTATCTTTTCTGGGCACTGAATATATGGAAGTCAATTCTGAAGGAAAAAATCCTCGCCGGTAATGTTCCCACATATGTGGAGTAATTGCTTCTGGTCATCCTTCAGGTTATAGAGGCTCGGAAAGAAATGAGTTGGCCAAAGTTAGCAACATCATTTGGATGGACTATGCTCATTGGGGAAACTTGCAGGATCTGTAGAAGAAACACGTGTTTCAGAGTGTATGCAATAAACCTGAACATTGTTATTTTTTTCATAGAGCTTGGGTCCTGACTGGAGCATCACCGAAGTTACTATTGTTTGTTAAATTTCCAAACTTGCCAAATTATTGTTGGTAAATGCAGGTGACTTTATCAAAGCACATTTCACACTCCCCAGCCAGGACTTTGATCCCAATTCTGTCAGTCCATCCATTCCTATGGATAACAGGTATTTTAAATGTGAGTACTCCATTTAACTATTTGAATTGAATACTTCAGTGGTTACGTCCTCTTGGATTCTTAATTTCAAATTACTCAATGTGATTTTTTTGTCCCCCCTGAATTTGCCAAGCACTGGGCAGTTCTGGGATATTCCAAATATTTACAATAGATGCATTTACATATTGAAGGCATCCTGGCAGATTTGAATACCTTTCAGGTCGTCAACAACAATACATAAGTAACTTTGTGGATTGCTTACTGTACACCAACAACGCAAGCCAAGTATTAGTGAAACCACAGATTGTTTCCCATGGATTCCCAAATCTAAACAGTGCATTGCAGATATGCTCACTATCACCATCTGGGAGCAGTCTCCCAAAGTGCTCCCAGCATTTAGAAAGCGCACACACTGCCCTCCAAAGTTAAATCTGCTGTCACAGGCATCACTCTTATTGTATACAATGACATTTATTGTCCAGTTCTTTAACGTGACAAATGATTTTACAAACAATTTATAAAATACTTTAAGTCCTGAGGAAATGTGATGTCAGCCCTTTGTAGAAGTGAATGGAAAGTGTAATGTTTGCTTGACCTTTGGCTCTATGTATCAGGCCGAACTGAACCTTTAGCAAGATGTGGGATGCTTCCCACACACTTTGTTTAAAAAAAAACAAAGATTATGCCCTGAGATTTAAATGTTCAATCAGGTTTAATAAAAATCCTTCCAAAAATTGAGTTTTCAATTTTTGGGAGAAGATTTGCAGCTCGGGAGCTCGTTGCTGTGGTTCTGTTCGCCAAGCTGGGAATTTGTGTTGCAAACGTTTTGTCCCCTGTCTTGGTGACATCCTCAGTGCTTGGGAGCCTCCTGTGAAGTGCTTCTGTGATGTTTCCTGCGGCATTTATAGTGGCCTGTCTCTACTGCTTCCGGTTGTCAGTTCCATCTGTCCGCTGTAGTGGCCGGTATATTGGGTCCAGGTCGATGTGTTTGTTGATAGAGTCTGTGGATGAGTGCTATGCCTCTAAGAATTCCCTGGCTGTTCTCTGTTTGGCTTGCCCTATCGTGGTAGTGTTGTCCCAGTCGAATTCATGTTGCTTGTCATCTGCGTGTGTGGCTACTAAGGATAGCTGGTCGTGTCATTTCGTGGCTAGTTGGTTTCATGGATGCGGATCGTTAGCTGTCTTCCTGGTTGTCCTATGTAGTGTTTTGTGCAGTCCTTACATGGGATTTTGTACACTACATTGGTTTTGCTCATGTTGGGTATCGGGTCCTTCGTTCTGGTGAGTTATTGTCTGAGAGTGGCTGTTGGTTTGTGTGCTGTTATGAGTCCTAGTGGTCGCAGTAGTCTGGATGTCAGTTCGGAAATGCTCCTGATGTATGGTAGTGTGGCTAGTCCTTTGGGTTGTGGCATGTTCTCGTTCCATCGTCTTTCCCTTCGGCATCTGTTGATGAAATTGCGAGGGTATCCGTTCAAAGTTTGTGAGAATATTTGTAGCTCGGGTGCTCGTTGCTGTGGTTCTGTTCGCCGAGCTGGAAGTTTTCATTGCAAACATTTCGTCCCCTGTCTAGTTGACATCCTCAGTGCTTAGGAGCCTCCTGTGAAGCACTTCTGTGATGTTTCCTCCGGCATTTATAGTGGCCTGTCCCTGCCGCTTCCGGTTGTCAGTTTCAGCTGTCCGCTGTAGTGGCCGGTATATTGGGTCCAGGTCTATGTGTTTGTTGATGGAGTTTGTGGATGAGTGCCAAGCTTCTAGGAATTCCCTGGCTGTTCTTTGTTTCGCTTGCCCTATAATGGTAGTGTTGTCCCAGTTAAATTCATGTTGCTTGTCGTCTGCATGTGTGGCTACTAGGGATAGCTGGTCGTGTCATTTCTTGGCTAGTTGATGTTCATGTATGCGGATTGTTAGCTGTCTTCCTGTTTGCGAGGATATCAGTTTTTTGCGAATACCTTGTATAGGTGTTCCTCTTCCTCTTTTTGCAGTTCTGGTGTGCTGCAGTGTGTTGTGTCTCTTTTGAACAGTGTCTTGATGCAACTTCGTTTGTGTGTATTGGGGTGGATGCTTTCATAGTTCAGGACTTGGTCTGTGTGTGTGGCTTTCCTGTAAACCTTTGTGGAGAATTCTCCGTTCGGTGTTATCTGTACCAACACGTCTAGGAATGGGAGTTGGTTGCCCTTTTATTCCTCTCTAGTGAATCGGATTCCTGTGAGTGTGGCGTTGATGATCTGGTGTGTGTTCTCTATTTCTGTGTTTTTAATGATTACAATAATTAACCCAAACTCTGGGTCAGATATGTGGATGACACCGTTGTAATAATAAAACACACAGAAATAGAGAACACGCACCAGATCATCAATGCCACACTCACAGGAATCCGATTCACGAGAGAGGAAGAAAAGGACAACCAACTCCCATTCCTAGATGTGATGGGACAGAGAACACCGAACGGAGAATTCTCCACAAAGGTTTACAGGAAAGCCACACACACAGACCAAGTCCTGAACTACGAAAGCAACCACCCCAACACGCACAAACGAAAGTTGCATCAAGACACTATTCAAAAAAGGGCCACAACACACTGCAGCACACCAGAACTGCAAAAAGAGGAAGACGAACACCTGTACAAGGTATTCGCCAAAAACGGATATCCTCGCAATTTCATCAACAGATGCCTAAGGGAAAGACAATAGAACGAGGACATGCCACAACCCAAAGGACTAGCCACACTACCATACATCAGGAGCATTTCCGAACTGACATCCAGACTACTGCGACCACTAGGACTCATAACAGCACACAAACCAACAGCCACTCTCAGACAATAACTCACCAGAACGAAGGACCCGATACCCAGCATGAGCAAAACCAATGTAGTGTACAAAATCCCATGCAAGGACTGAACAAAACACTACATAGGACAAACAGGAAGACAGCTAACGATCCGTATCCATGAAACCAACTAGCCACGAAACGATACGACTAGCTATCCTTAGTAGCCACACACGCAGATGACAAGCAACATGAATTCGACTGGGACAACACTACCATTATAGGGCAAGCCAAACAGAGAACAGCCAGGGAATTCCTAGAGGCATGGCACTCATCCACAGAGTCAATCAACAAACACATAGACCTGGACCCAATATACCGGCCACTACAGCGGACAGCTGGAACTGACAACCGGAAGCGGCAGGGACAGGCCACGATAAATGCCAGAGGAAACATCACAGAAGCACTTCACAGGAGGCTCCCAAGCACTGAGGATGTCACCTAGACAGGGGACGAAACGTTTGCAACACAAATTCCCAGCTCGGCGAACAGAACCACAACAAAAATTGAGTTTGACTTCAGCTCCTTTAAAGATTCATGCTCTTGGCCTTCAATTTTGTGACATGTGATCATTCTTTGGTCAAGGTGGCTGTGTGCAACACTGCAGGATGTTGTGCTGAAGTGCCTCATTGATTGGATGAGCTTTATTACTGGTGTAACTTGGCTCATTTTGAGATGGAATATTATTTTGAGTTAAATCTTGTTTTTAAACTGAGATGTGCTTCTGTAACTCAAGTGTGGAAACTATGCTCATGTTTGCAATGAATCTTTCACTTTTGGAGATTAGTATTTTTCCGATCTGCTTTGTAAATAAAGTTCAATATAGAAAGCACAGTGCTGGAGAACAGCATCTCTGAGGGGAATAAAACATTGTAAGTTGCAAGTCTCATGACCATTTGTTCGTTCAGACGAAGAGTCACTGAAATTGAAATGTAACATTATTTTTCTCTTCACCGATGCCATCAGAACTGCTGAGTTTGTCCAGCACTTTGTTTCTGGGGTTCAGATCTCCAGCACCTGCAGTTTATTGTTTTGTTATAGATCCTATGATTTGACTTGGGGAGTGAGAGGCAGCAACTGTGATCAACGAGGATAAAACTCCCCAACCATGGAAAACAAACCGGTTCTTTTTACTTTGCAAAACACAACTGTAAATAAGAAATGCAATTAAGCTAAGTGCAAGATGGTATACCACCTGCCTTGTCTCAAACTTGCTACTCATCTTTGAGGACTAATCTGTCAGAATTGTGTTTGCTCACTTCCTTTGAGATCATAGTCCACAAATGTCCCAGTTACCACATTGCAGTGGGGTAGGGAGCATTGTGTCAGCCTGAAGTTTTTGTTAATAACAACATCGCAGGTTGAAGTTGACGGTTTTGACGAATATTGCATCATCAAACTTGGAGGAGATCCTTCCGAATGTATTGATTAACTGGACTGAGCCTCCTTACATGCAGCCCTGTTAGTAGTGCTGTAATATTCTCAGTTAATAATCACACAACACCAGGTTATAGTTCGACAGGTTTAATTGGAAGCACACTAGCTTTCGGAGCGCCGCTTCTTCATCAGGAGATTGTGGAGGACACAATTCTAAGGCTCAGAATTTATAGCAAAAATTTAGTGTGATGTAACTGAAATTATCCCATTGAAAAATACCTTGATTGTCTGTTGAGTCTTTCATCTGTTCAAATACCATGATAGTTTCATTTCTTTCATGTGTAAATCACGAAACCTTTTTTGAAAAGTTGTATTCCTGTCAGTGGCCCATCAAATCACTCATTGTGTAAGTCACTGCACAGTCTCAACAAAGGAATGAAACTAGATGGACCACATTACATCTACCAATGCACTAGCAAATACAACCACACAATCAGCCCTCTTGACCCTGCAACTTCTGTCTCACTGTGTGCCAACAACAGCAGAACTGTACTCCAGCCCAATCTGAAATCTCATGGCCTGGTATATCCCCCATTCAACTATTAACATCAAGCCAGGGGATCAACCCTGGTTCAATGGAGAGTTCCGCAGGGCATGCCAGGAGCAATACCAGGGATACCTAAAAATGTGGTGCCAAATTGGTGAAGCTACCCAACCTGCATGCCTAACAGTGCAAGCAACACCAAATAGAACTATGTGATCCAACAACCAATGGATCAGATCTGAGCTCTGCAGTTCTACCACACCTAGTCAGGAATGGTGATGGGCAATTAAACAACTCACTGCAGGAAGCATCACAGATATCCCCAACCTGACTGATGGAGGGGTCTCACACATCCATGCAACAGACAAGACAACAGCATTTGCAGCAATCTTCAGCCAGCAGTGCCAAGTGGATAAGCCTTTTACATTGGTCCCTGACATCACAGACGTGAATCAATTTGGTTGAAAACTTATTTCAAATCAGATCAAGAAATTGAGAAGTAGTGTCAAGGCTGTCGGCCCTACCAACATTGTGGCAATAATACTGATGGCTGTGCTCCAGAAATTGATGCCCACCAAGACAAGTCCAGTACTGGCACCTACTGACATTGTGGAACATTTCCCAGGGATGCTCAACACAAAAATGCAGGACAGAGCCAACCCAGCCAATTTCCCTCCATCAGTCCACACTCGCTCAGCAGTGAAGTGATGGAAGGTGTCATCAACAGTGCTGTCACGCAGCTGCTCAGCAATAACCTTCTGTGACACCCAGTTTGGGGTCTGTCAGGGCCACTCAGTTCCTGATCTTGTTACAGACTTGATTCACAAACTGACAAACAGCTGAATTCCAGAGGTGAGGTGAGGGTGATAGCCAAGTCCCACTCCAAGACCACTATTTCGACTTCAGTGATACCACCCGACCTCACCACAGTCTCAGCTCATTTACTGAAACTCTCATTCATTCATTTTGCTAACTCTAGATTTCATTATCTCAACCCACTCCTGGCCAGAATCCCACAATCACCCTCCCTCTAATCTCCAGAATTATTGAAAACTCTACCGCCCAAGTGCTCACTTGTTCCAGAACTTGCTGATCCATCAAAAGGCTCCCATTTATGAGCAACAACAATTTACTTTCACACCCTAGACTTAATTCCTGGCTGTAATCATTCCTATCTCCCTGCACCACACACCCTTTCATATCTCAAGAACTCATTTTAGTTTAGACTCCCAATGATGTGTTTATTTTTGAGTTCAGCTGTGTGACTGTTTCGATACATTCCAAGTCAGCATGGTCTGGAATTCCCACCCTCTAAGATCTGCTTTCTTCCTTTAAGGCGTTACTGAAAAATTGCATATTTGGCAATGGTTTTGGTCACTGGACATAATATTGTCCAGCTGTAGCCTTATGTCAAAAGTTCTCAATATTTTTGTGAAATTAAAAACATGTTGATTTGTACAGATATCTTCTACTTTTCACTATCGCTGAGTGAATAATCTGTAATGTCTCTTACCCAACCACGTTGTGGGCGCGCCTTCACCATTCAAACTGCAGCTGTACAAGGACGTCAAACATCACCCTCTCCACAGGCAACACGGCTTTGGCAATGATCACTGGTGTCTGTGGAAGGAGAAATACACATGATGTTTCAGGGAGTGCAATGTGAATTATAGGGAATGAAAATGGTGCAGAATGTGACTGTCAGAAATGGAAGAAAAATCCACTCACTATTGGAAAAAAGAATTCTTGACTGTCAAAGATATTGTGGAAAAAATAACCTGATAATGGAGCAGCATACGGTCAGGAGTCGGGCAGCAGTGGACAATTCATTTACAAAAAGGTCTGTGAACGTAGTAGTAAAATATTAAACATGGCAAAAATACACTCATGTGAGACTGAGGAAGTTCGATAACGAACAAGTGGACATCAAGGAGCCCAGAGGTGAATCAGAGCAGTGTTCACTTTTATGATCCCACAGTCAGATGTCTAGCACAAAAACAGACTCTTCAGTCCAACCCATCTATGCAAACCAGATATTCTAACCTAAACTATTCCCATTTGTCAGCACTTGACCACCATCCCTCTGAACCCTTCCTATTCAAATGCCTTTTAAATGTTACAATTTTGGTTGCCCTTTAGGTCCTTTTGAATTTTCCCCTCTCACCCTAAACCTATATCCTCTAGTTCTGGGCTCCACCACCCCAGGGTAAACACCTTGTCTATTTACGCTATCCATGCCCCTCACGATTTTATAAACCTCTTCAACATCACACCTCAGCCTATGACACTCCAGGGAAAATGGCCCCAGCCTATTATGCCTCTCCTTGCAACTCATATCCTCCAACCCTGGCAACATCCTTAAAAAATCAATTCTCGAGGGGATCCAAGATGGTGCTCCTCCCAAAACTTGGGTACAGTGGGTCACCCACCCCCTATCATGCTCACCAAATCATTTATAATAGTTGTGTAATTTAATTAGTTGTGTAATATTATATTTAAACAATTTAATCCTAAATTAAAATGACTAAAGGGAAGGGAGCCCGCAGCTCTCAGCAAGCAGGAACCCCTCCCCAACCCTCTCCAACTGCAGCAGAGGCGTCCACAGCCGCCCCGGGGGACTTACCAACAGTAACAAGCCTTGCAGAAATGATTTCCAAGCTTGACTCGAAGATCGATGCCTTTATTGCAGAATCCAGAAATCGTTGGGAGTCGCTCTCGGCCGCGCTGCAGAAGCACGACCGAGAGATTCAAGAAATTGAACGCCGAGTCGGAGGGGTGGAGCTAAAGGCCGCGACCTCCGAAAATACCGCTCAATTGGCTGTGGATCAGGTCCGGACTTTCGAGCAGCGAGTCCGGACCTTGGAAAATCATATTGACGACCTCGATAATCGAGGTCGTCGAAAAAATATTCATTTGCTGGGCCTTCCTGAACAGGAAGAGGAAGGCCAGCTTACAGCATTCCTGGAGCAGTGGCTGCCACAACTCTTAAATCTGCAAGCTGGATCAGGCCAGGTAAGGGTGGAATGGGCCTACCGGGTCGCAATACGCGGGCCCGGCTCGAACCAGCGCCCATGCCCGGTCCTGTTCCGGCTGCAGAGCTGCAAGGAGAGGCAGATACTCCTAGAAGCCTCTAGAAATCTCGGAAAAGACCCCCAAGCCATGATCTGCAAAGGATCCAAGATCATGCTATTTCAGGACTTTTCCCCGGCTCTGGTTCGAAAGAGGAAGGCATTCGACGAGGCGAAGAAGCGTTTAAGGGACTTAAATATTCAGTACTCCTTACGCTACCCAGCGACATTACGCTTTAACCATGAAGGATCCGTATATAACTTTGGATCACCAGAAAAGGCTAAGGAATTCTTGGACTCTCTAAGATCAACTGTAAGACATAATGGATGTTAGTCTGCCTTCCCCCCCTCCCCCCCCCCTGCTTTGGTTTATATCCCCCCCTTTTTTCCCTCTTTTCTCTTACCTTACTGTTTAATATTATCATGGAGGGTGGGGAGAGGGATTTGATTTTCTCCCCCCCCCCCCCTTGGGGTTGTTTTCTGTTATTATTTTATGTCTATATGAGGGATGTATGTATGTATATATATATATATATATATATATAAAGCTGGGGGTTTGGTTAATGTTGGTGGGGTTGTTTTCCCCTTGTTATTTTGTATTACTATATTTAATTATTATTTGTTGAGGTGGTAATTTTATAGTTATATGTTTATATATGGTATTAACATTACCAAATATACCCAGGTGTTGGTATGGGTGGGGGTAGGGTGCTCACTGTTAACTCTAGCTTTGTATTATATTTGAATTCTCCTCATTTTATTGAGGAGTGCCTGGGTCAAGGGTGGGGCATTGGTTGGGAGAGGATATGAGGGACTTTTGGAGAGGCAGTGACGCCCCCTGGGAACAAGGGGGAAAGTCTCCACTTAGATAAGTTTTATTTTTTTTTATTTAGAAATAGCTTTTTACTGTATTGTTGTGGGTGTATTAAAGAGGCTTTATTTTTGTAAATTTTACATGTTCTACGCTCAGGATGTTCTGGATAGGGTTCCCCCTCCCGAGGGGTCTCGGATTGGCCCAGAGGATTATGGTTGATCAGTCGGTTAAGTGGTGCACCTGGAATGTCAAGGGGAGTAATTCGCCACTCAAAAGGAAGAAAATATTATCAAATCTTAAGAAGGAAAGAGTTGATAAAGCTCTCCTACAGGAGACACACCTGTCAGAAAAAGAACACTTGAAATTACGACAGGGCGGATTTGATCAGGCCTTTTTTTCTTCTTTTAGCTCAAAAAGCAGGGGAGTTGTTATTCTTGTTCGGAAGAATTTCCCTTTCAAAATCCTAAAGCAGATAAAAGACGAATCTGGACGATATATCTTGATTTAAGCCCTCATCAATGGAGAGGAATATGGGATTTTAAATTTGTACTGCCCCCCGGCACACCCCTTTAAATTTATAATGGAAGCCTTTTCAAAATTGATGGCTTTTGATGCCCGTCATATAATTATAGGGGGAGACTTTAATTGTATTATGGATCCGGAAATAGATAGGATTCCCAAGAGTACTGCAGGAGTATCTCCCAGATCTAGACAATTGATGGATCTGAACAAAGAATTAGGATTAGTAGATGTATGGAGATGTCTTCATCCACAGGGTAGAGATTTTTCTTTCTACTCTAATCCACATAAATGTCATACCAGAATTGATATGTTTTTTGCCCCCTCGATTTTTTTAAATTCCATATCATCCTGTAAAATAGGTAGTATAGCAATTTCAGGAAACTCAGGCGAGGAACAATGGGACATCCCCTCGGCATTGGCGTATGGACCCCTTCCCAATGAAAGATAGTAAATTTGTAAAGTACTTCTCTCAAGAATTTAAAACTTTTTTAGAAATTAATTCAGTTACAGCTAGCAACCCGTCAATGATGTGGGAGACCATCAAAGCTTACACGCGAGGCTTGATCATCTCCTACTCAGCGACCCAGAAGAAATTAAAGGGAGAACAACAGCGTCTGCTTGAAGCCCGCTTAAAAGCGGCTGAAACACCATACACTGATAGACCTTCTATTATTAAATTGCAAAGGATTACAGCTCTTAGGACAGCTCTAAACACTACGCTTACTCAAACGGCTAAGAGGGAAATATTATTTGCAAAGCAAAGGTTATATGAATATGGCGACAAACCGGGTAGATACTTTGCATTTCTTGCAAAGAAAAAAAAGGCCCCTCAGACTATTACGTCTATCAAGGAAAGTACGGGTATTTTGACTCATGATCACAAAAAGATTAATGCGATCTTTAGAGAATTTTATTCTGAGTTATATAAATCACAGGGTTGTGAAGATAGGACAAAGAGGATGCAGTCATTTTTAAAAATTTGACTTTTCCAGGCCTAACTCCGGAACAAGTATCGGTCCTAAATGCTCCTCTTACACCCCAAGAAATAGTTGATGCAATTAGGCAACTTCAAAATGGTAAGGGGCATGGCCCAGATGGTTTTCCAGCTGAATTATGGACATGTACAACTATGCATATAGTCAGGGCTGTCTCCCGCCTTCGCTGAAAGAGGCAAGTATCTCTCTTATCCTTAAAAAAGGAAAGGACCCAGAAGATTGTACATCATACAGACCAATATCCTTGCTAAATGTAGATCTTAAAATCCTCTCTAAAACGTTAGCACTGAGACTAGAAAGGATACTGCCACATATTATAAAGGAGGATCAGACGGGGTTTATTAAGGGCCGTAGATCATCCAATAATGTAAGAAGGGCTCTGAATATGATTCAAGCTTGTCATCAGGGAAAGATACCAGGAGTAGTGGTTTCATTAGACGCGGAAAAGGCATTTGATAGGGTCGAATGGTCATATTTGTTTTACACATTGGAGAGGTTTGGCGTTGGCAGGTGTTTACCAAATGGGTCTCAACATTGTATAGTGATCCCAAAGCAGTTGTGGTTACCAATGGATTAGGTTTGGATAGCTTCAGTGTGGGTAGGGGCTGCTGTCAGGGATGTCCCCTCTCGCCATTGTTATTCACGCTAATAATTGAACCACTAGCAGAAGCTATATGAGCTGATCCTAATATAGTGGCCCCAAGGATTGGTACAGGTAAACATAAAATTATCCTTTATGCAGACGATGTTCTTCTATTCCTCAGTAACCCTTTGATGTCCATACCTCGCTTAATCCAAGTTATTAATACATTTAGTGCATTCTCAGGCTATAAAATTAATTTTTCAAAATCGGAGGCTATGCCAATGGGTGGCCTTGCTATGATACCCCGCTTAGCGGACGGATCCATTTTTCTCTTTCGCTGGTCCATGGAGGTCTTCTTATATTTAGGCATTTTTATTACTCCAGTATTTGGTCAGTTGTATAAGGCTAATTTTGTGTATTTATTGGAAAGGATAAGGCAGGACCTCCAGCGATGGGGAGACCTACCAATTTCCTGGTTGGGTAGAATAGCACTAATCAAAATGAATGTCCTGCCCCGTCTCCTATATCCTATGAGAATGCTTCCGGTGATGCTGCCGAGGACGGCTTTATGTAAATTATATGGCTGGCAGGGTTCCTTTATCTGGAATCATAGGCGGCCCCTCATTAAGCTGAAGAAGCTACAGCTTCCACAGGCAAGGGGTGGATTGGACTTCCCAGACTTTAGGAAATATCAGTTAAGTTCCCTATTAAGTTACATAGCTGATTGGGTCTTGTCTGATCCACAATCAATCTGGTTGGACATCGAGGCTTCTCAAGTAAAATACCCACTTATTAACCTTTTATTCTCAGACAAGAGGAAAATCATTACAGATCACTGTAAAAACCCTATAATACTAAATACAATCAAGGCTTGGAATTTAATGCGGCAAAATGAGAGCAATTCACATTAAACATCCCCCTATGCACCGATAGTGGGAGCATGGGGATTCCAACCGGGGTTAACAGATGCCACTTTTAAACTCTGGAGATCCAAGGGTATCTCATTTCTAGGGGATCTATTTAAAGACGGGGTCCTGATGTCTTTCGAACAGCTGCGTCAGAAATTCGGATTACCCAATGGAGACCTCTTTCGATACTTCCAAATTCGAGATTATATACAGAAGAAGACTATGTTATTAGATAGTCTTTATAAATCCGATAGAGAATGCAGTGTCCTACGACCAGTGGAGGTATCTTCCATCAGTACTATTTATCATTTACTACATGATGAAGTATCGGGAGATATGGATAATCTGCTTAAAACATGGGATCAGGATCTGGGACTAGAAATCTCCACAGAAACGTGGAATGATATTTGGAAAAATGCTAGAAGAATTACTATTTGTAACAGAACCCAGGCTATCCAGCTGAAGATACTTCATAGGGCCCATATAGCACCGGTTCGATTGGCAAAATTTAAGGCAGGAGCATCTCCAATGTGTCCCCAATGCAAAATAGAGGTGGGCACTCTTGTACATTGCTTATGGACCTGTCATAAGATCCGTAGATATTGGACTAAAGTAGCAAGTACCCTGACAGAAATTTTAGGAACGGAAATTAAAGTGGACCCTGTATCTCTCCTCTTGGGCTTTTCGAACTTTCCCTCCCTGGACACGTACGGGAAGAGACTATTTTCTATTCTTTCTTTCTGTGCAAGGAAAAATATTTTGGTGAACTGGGCGGCTGAGGGCCCCCCTGGACTTTCAAATTGGCGCAGACTAATTATGGAATGTATTCCCCTTGCCTTCCTTACAAATATGGTGCACCGAAAGACCGAATTATTTTATAAAATATGGCAGCCCTTTTTGAATTACATAAATACAGATATTTCGGCTATCCTAACAAGTGCTTTTATTTAATTGAGATTACAAAACTGGCTGGTCCGGGGCCCCTCGGGGGAGGAATCCCGCAAGAATACGTGTTTTATTATATCTGATGCTTTCACATCCCGAGCATGTAAGAGACTTAAATATACACTCTGGTTAGTTGTAGGTTAGATTAGTAGATAGTTGAGTTTTGTTTAGTTTTTTTTATTTTTTTCGTTTTTTTTTTGTTGTTGTGTTTTTTTTGTTAAATTTTGGCTATTGTATATTTGAGCTAATTGTATATCAATGTTTATATCTGAGAGTTTTGTTTATTTTTGTAAACTTGTAAAAATGTTAAATTTCTAATAAAAATATCTATTAAAAAAATCAATTCTCAAACCTTCCATGTTTCAGTGCCTCTTTCTGATAAGAGGGAGATCAGAATTGCGCACCATATTCCAAAAGTGGCCCAACCAATGTCCTGTACAGCTCCTTTACTCAATGCTCTGATCAACGAAGGGAAGAATACCAAACAATTTCTTCACTGTCCTATCTACCTGTGACTCTACTTTCAAGGTACCATGAACATGCATTCCAAGGTCTCTTTGTTCAGTAAGACTCTCCAAGACCTTACAATTCAGTGTGAGTCCTGCTCTGATTTGCTTTTCTAAAATGCAGCAACTCACATTTATCTAAATTAAACCCTATATGCCACTCCACAGCCCATTGGCCCATCTGATCATTATCCCATTGTATTCTGAGACAACCTTTATCACTGTCTACAATACCTCCAATTTTGGTGTCATCTGCAAACTTACGAACCGTACCGGCTCTATTCACATCCAAATCATTTAAATGGATGAAGAAACAAATCCAGAAAAAAAAATCAGTTTCTCTGGGTTTGAATGTGCTCTGGGTATATCCTGCCCTATGACTCTCTACCAGGGAGGGCTGCACATGCACACCTCTGAACTTTGCCCCCGACAAAGCTGGCGGCCGCGCACATGTCCAGTGAATCTTTGCCCCAAATAAAGATGGCGGCGATCACATGATCAGGTTATTTTCCAGTTTACTGCAAAAACGGGACTGTAAGTTTCAAATTGTATTTTCCGATGTGAACCAAATGTTTGTAAAACATCTCAGCCCATACCAACACCATTTCCCTCCCACTACCTGCTGTTTATTTCTTTCCTTACCAACAGCTCTCCATCCACACGTCCCGCACATCCGCGCCCACCGTGAGGTTGATCATGCGGTATAGTCTAGTCCCATCCCTCTTTATTCTGATTGGTCGGAGGACCAAATGCCCCGCCAGGTCCTCCAGCTCTGCCCCTGCCTTTCCAATGGTCTTCCGCTGACATCACCCACCAGGGGCCCATTGTTACCTGGAGAATGCGCACTGCTTCGTGGCTTTTGTTGCTGTTTATCAGTTACAAGAGTGAGGCACAAAGTTAAAACCACACAACCACTTGATGAAGAAGCTGCAAAGCGAGTGCTTCCAAATAAACCTGTTGAGCTTGCTCTGCCATTCATTAAAATCATGGCTGATCATTTTTGGACGCAGAACCATTTACCAACGTTCTCACCATATCCCTTAATTAATTAGTTATTCCTTTTAAAAAAGTTACCTTAGCTTTAAAAACATTTACTGAACTAGCATCAACTACTTCCCTGGCCAATGAATTCCATAGAGGTCAAGAAGTTCCTTCTCAATTCAGTCCTAAATTTGCTGCCTCTCATCTTCAGGTGATGCCCTCTGGTCCTGGCTTCACCTGCCAGTGCAAACATTCTCTTCACTTCTATTTTATCCATTCCATTCATTATTTTATATATTTCCCATTCTTCTGATTTCCAATAAATACTTCCCATTCTCTGTTAAGCCAACCCCCTCAACTCCAGAATCAACCTAGTTAACCTCCTCTGCACCCCCTCTAGTGCCGGTGCATCCTTGAGCAAGTAAGGAGACAGCCCTCCAATCCCTCTGCTCCAATCCTAACCTCACCATTTCACCAGCAGATAAAGGGGGCGCAGTGGTAGTCTGGCGCACTGACCGAACACCACTGAAGCCAAACGCCAACTCGAGGACACCTCTTCCTACTGTCCCCTCGACCATGACCACACCCCCCATCCCCAAACCATAATCTCTCACACCATGCAGAACCTCATCACCTCAGGATATCTCCCACCCACAGCTTGCAACTTCACAGTCTGGGAACCCCACACTGCCCGGTTCTACCTCCTTCCCAAGATCCACAAGCCTGACCACCCTGGCCGACCCATTGTCTCAGCATGCTCCTGTGCCACTGAACTCATCTCTACCTACCATGACACTGTCCTATCCCACCAGTCCAGGAACTCCCCACATACGTTCGAGACACCACCCCCACCCTCCACCTCCTCCAAGACTTCTGTTTCCCCGGCCCCCAACGCCTCATCTTCACCATGGATATCCAATCCCTCTACACCTCCATCCACCATGACCAGGGCTTCCAAGCCCTCCGTTCTTTCCTCTCCCGATGTCCCCAACAGTACCTTTCCACCGACACTCTCATTCGTTTGGCCGAACTGGTCCTCAACCTTAACAATTTCTCCTTCGAATCCTCCCACTTCCTCCAGACCAAAGGAGTAGCCATGGGAACACGTATGGGCCCCAGCTATGCCTGTCTCTTTGTTGGCTACGTAGAACAGTTGATCTTCCGTAATTACACCGGCACCACTCCTCACCTCTTCCTCCGCTACATTGGTGACTGCATTGGCGCCATCTCGTGCTCCCGCGAGTAGATTGAGCAATTCATCAACTTCACCAACACATTCCACCCTAACCTTAAATTTACCTGGACCATTTCTGACACCACCCTCCCCTTCCTGGACCGCTCCATCTCCATTAACGACGACCGACTTCACACTGACATTTTTACAAACCCACCGTCTCCCACAGCTACCTGGATTACACCTCTTCCGACCCTACGTCTTGCAAAAATGCCATCCCGTATTCCAATTCCTCCGCCTCCGCCGTATCTGCTCCCAGGAGGATCAGTTCCACCACAGAACACACCAGGTGGCCTCCTTCTTTAGAGACCGCAATTTCCCTTCCCACGTGGTTAAAGATGCCCTCCTCCAACGCATCTCGTCCACATCACGCACCTCCGCACTCAAACCCCACCTCTCCAACCGTAACAAGGACAGAACGTCCCTGGTGCTCACCTTCCACCCCACTAATCTTTGCATAAACCAAATCATCCGCCGACATTTCTGCCACCTCCAAACAGACCCCACCACCAGGGATATATTTCCCTCCCCACCCCTTTCTGCGTTCCGCAAAGACCGTTCCCTCCGTGACTACCTGGTCAGGTCCACATCCATCACAACCCACCCTCCCAACCTGGCACCTTCCCCTGCCACCGCAGGTATTGCAAAACCTGCACCCACACCTCCTCTCTCACCTCTATCCAAGCCCCTAAAGGAGCCTTCGACATCCAAAGTTTTACCTGCACATCCACTAATATCATTTATTGTATCTGTTGCTCCCGATGGTGTCTCCTCTACATTGGGGAGACTGGACACCTCCTAGCAGAGCGCTTTAGGGAACATCTCCGGGACACCCACACCAATCAACCCCACCGCCCTGTGGCCCAACATTTCAACTCTCCCTCCCACTCTGCCGAGGACATGGAGGTCCTGGGCCTCCTTCACCGCCGCTCCCTCACCACCAGACCCCTGGAGGAAGAACGCCTCATCTTCCGCCTCGCAACACTTCAACCCAAGGGCATCATTGGGGACTTCAACAGTCCCCTCATCTCGCCTTCCCCCGCCTCATCCCAGTTCCAAACTCAACACTGTCCCTGTGACTTGTCCTGACTTGTCCTGTCTGCCTATTTTCTTTTCCAACTGTCCACCCCACCCTCCGACCACTCCCGACCTATCACCTACATCCCCTCCCCCACTCACCTATTGTACTCTATGCTACGTTCTCCCCACCCCCACCCTCCTCTAGCTTATCTCTCCACGCTTCAGGCTCTCTGCCTTTATTCCGGATGAAGGGTTTTTGCCCGAAACGTCGATTTTACTGCTCCTCGGATGCTGCCTGAACTGCTGTGCTCTTCCAGCATCACTAATCCAGAATCTGTACCCCACCACATCACTTTGCCCCACAATCGTGGTATCTGGCTGTGCACAAGGAGGAGTGGCACAGTCTGTACTGGGATGCCCTGGGGCCCTGAAACACATGGTAAAGACTAAAATCACCAGAGCACTGAGAGCCCCACCACATTGTTTGCATGTTCTATTGTTTTTACTCTGTTCCTGCCTTCCCTTGTTTTTTCTTAATAAAGTTGTTATTACACACACCTGAACAAGATGTGAAATAAACTCAGGCCTCTCGATCCAAGATTCGGGATACTTTCACCACATGACAAGGCATCGACTCTAACTTCCCTTGTCCCTTAGCCTGCTGAGTCGCGTCTGAATCAACTCCGCAATTGAGAGGAAGGGGCGGAACAGGAGGACCGAGCAGCGGCCGGTTGTCTAACCAGAGTGAGCGAGGAGAGGGGCAAAGCATTCTCGGGGAGTGAACGCTTCAGGATTGGTCAGAAAGCAAACTATTTTGCAGGATTGATCATTTTCACTACATAGTGGAGCATTAAACCTCTCCCATGACTCAATGTGAGATATTTAAGAAATAGTTGAGATGTAAATCTGATAACGTACATTAGGGAGATTTAAACAATCCTTAGATAAACACATGGGTGATTTTGCAATAGTGTAGGGGACGAGCTGAGAATAATTCACAGATCGGCGTGAATAATTCACAGGTCGGTTTACACAACTCGAGTAAGAAATTTATTTTCAAACTCCCAGAATGATTGGTAATTTACATAACCTGGCTAATATGGTTAAATTGGACCGAATAATTTATTTACATAGTAATCATCTCAATGACTGTAACTCGACAGACCAATTGTTAATGACGAATATTTCACCCATGATCCTGTGCAGTTTTGAATATTCTCTATAAACTCACCGCTAATCTCAGACGCACGCGCAGTTTGGTTTCTATGTAGAGCATGCGCAGTGTCGCATTGATCATGTGTGTGAGAGAGAGAGAGACATGGAGCTGCTTTCTCCGGCAGCGGCTGCGATCGGCTTCAGAGAGCGGCGCTAGGGGCCGGTGTGTGTGAGCCTCGCTGGGAGAAAGGAGCGGAGAGATTTCACAAGTCCTGGATAGAGGTAAACAAAAACCGAAAAAGACCCTCCAGGCCCGGGTAAGGAGGAGGCGGTCTCTGATCAGGGAAGCGGCCCAGGATCACGGCCGCCATTTGTTTGAGGGAAGAGGAAGCGCTCAGGGCCGCCATCTTGAGAAGGTCAAGGTGCAGGAGGGCGGGGCTCTCGGGGTCTGTAGAACAATCAGAGGAAAGGGAAGACCCATTGTTCCTGATTCATCCCACGAACAAAGCGTCACTGGGCGGTCCCGCAGGAATATCCTCTCTCAGTCCTGCTGGGATGGTTCACCCAGTCAGAACCAGTAGCTCTGTCCTTCCTGCAGCATCTGTCCCTGGAACATTGAGCTGCCTGTCCTGTCCCTCCCTCAGCTGTGTTTCTGTAATATTCCTGTCCCATCTTAGGTTACTTCACTAAAGACAGGAATGCACCCGAAGGATTTTTCTTAACATCAACAATTGTTTAATACTCACTTACACGTTTTTAATTACATCGTTTTTGAAGCATTTACTTCACATTCCATCATTTGCAATGGTGGGATTTGAACCTGTGTCCAGAGAGCACTTGCTGAGTTTCTGGATAAATTGTCACGCAATAATGCCACTAGGCTATCACTTCGCCTGCTCACAGTTGTGTATCCCAGAGCAACATGAATCAAAACCCTTTCTTCCTGCACAATTGTTTGACCTGGCACTTTGGTGATGTGACTCAGTGCCTCTCCATGTGGTATCCCTGACTGTGTGGGTCTAATTGCTGCCTCTGTCAGCGTCTCTTACCTTTGAAGCTACTCCAGATCCTGAGCCAACAGAATTCTCCACTCCAGAGAGATGAGGCAGCACAGGTCAGGAATGTAGACTGGGATTTTCCAGATCTCTGTGGGCTCAGTGCCATTCTATTTGTGTAACCCTCAAAGCATTAGTCTAATTTCCCATTCTGCCTATTTCTGTGTCTTCTACAGGTACTCATGGAGTTCCTGACTCAATAGACTTGCCATCTGCTGGTTGGGACGATGATTAGTCAAAGTCAGGGAGGTCGGGAGTCTTCAATAAATCCTGCTGCCAGGTAAGATCATTCCAGTGCACAAAGCAGAAAGTAACAAGGGTGATCCAAACATCAGCTAACAAGACATGACATAAGAAAGTGCTGGAGGGGGAGCACAGTACAGACACACCCCAGGCTCAATCACCACGCCTGCTGCAAGTTTTGTTGTAATGAGACAGCGTCGGGAGTTGTCAGTTATCAGTCCATGCATGTGCTTTCTTAGGGAGCATCAGAACAACTGAGGGGAAAGCAGGCCTCCCACGAGAGGGTGGTAATGCTGCCTGGGGTCTTTCTGTTCCCTATTCCCTCTCCAACACTGTATCTATGGCTTGTATTGAGGACCAGTGTCTTCAATCATTCTCATTCCTTTCACAGTTCCTATCTCTGTCATCTCCTCCGCTCTCACCAATTATTTCACGTATTTGAAACCTCCAGTGACCATCCTTATCGCTGTACCTTGCTTCAGTCTCTACAGCATGCCTTGTCTCGATAATCTCCTCCTCCAACAACTGGAGACATAGGGTCTGTTTCTGTGCGGCATGACTCTTCGGCTGAGGTTTCCTAAATGGAATGAGTCGCGTTTGCCTATGTTTGGCTCATATCCCTTCAAACCTTCTCCTCTCCATGTACCTGCCCAAGTGTCTTTTCCATGTTGTAATTGTACTTGTTTTTTCCATTTCCTCTGGCAGTCCATTCCCTCTATGCACCATCCTCTGTGGATAATGTTGCCCCTTAGCTCCCTCTTTAAATCCTTGCTCTCTCACCTTACGTTTATGCCTCTAGCTTTGGACTCACCTACCTTTGGCAATTCACCTTACTTAGACACTACATAGTTGCATCAACTTTTATCAGGTCACCGCGTGGCCTCCTCTGCCCAAGATAAATATTAACGACAGTGTTACCAATATCTCCAACTCATGTACTGAATGCTCTGACCAATGAAGACAAGTGTGCCAATTGCCGCTTTCAACACCCTGTCACCCTGTGATGCCAGTCCAAGGAATAATGTAACTGCACCCCTTGGTCTCTCTCTTTTCTACAACACTGTCCAGGGCCCAACCATTACCCGTGTTAGTCCTCCCTGGTTTGTCTGAACTAAATCCAACACTGAAATGAAACTCCATCTTTCATTCATTGGCCCCCTGGCCCATTTGATTAACATCTTCTTCAATAACTATATTCCCTGCCCACTCTTCCACTAATCTTGGTATCCATAAACATACTAACAGGGACTCCTATATTTTCACTCAAATTGTTAATGTAAATGGTGCACAACAGTGGTCCCAGCACCAATCCTTGCAGCACACTGCTGGTCAGAGGCCTCCAATCTGAACAACAACCCTCTCCCACCACCCTCTGTCTCCCACTGTCATTCCATTTTGTATCTAGTTGGCTAGCTTTCCCTGATCCCTTGTGATCTACCTTTACGATCTACCCTTACTAACCAATGTCTCATGCTACACCCTGAACAAGGGTTTGCGGAGGCCAGAAGCAACGTCTGTTGCTCTGCATTT
The DNA here is from genome assembly GCF_037043375.1 of Chiloscyllium plagiosum. Classification (NCBI taxonomy): domain Eukaryota; kingdom Metazoa; phylum Chordata; class Chondrichthyes; order Orectolobiformes; family Hemiscylliidae; genus Chiloscyllium; species Chiloscyllium plagiosum. The sequence goes on along the minus strand of NW_028270180.1, from coordinate 67,316,999 downwards.
GTCTATCTTTTTGGTCACCTCTTGAACAAACTCCAGTCAATTTTGTGGGACATGTTATCCCACGCACAAAGCCATGCTGGCTGTCTGTAATCAGGCCTTATCTTTCCAAATGCATGTAAGGCCTACCTCTCAGAATGCCCTCCAACAACTGACCCACCCTGATGTCTCGCTCATCAGTCTGTAGTTCCCTGGCTTTCTCTTGCAGCCTTTGTTAACTGATGACACAACATTATAATCATAGTCAGAGAGTCATACCGCACTGTTCGGTTAACGCTAACCGCACTCTAAAACGGATCTCATCCCACCTGCTTGTTCCTGGATCGTATCCCTTCAAACCTTTCCTATTCCTGTACTAATCCAAATGTCTTTTAAACATTGTAATTGTCCCCACATTCACCCCTTCCTTGGGAAGTTCATTCCACACACAACCCACCCTCTGTGTAACAATGTGCCTCTCATGTTTTTTTTAATGTCTCTCCTCTAACTTAAAAACATAGTGCCTTGTCTTGAAACTCCCCTGTCCATGGGAAAAGACAACTCCCATTAAGTCTATCTATCCCCCTCATGATTTTATAAACTTCTGTGAGGTCATCTGTCAACATTCAGGTTTCAGTGAAAAATACCAACCTATTCAGCCTTTCTTTATACTGAAGCCTTTCGTACCCAGCCACATCCCAGTAAATCTCCTCCCAACCCTTTCGAGCTCAATAATATCCTTCCTATAACTGGGCGACCAGAACTGGACACAGTATTCCAGAAGAGGACTCGCCAATGGCCTGTACAATCTCAATATGACTTCCCAACTCCTATATCCAAAGGACTGAGCAATGAAAGCAAGTGAGGCAAGCCCGCTTTTTTTTTAAACTATCCTGTCTCTCCATGTTGCAAACATCAAAGAACTATGTAGCTGAACCCTGAGTTCCCTCTGTTCTACAATACTACCGAAGGTCTTGCCATTAATTGTATAAGTCCTGCCCGTGTTTGTTGTACCAAATGCATTACCTCGCATTTATTCAGATTGAACTCCATCTACAGTTTTTCAGCCATTCACACATTTCATCAGCATTCCTTTGTAATCTCAGAAAACCTTCTTCACTGTCCACAATGCCACCCTCCAGTCTAACAGCCTATCACACATCGCTCTCTATGGTACAAATATCTCTGCTGGGGGCCCTACAATTTCTTCACCAGCTTCCCACAATGTCCTGAGGTACATTTGATCAGGTCCTGGGGATTTATCTACCTTTGTGTTTTAAACCCTCCAGCACCTCCTTTTCTATAATGTGGACTCATTTCAAGACATTGAGTCATAGAGATGTACAACACAGAAACAGGCCCTTCGGACTAACTCCTGCATGATGTTTCTCGTCACATTTGCCACAATTTTGCCAATATTCCTCTAAACCCTTGCTATTCATACACCCATCCACGTGCCTTTTAAATGTATTTCTATCAGCCTTCACTATTTGCTCTGGCAGCTTATTCCATCCACTCTGCGGGAGCCAGTTGTCCTTTAGATCCCTTTGAAAAGTTTCCCTCGCCTGGGGAAATGACCTTGTCTATTGACCCTGTCGATGACCATCATGATTTTAAACACCTTTTATCGGTTAACTCCTCAGCTTCCCATGTTCAAGTGAAAACAGCCCCAGCCTATTCAGGCTTTTCCCTGAAGCGCAAACCGTCCAACCCTGGCAACATCTTTGGTTATTTCTTCTGAACCCTTTCATGTTCCACGACATCCTCCCGATGACATTGAGACCAGAATTGCACACAGTATTCCAATAGTAGTCAGGCCAAACACTGTTTAGTTCCCTGATCGCCCCAGTCTTTATCCACAGTAAGTTCCAAAGTGAAATATTTGTTTCGGATCTTGTACTTTCACACATCGTTGGCTTCATTGATCATTAAGGATACCGGGTTTGTCCCGAGCTCTTCTTTTGCTCTTAATACACTTTTAGAGTCTCTTTGGATTCTCCTTAACTTTCTCTGCCAAAGCCATCTCGTGTCTCCTTTTTACATTCCTGATTTCCATCCTAAGTGTATTTCTACAGCCCCGATGCTCCTGAAGGGATTCCCTTGAGTCAGCCAGTTATATCTGACATGTGACCCCTTTTTTCTTGACCACAGCCTCGAAACTCAGCCAGTGTTTCCTAATTCAGTCAGCATTGAGCTGCACACTAACAGGAACACGCTGGCGCTTAACGCTCCTTTTATCTCGGTTTTAAAATATTCCTACTTGCCAGACTTCCCTTTATCTGCAAATAGCCTCCCCAGATCTACTTTAAAAATTGCGGGGTTATCCGTTTTTGGCGAATACATTGTATAGGTGTTTTTCTTCCTCTTTTTGCAGTTCTGGTGTACTGCAGTGTGTCATGACCCTTTTGAACAGTGTCTTGATGCAACTTCCTTTGTGTGTGTTGGGGTGGTTGCTTTTGTAGTTCAGGACTCGTTCTGTGTGTGTGGCTTTCCTGTATACCTTTGTGGTGAATTCTCCGTTTGGTGTTCTCTGTACCGTCACGTCTAGGAATGGGAGTTGGGTGTCCTTTCCTTCCTCTCTAGTGAATCGGATTCCTGTGAGTGTGGCGTTGATGATCCGGTGTGTGTTCTCTATTTCTGTGTTTTTAATGATTACAAAGGTGTCATCCACATATCTGACCCAGAGTGCGGGTTGAATTTGCGGTAAGACTGTTTGTTCTAATCTTTGCATTACCACTTCTGCTATAAGTCCAGAGATGGGTGAGCCCATGGGTGTGCCGTTGATTTGTTCATATATTTGGTTGTTGAATGTGAAGTGTGTTGTGAGGCACAGGTCCAGTAGTTTGAGTATGCCGTCTTTGTTGATAGGTTCACCGTCCTGTTGTCTGTTCTGTATGTTCAGCAGGTTGGCTATTGTTTCTCTGGCTAGGATTTTGTTGATAGAGGTGAACAGTGCCGTGACATCGAATGAGATCATAGTTTTTTTCTTGTCTATGTGTATATTTCTGATGATGTCCAAGAATTCCTGTGTTGATTGTACAGAGTGTCTGGATCCGCTGATTAGGTGTTTCAGTTTCTGCTGTAGTTCTTTAGCCAGTTTGTGTGATGGTGTCCCTGGTAGTGATACTATGGATCTGAGTGGGATGTCTGGTTTGTGCACTTTAGGTAGTCCATAGAATCTGGGAGTGCTGTTGCTTTCAGGTTTCATTCTCTGTAGGTCAAACCTGGTTATCTCTCCGTTTTTTGTAGATTTCTCAGTGTGTTGTTTATCCTATTGGTGAGCTGTGGGGTGGGGTCGAACTCCACGCAATTTCATCCACAGATGCCTCAGGGAAAGACAATGGAACGAGGACATGCCACAACCCAAAGGACTAGCCACACTACCATACATCAAGAACATTTCTGAACTGACAGCCAGACTACTGTGACCACTAGGACTCATAACAGCACACAAACCAACAGCCACTCTCAGACAACAACTCACCAGGACGAAGGACCTGACACCCAGCATGAGCAAAACCAATGTAGTGTACAAAATCCCATTCAAGGACTGCACAAAACACTACATAGGACATACAGGAAGACAGCTAACGATCCACATCCATGAACACCAACTAGCCACGAAACGACACGACCAGCTATCCTTAGTAGCCACACACGCAGATGACAAGCAACATGAGTTCGACTAGGACAACACTACTATTATAGGACAAGCCAAACAGAGAACAGCCAGGGAATTCCTAGAGGCATGGCACTCATCCACAGTTTCAATCAATAAGCACATCGACCTGGACCCAATATACTGGCCACTGCAACGGACAGCTGGAACGGAAGCGGCAGGTACAAACCACGATAAATGCCGGAGGAAAGATCACAGAAGCGCTTCACAGGAGGCTCCCTGAGGATGTCACCTAGACAGGGGACGAAACGTCTGCAACACAAATTCCCAACTCGGCGAACAGAACCACAAAAATGAGCACCCGTGCCACAAATCTTCTCACAAACGTTGAAGCCCTTTAGACTGTACAAAGCTCCGTCATGAACAACAAGCCACCATCTCTCTGTTTCCTTTGCCTTCTTCAGTGTCTGCAACTCTCGCTGTATCTTCCAGTTACGTTCTTTAGTGACTGCAGGTCTGCCTAGCTCCCCAGATAACCTGTTTCATCCCCTACAGCTCCCTCAATCACGGTAACACCCTCTTCTCTGTCTAAGCCTCCTCTTTCCCATTGTCTTCCAGGCACAGCAGCGATCCTGTAAGAGAGCAGTGCGGAATGGGATGTTGTAAATCTCAGCTGAGGTTTGATGCCGACCATTACCTGGGAGTCACAAGGGGAGAGAACCTGAGTGAGTGCAGCACAAAGCGGGAGAATATAAATCAGCAGCGAGGGTCAAGGCCGACTGGGACTTGGTGTTGGATAAAAAGCAGAGCAGGAGGCTCGAAATCAGCACCGAGTCACAGAGGGAGTGACCGTGTGAGGGAGCAACTTGGAGCAGGAGCTTGAGGCTGACTCACACCTGGGAGAATATAAATCAGCACTGAGGATGGAGGCCTAGCTGTACCTGGGAGTCACAGAGACGGTGACCCTGTGAGGGAGCAGACTGGAGTGAGAGCTGGACGATTACACGTCCGAGGAGACACATCACTGTGTGTGCACGTGCCCCTCCATTGTTCTGTGTTTGTGTGTGTGTGTGTGTGTGTGTATGTGTGTTTATGTGTGCGTATGTCTGCATGTCTCCCTCCCTCACTTTGTGTGTGTGTCCCCTCGTGTGTGTGTGTCCTCTCGCTTTCTGAGCACATGTCCCATCCTCGCTGTGTGTGCGTGTCTCAACCTCGCTCTGTGTGTGTGTGTGTGTGACCCTCTTGCTGTGTGTGAGGGTGTCCTCCCCTCGCTCTGTATGTGTGTGTATGCCTATCACTCACTCACTGTGTGTCCCCCCCGCGCTGTGTGAGGATGTGTGTGTGCATGTCCCTCTCTCACTGTGTGCGTGTCGCTCTTGCTGTGTGTGTCCCTCATCCTGTGTGTGTGTGTGTCCCTCCCTCGCTGTGTGTGTGTGTGTCCCTCCCTCGCTGTGTGTGTGTGTGTCCCTCCCTCGGTGTGAGTGTGCGTGTCCCCCCTCATTGTGTATGTGTGTGCGCGTGTCCCTCCCTCACTGTGTATGTGTGAGTTCCCCCCCCTTGCTCTGTGTATGTGTGTCCCTCTAGGTGTGCGTGTGTGTGCGTGGCCCTCCCTCGCTGTGTGTGTGCGTGTCCCCCTCTCGCTGTATATATCTGTGTTTGTGTGCTTCCTCATGCGCATGTCGCTCCCCCACAATATGTGCGTGTCCCTCCCTCGCTGTGTGTGTGCGTGTCCCTCCCTCGCTGTATGTGTGCGTGTCCCTCCCTCGCTGTGTGTGTGTGTGTCCCTCCCTCGCTGTGTGTGTGTGCGTGTCCCTCCCGCGCTGTGAGTGTGCGTGTCCCTCCCTCGCTGTGTGTGTGCGTGTCCCTCCCGCGCTGTGTGAGTGTGTGTCCCTCCCTCGCTGTGTGTGTGCGTGTCCCTCCCTCGCTGTGTGTGTGTGTGTCCCTCCCTCGCTGTGTGTGTGTGTGTCCCTCCCTCGCTGTGTGTGTGTGTGTCCCTCCCTCGCTGTGTGTGTGCATGTCCCCCTCTTGCAGTGTGTGTCTGTGTTTGTGTGCTTCCACATGCACGTGTGGCTCCCTCGCTGTCTGTGTGTGTGTGCGTGTGTGTCCCTCCCTCGCTCTGTGTGTGTGCGTGTGTGTCTCCCTCCTTCGCTTTGTGTGTGTGTGTGTGTTTGTGTGGTCCCACCCTCGCTATCTGTATGTGTGAGTTTCCCCCCTTGCCCTGTGTGTGTGTGGCCCTCTCTCGCTGTGTGTGTGTGTGTGTGTGTTCGTCTTGCTGTGCGTGTGTGCACGTGGCCCTCCCTCGCTGTGTGTGCATGTGTCGCCCCCTCGCTATGTGTATGTGTGTGTGTCTCTCCCTCGGTCTCTGTGTGTGTGCGTGTCCCTCCCTTGCCGTGTATTTGTGTGTCCCTCTCTCGCTGTGTGCCTGTGTTTGTGTGCTTACGCATGCGCGTGTCCCTCCCTCGCTGTGTGTGCATGTCCCCTCTTGCTGTGAGTATGTGTGTCACTATTGCAGTGCATGTGACTGCCCCTCCCTCGCTGTGTGCATTTGTGTATAACCCTCCCTTGTGTGTGTGCATGTCCCTCCCTCGCTGTGTGTGCGTGTCCCTCCCTCACTGTGTGTGTGCGTGTACCTCACTCGCTGTGTGTGTGTCCCTCCCTCGCTGTGTGTCTGCGTGTCGCTCCCTCACTGTGTGTGTGTGTGTCCCTCCCTCACTGTGTGTGTGCGTGTCGCTCCCTCACTGTGTGTGTGTGCGTGTCCCTCCCTCGCTGTGTGTGTGCGTGTCGCTCCCTCACTGTGTGTGTGTGTGTCCCTCCCTCACTGTGTGTGTCTCTCCCTCACTGTGTGTGTGTGCGTGTCCCTCCCTCGCTGTGTGTGTGCGTGTCCCTCCCTCGCTGTGTGTGTGTGTGTCCCTCCCTCGCTGTGTGTGTGTGTGTCCCTCCCTCGCTGTGTGTGTGTGTGTCCCTCCCTCGCTGTGTGTGTCCCTCCCTCGCTGTGTGTGTGTGTGTGTCCCTCCCTCGCTGTGTGTGTGTGTGTCCCTCCCTCGCTGTGTGTGTGTCCCTCCCTCGCTGTGTGTGTGTGTGTCCCTCCCTCGCTGTGTGTGTGTGCGTGTCCCTCCCGCGCTGTGTGAGTGTGTGTCCCTCCCTCGCTGTGTGTGTGCGTGTCCCTCCCTCGCTGTGTGTGTGTGTGTCCCTCCCTCGCTGTGTGTGTGTGTGTCCCTCCCTCGCTGTGTGTGTGCGTGTCCCTCCCTCGCTGTGTGTGTGCATGTCCCCCTCTTGCAGTGTGTGTCTGTGTTTGTGTGCTTCCACATGCACGTGTGGCTCCCTCGCTGTCTGTGTGTGTGTGCGTGTGTGTCCCTCCCTCGCTCTGTGTGTGTGCGTGTGTGTCTCCCTCCTTCGCTTTGTGTGTGTGTGTGTGTTTGTGTGGTCCCACCCTCGCTATCTGTATGTGTGAGTTTCCCCCCTTGCCCTGTGTGTGTGTGGCCCTCTCTCGCTGTGTGTGTGTGTGTGTGTGTTCGTCTTGCTGTGCGTGTGTGCACGTGGCCCTCCCTCGCTGTGTGTGGATGTGTCGCCCCCTCGCTATGTGTATGTGTGTGTGTCTCTCCCTCGGTCTCTGTGTGTGTGCGTGTCCCTCCCTTGCCGTGTATTTGTGTGTCCCTCTCTCGCTGTGTGCCTGTGTTTGTGTGCTTACGCATGCGCGTGTCCCTCCCTCGCTGTGTGTGCATGTCCCGTCTTGCTGTGAGTATGTGTGTCACTATTGCAGTGCATGTGACTGCCCCTCCCTCGCTGTGTGCATTTGTGTATAACCCTCCCTTGTGTGTGTGCATGTCCATCCCTCGCTGTGTGTGTGTGCATGTCGTTCCCTCCCTCGCTCTGTTTGTGTGTGTGTGTGTGTGTGTGTCCCTCCATTGCACTTTGTTTATATCCCCCTCACTGTGTGATTGCATGTCCCCCCTCGTTGTGTGTGCGTGTCCCTCCCTCACTGTGTGAGTGCATGTCCCCTCTCGCTGTGTGTGCGTGTCCCTCCCTCACTGTGTGTGTGCGTGTCCCTCCCTCGCTGTGTGTATGCGTGTCCCTCCCTCATTGTGTGTGTGTGCGTGTCCCTCCCTCGCTGTGTGTGTGCGTGTCCCTCCCTCACTGTGTGTGTGCGTGTCCCTCCCTCGCTGTGTGTGTGCGTGTCCCTCCCTCACTGTGTGTGTGTGTGTGTGTCCCTCCCTCACTGTGTGTGCGTGTCCCTCCCTCACTGTGTGTGTGTGTGTGTCCCTCCCTCGCTGTGTGTGTGCGTGTCCCTCCATCACTGTGTGTGTGTGCGTGTCCCTCCCTCACTGTGTGTGTGTGTGTGTGTGTGTGTGTGTGTCCCTCCCTCACTGTGTGTGCGTGTCCCTCCCTCACTGTGTGTGTGCGTGTCCCTCCCTCGCTGTGTGTGTGTGTCCCTCCCTCGCTGTGTGTCTGCGTGTCGCTCCCTCACTGTGTGTGTGTGTGTCCCTCCCTCACTGTGTGTGTGCGTGTCGATCCCTCACTGTGTGTGTGTGCGTGTCCCTCCCTCGCTGTGTGTGTGCGTGTCGCTCCCTCACTGTGTGTGTGTGTGTCCCTCCCTCACTGTGTGTGTCCCTCCCTCACTGTGTGTGTGTGCGTGTCCCTCCCTCGCTGTGTGTGTGCGTGTCCCTCCCTCACTGTGTGTGTGTGCGTGTCCCTCCCTCACTGTGTGTGCGTGTCCCTCCCTCGCTGTGAGTGTGTGTGTCCCTCCCTCGCTGTGAGTGTGTGTGTGTTCCTCCCTCGCTGTGTGTGTGTGTGTCCCTCCCTCGCTGTGTGTGTGTGTGTCCCTCCCTCGCTGTGTGTGTGTGTGTGTCCCTCCCTCGCTGTGTGTGTGTGTGTCCCTCCCTCGCTGTGTGTGTCCCTCCCTCGCTGTGTGTGTGTGTGTCCCTCCCTCGCTGTGTGTGTGTGTGTCCCTCCCTCGCTGTGTGTGTGTCCCTCCCTCGCTGTGTGTGTGTGTGTCCCTCCCTCGCTGTGTGTGTGTGCGTGTCCCTCCCGCGCTGTGTGAGTGTGTGTCCCTCCCTCGCTGTGTGTGTGCGTGTCCCTCCCTCGCTGTGTGTGTGTGTGTCCCTCCCTCGCTGTGTGTGTGTGTGTCCCTCCCTCGCTGTGTGTGTGCGTGTCCCTCCCTCGCTGTGTGTGTGCATGTCCCCCTCTTGCAGTGTGTGTCTGTGTTTGTATGCTTCCACATGCACGTGTGGCTCCCTCGCTGTCTGTGTGTGTGTGCGTGTGTGTCCCTCCCTCGCTCTGTGTGTGTGCGTGTGTGTCTCCCTCCTTCGCTTTGTGTGTGTGTGTGTGTTTGTGTGGTCCCACCCTCGCTATCTGTATGTGTGAGTTTCCCCCCTTGCCCTGTGTGTGTGTGGCCCTCTCTCGCTGTGTGTGTGTGTGTGTGTGTGTTCGTCTTGCTGTGCGTGTGTGCACGTGGCCCTCCCTCGCTGTGTGTGCATGTGTCGCCCCCTCGCTATGTGTATGTGTGTGTCTCTCCCTCGGTCTCTGTGTGTGTGCGTGTCCCTCCCTTGCCATGTATTTGTGTGTCCCTCTCTCGCTGTGTGCCTATGTTTGTGTGCTTACGCATGCGCGTGTCCCTCCCTTGCTGTGTGTGCATGTCCCCTCTTGCTGTGAGTATGTGTGTCACTATTGCAGTGCATGTGACTGCCCCTCCCTCGCTGTGTGCATTTGTGTATAACCCTCCCTTGTGTGTGTGCATGTCCCTCCCTCGCTGTGTGTGTGTGCATGTCGTTCCCTCCCTCGCTCTGTTTGTGTGTGTGTGTGTGTGTGTGTGTGCGCGCATGTGTTCCCTCCCTCGCTGTGTGGCGTGTCCATCCCTCGCCGTGTGTGCGCTTGTCCCTCCCTCACTCTGCGTGTGTGTGTTCCTCGCTCTCTGCATGTCTCAGCAAGTCCCTCCCTTGCTGTGAGTGCCCCTCGCTCGCTGTGTGTGTGTGTGTCTCGCTGTGTGTATGTCCCTTCCTCATTGTGTTTGTGTATGTGTCACACCCTCACAGTATGTGTTTGTGTGTGTCCCCCTTCGCTGCGTGTCCCTCACTCGCTGGTTGCGTGTGTCACTCCCTCACGTGTGTATGTGTCTCTCTCTCGCTCTGTGTGTGCGTCTCCCTCCCTCGCTGTGAGTGTGTGTGTGTGTCCCTCCCTCGCTGTGTATGTGTGTGTCACTCCCTCGCTGTGTGCGCTTGTCCCTCCCTCGCTGTGTGTGCGCGCATCCCTCCCTCGCTGCATGTCTCAGCAAGTCCATCTCTCGCTGTGCGTGTATGTGTGTGCTTGTCCCTCCCTCGCTGTGTGTGCTTGTCCCTCCCTCGCTGTGTGTGCTTGTCCCTCCCTCGCTGTGTGTGCGCGCATCCCTCCCTCGCTGCATGTCTCAGCAAGTCCCTCGCTCGCTGTGCGTGTATGTGTGTGTGTCCCTTCCTCGCTGTGTGTGTGTACGTATCACATCCTCATTGTATCTGTTTGTGTGTCCCCCCTTCACTGCGTGTCCCTCACTCGCTGTTTGAGTGTGTGTCACTCCATCGCGTTGTATGTATATTTCTCTCTCGCTGTGTGTGTGCGTATCCCTCCCTCGCTCTGTATGTGTGTTTACGTGCGTGTTCCTCCGTGTGTGTGTGTGTGTGTGTGTGTGTGTGTGTGTGTGTAAAAGTGTGTCTCCCTCCCACGCTGTGAGTGTGTGGGTCCTCCTCGCTGTGTGTGTGTACGTGCCCCCCCTCACTGTATCTGTGTGTGAGTGTTCGTCCCTCCCTCGCTGTGTGCGTGTGTGTGTCCCTCCCTGGCTGTGTGTGCGCATGTCCCTCTCTCGCTGTGTGTGTCTCTCTCTCTCTCGCTGTGTGTGTTTCTGTCTGTGTGCTTGCGCATGCGCATGTCCCACCCTCGCTTTGTATGTGTGTGTATCCGTCTGGCTGTGTGTGCGCGTGTCACTCCCTCGCTCTTTGTGTGTGTGTGTGTGCATCCCTTGTGTATGTGTGTGTGTGTGTGTGTGTGTCCCTCCATTGCACTTTGTTTATATCCCCCTCACTGTGTGATTGCATGTCCCCCCTCGTTGTGTGTGCGTGTCCCTCCCTCACTGTGTGAGTGCATGTCCCCTCTCGCTGTGTGTGCGTGTCCCCTCTCAATTCCTGTATACATGCCCTCCCCCTCGCCGTGTGTGTGCTTGTCCCTCCTTCCGTGTGTGTGTGTGTGTGTGTGTGTGTGTGTGTGTGTGTGTGTGTGCATGTGTCCCTCTTCCCTTGCTGTGTGTGCATGTCCTTCCCTCGCTGTGTTTGCGTGTCCCTCCCTCTGAGTGTTTGTGTGTGTGTGTGCACACGCGTGTCCCTCCCTTGCTGTGTGTGTCTCTCACTCGCTGTGTGTCTGCGGGTAATCCCCTCACTCTGTGTGTTTGCATGTCGCTCCCTCGCTGTGTGTATCCCACAGTCGCTGTGTGTGCACGTGTCCCTCCCTTGCTCTGTGTTTGTGCGTGTGTGTATCTGTGCGTGTCTCTTCCTCGCTTTGGGTGTGTGTTTCCGTCGTGTGTGTGTGTGTGTGTGTGCGTGTGTGCGCGCGCGCGTGCATGTCCCTCCCTTGCTCTGTGTTTCTGTGTGTGTATGTACCCCTCTCGCTTTGTGTGTCCGTCCCTTGTGTGTGTGAGTGCGTGTCCCCCCTTGCTGTGTGCGCGTGTCCCACCCTTGCCGTGTCTGCGTGCCCCCTCTCAATTTCTGTGTACATGCCCACCCCCTCGACATGTGTGTGTCCCTTCTTTCGCTGTATGTGTGTGAGTGTCCCTCCCTCACTCTGTGTGTGTGTGTTTTTGTGTGTCTGCGGGTAACCCCCTCACTGTGTGTGTTTGTATGTCGCTCCCTCGCTGTGTGTTTGTGTCCCTTCCTCGCTGTGTGTGCACGCGTCCGTCCCTTGCTCTGTGTTTATGTGGGTGTATGTGTATCTGTGCGTGTCCCTCCCTCGCTTTGCGTGTGTGTGTCCGTCCCTTGTGTGCGTGTGTGCATGTCTCTCCCTTGCTCTGTGTTTATGTGTGTATGTATGTATGCGCATCACTCCCTCGCTTTGTGTGTGAGTCCATCCCTTGTGTGTGTGAGTATGTGACCAGCTTGCTGTGTGCGTTCTCACTCTTGCCGTGTCTGTGTATGTCCTCTCTCGCTGTGTGTGTGTGCCTCCTCTCAATTTCTGTGCACATGCCCTCCCCCTCGACATGTGTGTGCTTGTCCCTCCTTCGCGGTGTGTGCTTGTCCCTCCTTCGCGGTGTGTGCGTGTCCCTCCCTTGCAGTGTATGTGCGTGTCCCTCCCTTGCAGTGTATGTGCGTGTCCCTCCCTTGCAGTGTATGTGCGTGTCCCTCCCTTGCAGTGTATGTGCGTGTATTCCCCTCACCGTAAGTGTGTGTGTTTGTCCCTCCCTCGTATGTGTGTGTGTGTGTGTCTCTCCTTCGCTTTGCGTGTGTGTGTCCCCGTCTCTCGCAGTGTGTGTGTGTATCCCTCCCTCGCTGTGTGTCTGCGTGTATCCCCCTCACTGTGTGTATGTGCGTGTCCATCCATCACTGTGTGCGTGTGTCCCTCTTGCTGTGCGTGGCCCTCCCTTGCTGAGTGTGCATGTGTCTCCACCTCGCTGTGTGTGCGTATACCCCTCTTGCTCTGTGTTTGTGTTTGTGTGTGTGTGTGTGTTTGCATGTGACCCTCCCTCGCTGTGTGTGCATGTCCCGCTCTGGCTGTGTGTGCGCGTATCCCTCCCTTGCTCTATGTGTATGTGTGTGTCCATCTTGCTGTGCGTGTGTGCGCGTGGCCCTCCCTCGCTGTGTGTCTGCGTGTATCCCCCTCACTGTGTGCATGTGCGTGTCCATCCATCGCTGTGTGCGTGTGTCCCTCTTGCTGTGCGTGTGTGTGCTTGGCCCTCCCTTGCTATGTGTGCATGTGTCTCCCCCTCGCTGTGTTTGAGAGTGTCCCTATCTTGCTCTGTGTGTCTGTGTGTGTCTTCCTCCCTCGGTGTGAGTGTGCGTGCCGCCCCTCACTGTGTATGTGTGCGCGCGTATCCTTCCCTTGCTGTGTATGTGCGTGTCCCTCCCTCACTGTGTATGTGTGAGTTTCCCCCCCTTGCTCTGTGTGTGTGTGTGTGTGTGTGTGTGTGTGTGTGTGTCCTTCTTGGTGTGTGTGCGTGGCCCTCCCTCTCTGTGTGCATGTGTACCTCCCTGGCTGTGTGCGCATGTCCCCCTCTCGCTGTATATATCTGTGTTTGTGTGCTTCCTCATGCGCATGTCGCTCTCCCACTATATGTGCGTGTCCCTCCCTCACTGTGTGTGAGTGTTCGTCCCTCCCTCGCTCTGTGTGTGCGTGTCCCTCCCTCGCTGTGTGTGCGTGTCCCTCCCTCGCTGTGCTTGCGTGTCCCTCCCTCGCTGTGCGTGCGTGTCCCTCCCTTGCTGTGTGTGCGTGTCCCTCCCTCGCTGTGTGTGTGTGTGTGTCCCTCCCTCGCTATGTGTGTGTGTGTGTCCCTCCCTCGCTGTGTGTATGCGTGTCCCTCCCTCGCTGTGTGTGTGTGTATGTCCCTCCCTCGCTGTGTGTGTGCGTGTCGCTCCCTCACTGTGTGTGTGTGTGTGTCCCTCCCTCGCTGTGTGTGTGCGTGTCGCTCCCTCACTGTGTGTGTGTGCGTGTCCCTCCCTCGCTGTGTATGTGCGTGTCGCTCCCTCACTGTGTGTGTGTGTGTGTGTCCCTCCCTCGCTGTGTGTGTGCGTGTCCCTCCCTCACTGTGTGTGTGTGCGTGTCCCTCCCTCGCTGTGTGTGTGCGTGTCCCTCCCTCACTGTGTGTGTGCGTGTCCCTCCCTCGCTGTGTGTGTGCGTGTCCCTCCCTCACTGTGTGTGTGTGTGTGTGTCCCTCCCTCACTGTGTGTGCGTGTCCCTCCCTCACTGTGTGTGTGTGTGTGTCCCTCCCTCGCTGTGTGTGCGTGTCCCTCCCTCACTGTGTGTGTGTGCGTGTCCCTCCCTCACTGTGTGTGTGTGTGTGTGTGTGTGTCCCTCCCTCACTGTGTGTGCGTGTCCCTCCCTCACTGTGTGTGTGCGTGTCCCTCCCTCGCTGTGTGTGTGTGTCCCTCCCTCGCTGTGTTTCTGCGTGTCGCTCCCTCACTGTGTGTGTGTGTGTCCCTCCCTCACTGTGTGTGTGCGTGTCGCTCCCTCACTGTGTGTGTGTGCGTGTCCCTCCCTCGCTGTGTGTGTGCGTGTCGCTCCCTCACTGTGTGTGTGTGTGTCCCTCCCTCACTGTGTGTGTCCCTCCCTCACTGTGTGTGTGTGCGTGTCCCTCCCTCGCTGTGTGTGTGCGTGTCCCTCCCTCACTGTGTGTGTGTGCGTGTCCCTGCCTCACTGTGTGTGCGTGTCCCTCCCACGCTGTGAGTGTGTGTGTCCCTCCCTCGCTGTGAGTGTGTGTGTCCCTCCCTCGCTGTGTGTGTGTGTGTGTGTCCCTCCCTCGCTGTGTGTGTGTATGTCCCTCCCTCGCTGTGTGTGTGTGTGTCCCTCCCTCGCTGTGTGTGTCCCTTCCTCGCTGTGTGTGTGTGTGTGTCCCTCCCTCGCTGTGTGTGTGTGTGTCCCTCCCTCGCTGTGTGTGTGTCCCTCCCTCGCTGTGTGTGTGTGTCCCTCCCTCGCTGTGTGTGTGTGTGTCCCTCCCTCGCTGTGAGTGTGTGTGTGTCCCTCCCTCGCTGTGTGTGTGTGTGTCCCTCCCTCGCTGTGTGTGTGTGTGTCCCTCCCTCGCTGTGTGTGTGTGTGTGTGTCCCTCCCTCGCTGTGTGTGTGTCCCTCCCTCGCTGTGTGTGTGTGTCCCTCCCTCGCTGTGTGTGTGTGTGTCCCTCCCTCGCTGTGTGTGTGTCCCTCCCTCGCTGTGAGTGTGTGTGTGTCCCTCCCTCGCTGTGTGTGTGTGTGTGTCCCTCCCTCGCTGTGTGTGTGTGTCCCTCCCTCGCTGTGTGTGTGTGTCCCTCCCTCGTTGTGTGTGTGTGTGTCCCTCCCTCGCTGTGTGTGTGTGTCCCTCCCTCGCTGTGTGTGTGTGTTCCTCCTTCGCTGTGTGTGTGTGTGTCCCTCCCTCGCTGTGTGTGTGTGTGTGTCCCTCCCTCGCTGTGTGTGTGTCCCTCCCTCGCTGTGTGTGTGTCCCTCCCTCGCTGTGTGTGTGTGTGTCCCTCCCTCGCTGTGTGTGTGTGTGTCCCTCCCTCGCTGTGTGTGTGTGTGTCCCTCCCTCGCTGTGAGTGTGTGTCCCTCCCTCGCTGTGTGTGTCCCTCCCTCGCTGTGTGTGTGTGTGTCCCTCCCTCGCTGTGTGTGTGTGTGTCCCTCCCTTGCTGTGTGTGTGTGTCCCTCCCTCGCTGTGTGTGTGTGTCCCTCCCTCGCTGTGAGTGTGTGTCCCTCCCTCGCTGTGTGTGTGTGTGTGTCCCTCCCTCGCTGTGTGTGTGTGTGTGTACCGCTTGCTGTGCGTGCGTGTCTGTGGCCTTCCCTTGCTGTGTGTGCATGTGTCGCCCCCTCGCTCTGTGTGTCCCCCTCCTTCACTTTGTGTGTGTGTGTGTGTGTGTTTGTGTGGTCCCACCCTCGCTGTCTGTGTATGTGCGTGTCCCTCCCTCACTGTGTATGTGTGAGTTTCCCCCCTTGCCCTGTGTGCGTGGCCCTCCCTCGTTGTGTGTGTGTGTGTGTTCGTCTTGCTGTGCGCGTGGCCCTCCCTCGCTGTGTGTGCATGTGTCGCCCCCTCGCTATGTGTGTGTGTGTCTCTCCCTCGGTCTCTGTGTGTGTGTGGTCCCACCCTCGCTGTCTGTATGTGTGCGTGTCCCTCCCTTGCCGTGTATTTGTGTGTCCCTCTCTCGCTGTGTGCCTGTGTTTGTGTGCTTGCGCATGCGCGTGTCCCTCCCTCGCTGTGTGTGCGTGTCCCCCTCTTGCTGTGAGTATGTGTGTCCCTCTTGCAGTGTATGTGACTGCCCCTCCCTCGCTGTGTGTGTTTGTGTATGTCCCTCCCTCGTTGTGCGTGTGCATGTCTTTCCCTCGCTGTGTGTACGTTTCACTCCCTCGCTGTGTGTGTGTCCCTCCCTCGCTGTGTGGGCGTGTCCATCCCTCGCTGTGTGTGCGCTTGTCCCTCCCTCACTCTGCGTGTGCGTGTTCCTCACTCTCTGCATATCTCAGCAAGTCCCTCCCTTGCTGTGAGTGCCCCTCGCTCGCTGTGTGTGTGTGTGTCTCGCTGTGTGTATGTCCCTTCCTCATTGTGTTTGTGTATGTGTCACACCCTCACAGTATGTGTTTGTGTGTGTCCCCCTTCGCTGCGTGTCCCTCACTCGCTGGTTGCGTGTGTCACTCCCTCACGTTGTGTGTATGTGTCTCTCTCTCGCTCTGTGTGTGCGTCTCCCTCCCTCGCTGTGAGTGTGTGTGTGTGTGTGTGTGTCTTCATCCCTCCCTCTGTGTGTGTGTGTGTGTGTAAAAGTGTGTTTCCCTCCCAAACTGAGAGTGTGCGTCTCCTCCTCGCTGTGTGTGTGTATCCCCCCCTCACTGTATCTGTGTGTGTGTGTGTTCGTCCCTCCCTCGCTCTGTGTGTGTGTGTCTTGCAGTGTAATCGCATGTCCCACCCTCGCTTTGTGTGTGTGTATCCGTCTGGCTGTGTATGCGCGCGTCACTCCATCGCTCTTTGTGTGTGTGTGCATCCCTTGTGTATGTGTGTGTCCCTCTATTGCACTTTGTGTATATCCCCCTCACTGTATGATTGCATGTCCCCCCTCGCTGTGTGTGCGTGTCCCTCCCTCACTGTGTGAGTGCATGTCCCCTCTCGCTGTGTGTGCGTGTCCCCTCTCAATTCCTGTATACATGCGCTCTCCCTCGCCGTGTGTGTGCTTGTCCCTCCTTCCGTGTGTGTGTGTGTGTGTGTGTGTGTGTGTGGGTGTGTGTAAAAGTGTGTCTCCCTCTCACGCTGTGAGTGTGCGCGTCCTCCTCACTGTGTGTGTGCGTATGCCCCTTTGCTGTATCTGTGTGTGTGTCCGTCCCTCCCTCACTGTGTGTGTGTGTATGTGCTCCCCCCTCACTGTATCTGTGTGTGTGTGTGTGTCCCTCCCTCGCTGTGTATGTATGAGTTTCCCCTACTTGCTGTGTGTGGGTGGGTGTGTGTCCCTCTTGCTGTGCGTGGCCCTCCCTCGCTGCGTGTGCATGTGTCTCCACCTCGTGTGTGCGCGTAGCCCTCTCTTGCCCTGTGTGCGTGTTTGTGTCTAACTCTCCCTCGCTGTGTGTGCATGTCCCTCCCTGGCTGTGTGTGCGCGTGTCCCTCTCTTGCTGTGTGTGTGTATGTGTCTGTGTGTCTCCTCCTTGCTGTGCGCATGCGTGCGTGGCCCTCCCTGGCTGTGTGTGCATGTGTCTCACCCTCGCTGTGTTTGTGAGTGTCCCTCTCTTGCTCTGTGTGTGTGTGTGTCCCTCCCTCGCTGTGTGTGTTTCTGTTTGTGTGCCTGCGCATGTGCGTGTCACTCCCTTGCTCTGTGTGTGTGTGTGTCCCTCTTGAAGTGTATGCTCATGTCCCACCCTCGCTTTGTGTGTGTGTGTCCCTCTGGCTGTGTGCGCGCGTGTCACTCCCTCGGTCTTTGTGTGAGTGTGCATCTCTTGTGTATGTGTGTGTGTCCCTCCATTGTGTATATCCTCCTCACTGTGTGAGTGCATGTCCCCTCTCGCTGTGTGTGCGTGCCCCCTCTCAATTCCTGTATACATGCCCTCCCCCTCGCCGTGTGTGTGCTTGTCCCTCCTTCTGTGTGTGTGTGTGTGTGTGTGTGTGTGTCCCTCCCTTGCTGTGTATGAGCGTGTCCCTCCCTCGCTTTGTGTGTTTGTGTATGTTCCTCCCTTGCTGTGTGTGCATGTCCTTCCCTCGTTGTGTTTGCGTGTCCCTCCCTCGCTCTGAGTGTTTGTATGTGTGGGTGTGTGTGGGTGTGCGCGCGCGTGTACCTCCCTTGCTGTGTGTGTCTCTCGCTCGCTGTGCGTGTGTGTGTCCCTTCCTCGCTGTATGTGTGTGTGTGTGTGTGTGTGTGTGTGTGTGTATGTGCGCGTGTCCCTCCATCGCTGTGTGTGTCCCCCTCTTGCTGTGCATTTGTGTGTGTGGCCCTCCCTCGCTGTGTGTGCATGTGCCTCCTCCTCGCTGTGTGTGCGCGTGTCCCTCTCTTGCTGTGTGTGTGTGTGTGTGTGTGTCCCTCTCACTGTGTGTGTCTATGTTTGTGTGCTTCCTCATGCGCGTGTCACTCCATCACTGTGTGTGCGTGTCCCTCCCACGCTGTCGGTGTGTGTATGTGTGTCCCTCCCTCGCTCTGTGTATGTGTGTCCCTCCCTCGCTCTGTGTGTGTGCATGTGTGTCCCTCCCTCGCTCTGTGTGTGTATGTGTGTCCCTCCCTCGCTCTGTGTGTGTATGTGTGTCCCTCCCTCGCTCTGTGTGTGTGCATGTGTGTCCCTCCCTCGCTCTGTGTGTGTGCATGTGTGTCCCTCCCTCGCTCTGTGTGTGTATGTGTGTCCCTCCCTCGCTCTGTGTGTGTGTGTGTCCCTCCCTCGCTGTGTGTGTGTGTATGTGTATCTCTCTCTCGCTCTGTGTGTGTACGTGTGTCCCTCTCTTGCTCTGTGTGTGTATGTGTCCCTCCCTCACTGTGTGTGTGCATGTGTGTCCCTCCCTCGCTCTGTGTGTGTATATGTGTGTCCCTCCCTCACTCTGTGTGTGTGTGTGTGCGTGTGTGTGTGTGTGTGTGCATGTGTGTCCCTCCCTCGCTCTGTGTGTGTATATGTGTGTCCCTCCCTCACTCTGTGTGTGTGTGTGTGTGTGCATGTGTGTCCATCCCTCGCTCTGTTGTGTGTGTGTGTGTCCCTCCCTCACTCTGTGTGTGTGTGTGTGCGTGTGTGTGTGTGTGTGTGCATGTGTGTCCCTCCCTCGCTCTGTGTGTGTATATGTGTGTCCCTCCCTCACTCTGTGTGTGTGTGTGTGTGTGCATGTGTGTCCTTCCCTCGCTCTGTGTGTGTGTATGTGTGTCCTTCCCTCGCTCTGTGTGTGTGCATGTGTGTCCTTCCCTCGCTCTGTGTGTGTGTATGTATGTCCTTCCCTCGCTCTGTGCGTGTGTGTGTCCCTCTCTCACTCTGTGTCTGTGCATGTTGTCCCTCCCTCACTGTGTCTGTGCATGTGTGTCCCTCCCTCCCTGTGTCTGTGCATGTGTGTCCCTCTCTCGCTCTGTGTGTGTGCATGTGTGTCCCTCCCTCGCTCTGTGTGTGTGCATGTGTGTCCCTCCCTCGCTCTGTGTGTGTATGTGTGTCCCTCCCTTGCTGGATGTGTGTGTATGTGTGTCCCTCCCTAGCTCTGTGTGTGTGCATGTGTGTCCCTCCCTCACTCTGTTTTGTGTGTGGTCCCACCCTCACTGTGTGTGTGTGTGCGTGTTCGTCCCTCGCTGTGTATGTGTGAGTTACCCCCTTGTTCTGTGTGTGTGTGTCTCTTGCTGTGCGTGTGTGTGTGGCCCTCCCTCGCTGTGTGTGCCCGTGTCCCTGTCTTGCTGTCTGTGTGTGTGTTTGTGTGTGTCCATGTCCCTCACTGGCTCTGTGTGTGTGCGTGTCCCTGTCTTGCTGTCTGTGTGTGTGTTTGTGTGTGTCCATGTCCCTCACTGGCTGTGTGTGTGCATGCCCCTCTCTCGCTGTGTGTCTGTGTTTGTGTGCTTGCGCATGTGCGTGTGCTTCCCTCGCTGTGTGTACGTGTCCCCCTCTTGCTGTGAATGTGTGTCCCTCTTGCAGTGTATGTGAGTATCCTTCCTTCGCGGTGTGTGTGTGTGTGTGTGTATGCATGTGTGTCCCTCCCTCACTGTTTATGTGTCAGTTTCCTTCCCTGTATGTGTGTGTGTGTATGTGTGCTAGTCTTGCTGTGCGTGTGTGTGTGTGGTCCTCCCTCGCTGTGTGTGCATGTGTCTCCCTCTCGCTGTTTCTGCGCGTGTCCCTCTCTTGCTGTGTGTGTGTGTGTGTTTTGCGTGTGTCCATGTCCCTCCCTGGCTATGTGTGTGCGTGTCCCTCTTTAGCTGTGTGTCTGTGTCTGTGTTTGTGTGCTTGAGCATGTGCGTGTCCATCTCTCGCTGTGTGTGCGTGTCCCCTCTTGCTGTGAGTTTGTGTGACCCTTTTACAGTGTATGTGAGTGTCCTTCCTTCGCTGCGTGTGTGTGTATATGTGTGTCACTCCCACACTGTGTGTGTCCCTCCCTTGCTGTGTGCGTGTGTGTGCGCCTCTTGCTGTGTGTGCGTGTGTCACTCCGTCGCTCTGTGAGTGTGTCCGTACCTTGTGTGTGTGTGTGTCCCTCCCTTACTCTTTGTGCATATCCCCACCATTGTGTGTCCGCATCGCCCCTCGCTGTGTGAGTGCCTGTCCCCCCTTGCTGTGTGTGCGTGTGCCCCTCCCTCGCCATGTCTGTGCGTGTCCCCTCTCGCTGTGTGTGCATGCCCCCTCTCAATTTCGGTGCACATGCCCTCCCCCTCGCCGTGTGTCTGCGTGTCTCTCCTTCCCTGTGTGTGTACATATCCCTCCCTTGCTGTTTATGTGCGTGGCCCTCTCTCGCTCTGTGTGTTTGTGTATATCCCTCCCTCGCTGTGTGTGTGTGTCCGTCCCTTGAGTGTGTGATTGCGTGACCACCTTGCTGGGTGCGTGTGTCCCACCCTTGCCATGTCTGTGTGTCCCCTCTCGCTGTGTGTGTGTGTCGCCTCTCAATTTCTGTACACATGCCCTCCCCCTCGACATGTGTGTGTTCGTCCCTCCTTCGCAGTGTGTACATGTCCCTCCCTCGCAGTGTATGTGCGTGTCCCTCCCTCACTGTGTGTCTGCGTGTATTCCCCTCACCGTAAGTGTGTGTGTTTGTCCCTCCCTCGCTGTGTGTGCATGTCCTTCCCTCACTGTGTCTGTGTGTGTGTGTCCCTTCGCTGCGTGTCTGTGCGTGTCCCTCCCTCGCTGTGTGTGTCCCTTCACTGCATGTCTATGCGTGTCCCTCCCTTGCTGTGTGTGTGTGTGTGTGTGTCCCTCGCTGTGTGTGTCCCTTCCTCGTTGTCTGCGTGTTCCCCTTCGTTGCGTGTCTGTGCGTGTCCCTTCCTCGTTGTGTGTGTGCGTGTCCCTCCCTCGCTGTGTGTGTGTGCGTGTCCCTCCCTCGCTGTGTGTGTGTCCCTCCCTCGCTGTGTGTGTGTGTGCGCATGTCCTTCTCTCGCTGTGTGTCTGCGTGTATCCCCCTCACTGTGTGCGTATGCATGCCCCCCCTTTGCTGTGTGTGTCTGTGTCCCTCCCTCGCTGTGTGAGTGCGTGTCCCTCCCTCGCTGTGAGTGTGTGTGTGTCCCTCCCTCGCTGTGAGAGTGCGTGTCCCTCCCTCGCTGTGTGAGTGCGTGTCCCTCCCTCGCTCTGTGTGTGTGTGTGTGTGTGTGTGTGTGTCCCTGTCCCTCCCTCGCTGTGTGTGTCCCAGCCTTGCTGCGTGTATGCGTGTCCCTCCCTTGCTACATGTGTGCGTGTCCCTCCCTCACTGCGTGAGCCCCTCCCTCGATTTGCGTGTATGTGTCCCTCCCTCTGTGTGTCTGCGTGTATCCCCCTCACTGTGTGTGAGTGCATGTCCTTTCCTCGCTGTGTGTCTATGGGTATCTCCCTCACTGTGTGTGTTTGTGTGTCGCGTCGCTCCCTTGCTCTCTCTGTGTGTGTGTGTGTGTCCAATATTTGCACCATCAGTGGATTGGCGATCATAAATTGACTGTGGTATTCAGGAATGTGTGGTTTAAGTAAGTGCACCACGGGAAATGCAGGGTTTAATGTAAAGGTCAAGGGGTGGTCTGGGTAGGATGCTCTTCAGAGGTTTGGAATGGACTGGTTGGGCCAACTGGCCTGGTTGCACACTATGGCGATTCTATTCAGGTTATTGTCCAGCCCTGTCAACAACCCCGTCTCCTACACCTTGCCTTATCCCCAATATTCTCCTTAACACTGTCATCTCCTCCAGACTCTAAAACACTCCTTGGCGATGTAAGCTTCTCCAGTCCTTGCAAAGATCGATATGTCCATCACCTCTTCCTGCGTTTAGAACCCTCCCTATAACTATTACCATTTGGTACAGCACTCCCAATCATTGTTCCTTCTTGAAACTCCCATAAACATTTGTATCTCTGAAAACTCATCTGGACTGTCTCAACTTTATGGGCGGCACGTTGGCACAGTGGTTAGCACTGCTCCCTCAGCGCCAGAGACCCGGGTTCAATACCCACCTCAGGCGACTGACTGTGTGGAGTTTGCACGTTCTCCCCGTATCTGCGTGGGTTTCCTCCGGGTGCTCTGGTTTCCTCCCACAGTCCAAAGATGTGCAGGTCAGGTGAATTGGCCGTGCTAAATTGCCCATAGTGTTAGGTAAGGGGTAAATGTAGGGGCATGGGTAGGTTGCGCTTCGGTGGGGCGGTGTGGACTTGTTGGACCGAAGGGCCTGTTTCCACACTGTAAGTAATCTAAAACTTCCCTTTGACAGTTACGTTCTGAGACCTGCTCTATATCAGTGAAGTAATTAAGTCTTGGCAACACTCACTGTTATAACCTCCCTCCAGCCGAACAGCACTGAGGATATGTAGAAGCTCTTTTCAACCCGACAGCCATCTCTGTGTCTGTAATCTCCTCCACTCCCCATAATACATTGTCTCTGAGCTCCTCTGTAGTCCATTAAACACTCCCTAACACTGTCTGTATCAGTGTAACCTTCTCCAAAAACACAACCTTCTCTATCTGTGTAAATCCCTACACCGGTCCCTGTCCCTCTCAGCTCCGTCTAACAATACAACCCTCCATGTCTGTGTATTCACCTTCAGTCCCTACTCACCTCCCTATCTGTGTAACCTTCTCCATGCATTTTTGCTTCAGTCTCTTCAACTGTCCCTGTCAGTGTAACCTCTTCCAGACGCGAAAACTCTTCTCTTTTTGACTTACTCAGACCACACAACCCTCACTATCTGTAACCTACTCCTGTCTGAGAAACCTACCTCTGCAAATTGCTCCAACTCTTCCACTCTCCATAAACTCTTACATCCCTCCCTATCTACCAAGTCTCTTCCAGTCCCTAAACACCAACAGTCTGTGGAGACCCGACCACCATCCCTATCAGTGTAATCCTCTCAGGTCTCCGCAGTATTCCTGATCTGTCGAACTCACTCCATGCCTGTGCCTCTCCCAATCCAGTCCCTACAAAACCCACTATCTATTTAACACCCTCCTGTCACTATCATCCCCATGTCAATGTAAGCTCCTCCTGTGTCTCCATCATCTACCCATCTTCATAACCTTGTCCAGCTCTTACACCACTATCTGTTTAAACGTCACCCTCCCTTCAACTTCCTCCTGTTTGTGCTATGCTCCCTTATCTGTGAAACTGTTTCTGACCAAAATTGTTATCCCAGTCTCTGAAAAGTAATCCAGATTCCACAGCCTCCATAACCCCCAGAACCTAAGCCTTCCTATGTCTATAAACATCTTCAGTCATGACTACCCTGCATATCTCTGTTTGTTCTTCCAGTCGATACAAACAACTTTATCTCTGTAATCTGCTCAGCTCCCTAAAACAGTCGCTGTCTGTGATCCAGCCCTGGCCTACAAACATCGTGATCCCTGTAAACTTCTCCATCCCTCCCAACATTCCCATCTCCATGAGCACATCAGCCCTACAGCTCTCTACATTTCTGTAACCTCCTGTGGGTCTATGGTCCTCCCTCCCTGTGAAACTACCTCCAGTCCCCACATCCCTCCCAATCTGGGTCGTCTGCTCCAGATCAGACCATTGCTGTTTCTGTAAACACCTCCACTCCTGACAACTCTTTCCATTTGTGTAACCTCGTTCAGACCCCATACCCTCCAGCTTCCTGAATCCTCTTCCTGCATTGCAACCAAAACCACATGTTTATGTAATATCCACCAGTGCTTACACCCTTCCCAACTCAGAAACCACTTGCAGCCCTAACAAAACACCTAAACTGTGAAACCTCTCATTTCCCTACAATCCTCCCTCCCTCCCTCCTCAAATGCCTTCATCACCATCAAACCACACAATTACTGAAGCCTCCTTTTGGCACTGCAACCCTCCTAATGTCTGCAAAATCCTACAGTCCTGATATCATCTCTGTCTCTGTAACCCCCTCCACCCTCCAGTGTCCTTCTGGGGAACATGGCAGAGGAGGGAAGATTTGTGAAGTCCGAGCCATGTTACGGAGGTAGAATTCTTGGAATTACAGATTTGGTCGAATGTCTGTGGTGTGCAGATTATTTGCGAGGACTCTAAAGACAGGATTTATGACTACTTGGAAAACCATAGTTACATTAGCCACAGTCAGCATGGGTTTGTGAGGGGTCAGGTCATGCCTCACAAACCTTATTGAATTCTTTGAGGATATGGCAGAATACGTTGATGGCTCATTCAGAAAAGAAGGATGATTGGGATACAGGGGAATCTTTCTGTCTGGATACAGGATTGGATGGCCTAGAGAAGACAGAGGGTGGCAGCAGATGGACAGTATTGAGCCTGGGGCTCAGTGACCAGTGGTGTTCTGTAACAATCGGCTCTGGGACTCTGCTCTTTGTGATTTTTGTAAATGACTTGGATGTGGATGTTGGAGAGTGGGTTAGTAAGTTTGTCAATAACATGAAGGTTGGTGGAGTGGTGGGGAATGTGGAGGGCTGTTGTAGGTTGCAATGGGACATTGACAGAACGCAGAGCTGGGCTGGAAGTGGCAGATGGAGTCCAATCTGGAAAAGTGTGAAGTGATTCATTCTGGAAGGTCGAATTTGAATACAGAATACAGGGTGAAAGGCAGAATACTTGGCAGTGCGGAGGAACAGAGAGACCATGGGGTCCGTCTCCATAGATCCCTCAAAATCACCACGCACGTTGGTCGGGTTGTTAAAAAGGCATATGTTGCATTGGCTCCCCTTAGAAGGGGATTTACTGTAAGAGCCGTGAGGTTTTACTGCATCTTTATAGCGTCCTGGTGAGACCACACTTGGAATATTGTGTTCAGTTCTGGTCCCCTGTTTACAGGAAGGGTGTGCAAGTTTTAGAGAGCGTACACAGGAGAGTTACCAAGATGCTGCCTGGAATGGAGGGCAGTTCTTACGAAGAAAGGTGAAGGGAGCTAAGGCTTTTTTCATTGGAGTGAAGAAGGGGGTGGGGTGACTTTGTGGAGGTGAACAAGATGATGAGAGGCACAGAGTGAGTGAATAGTCAGAGACTTTTCCTCCTATGGCATAAATGGCTATTACAAGGGGGTGTAATTTTAAGGTGAATGGAGGATGGATCAGAGGATAGAGAATGGTAGGTGGTTGGATGGACTGCCAATGGTGGTAGTAAAATTAGATACATTTGGGACATTTAATAGACTCTTGGACAGACACATGGATAATAGTACAACGAAGGGTATGTAAGTTAGTTTGATCTTATAGCCGGATAAAAGGTTGGCATAGCATCATGGCCGAAGGGTCTTGGGCTGAACTGTTCTGTGTTCTACGTTCTGTCTGGTAAACTGGGTAATAAGCTCAGATCAGTGTAAAAAGGATATGGCATTCAGGAGGAGCTAGTGAACTGGATACAAAATTTGCTTGATGGTTGTAGACAGAGAGTGATGAGAGACATGTTGTTTTTCTGACTGGAGGCATGTGACCAGCGGTGTAGTTGGTCCACTGGTGTTTGTCATTTGGATAAATGGTTTGGATGGAAATATTGGTTTCCTGGTAAGTAATTGTTTTGGGTGACACTGAAATTGGTAGTAAAGTGGACAGTGAAGAAGGTTATATATGATACAACAGGATGAACAGTACTGCTGGGATAGTGGGCTGAAGAATAGCAGATGGAGCTTAATTAGATAAATGTGAAGTGTTCCATTTTGGTGAAACAAACCAGGGTGGGACTTGTACTGTTAATGTTCGGGCCCTGGGTCGTGTTGTCAGTCAGTGACCCAGTGACCCAGGTACACAGTTCTTTTAATGTGGTGTCACAGGTAAACAGGCTGGTGCAGCAGGCGTTTAGGATGGTTACCTTCATTGGGGAGAGCATTAAGAGTAAGAGTTGGGATGTCATGTTGTGGCTGTAAAAGACATTGGTGGGGCCACCATAAAAACATTGTTGAGCAGTAGGAAGAACTCATCTAGTTCACTAACTTCCTTTCGGGAAGGACATCAAATATTCTAACCTGGTCTGGCAGACATGTGACTCCAGACCCACAGCAATATGGCTGACTCTGAGCTGCCCTCTGGGTAATTAGCAGTGGTGTCAAAGAACGTTGTTCCAGGCAGTGACACCCACATCCCATGAATGAATAAATAAAAATACCTATGTCCCTCCATACCTCTGCAAACCCCTCCAGCTGCAGCAAACCGTCCTGTCTTTGTAACACCCTGACCACTCTCTGTAACACTCTCACCACCTCCAGCACCTTCACATCTCCCTGTTCCTATCGTGTCAATGAACGCTGACCGTGGCTCCCCTTCCCACAGCCCTCCTCCTGCGAGCAGACCCATTGCAATGCATTAACATTTACTCCTAAAACATTCTCTCACTTCAGGATTTTAAGTACTTTTTGGTGATCTTCTCAGCCTCATAATCTAGTATGATTCCTTTTGTCCTGAGTGAGGGATCAGTGGGAATTTCTTGCTGAGGTTTTTACTGTTTCAATCGAATGTCTTTTTGTTGAGTATTTTGCATTGTCCCTTCAAATGTTTTCCACTGTCCATTTACAGGCACATATTTCAGTCTGTTTCGCCTGTTTCCCTTGGTCAGTTCTCCTCTTAAACTCATGCCATTGGCTATTTTTGTTTCTAGTTGTAGCTTGTCCTTTCTTTAAAACTTTATATTTATTTAAACTGCACTTTATCACAATTTCCCGAAGGATCTCTGCAGGTGACATTACTCATTCACTAAGTTTCATTACACGGTCGCTCTGCGATAGTTGTGTCCCGAGCCAGTTGCACAATGTGTTTTTCAAAGAAACACTGAAAAAGAAATTCTCCGAACTCCTTTCAACATCAATGTTGACCGTGTGATTGTCCCAGATTATACAAATATTGAAGTTTTCCAAAATTATCACACTGCCTTTGTTAAAAAATTCCAATGAGTTCCTGTTTAATGCAGTGATGAGCAATGGAATGCTGTTCGGTGGCTAAAACTGTTCTGCTGCTTGTGTCCTTGGCAAGTAGTAGCCAGAATTTACATTCAGACTGACTCTACTTCATGATCTGAGGCCAAATGCTTTCTCTGTAATGCCTCTGATACCCATTATTGTTAGTGTTACCAATTTTGCCTGAGTTTGCACAAGACTGAACCACTGAATATTTCTGTTCACCCTGTATCCATGTCTCCCTGGTGTCTAACTCTCTTTTATCTCTGTGTCACAAATCCATTGACCTTTTTGCAGCAACGTTGTCCATTCAAAAAAAAAAACATTATATACTCTCTACCACAATTTTCTGTCACAAATCTATTCGCTGATGTACAATTTTAGTTAAACTCTATCCCTTCCTGTTCCTTTCTGCTTGTCTTCAGCCACATCCCCGTGCTGTTCCATTGCTTCACCTTTTCTATTTGGATTTGGAAAGCTCCTTTCACCTGCATCCTCTCTGTCAGTTTAATGCCCTGTCCATAAACCTACCGACATGATTGGCCAGGACACTGCTCCCAGCACAATTCCAGGGGGACCATCCTAACAGATTTTTAAATCAGGTACAGGATGTGTGAAGCTCTGGCTGACCAGCCTTTCTTGCCCAGCCCTAGCTGCCCTTGAACTGAGTAACTTGCTCGGCCATTTCAGAGGGTAATTGAGAGGCAAACACTTTGCTGTGGGTATGTCGTGCAGACCATGTCAGGATGGGCAGATGTCCTTCTCTAAAGTGTTTGGATTTGTTGTACATCAGTAATTGTTTCATACTTATTTGTGGATTGTTAATTATTATTTTTAAAATTATTGATTTCAAATGTCTCCTTTTCAGATGGCAGGATTCAATCCTGCCTCCCCTGAACATTAGCAGAGGTTTTGGATACATTCTCTCGCAATAATACCACTCGGCCATTACTTCACCTGCTCACTGGGTGTTCATCCGTGAGCACTCATACCAGGGCATCATGAAGCTAAACCCATTCTTCCGACACAATTGTGTGATCCTGACATCTTCCAGCAATCTGGGACAATTAATTAATATCGCTCCATTTTCCAGATCGCTGTGGAACTCAGTGCCATTCTCCATGTGTAACCCTCGCAGCATCTGTTTAACTTCCCATTCTGTCTATTTCTCTGTCTCCTGTAGGTACTCAGGAAACTCCTGACTCAATAGCCTTCCCAGCTGCTGGGTGGATCATCCATTACCTCATTGAATGCAGTTGGTCTGCCAGAGAGAGACAAAGGGAAAGGAGATCTGGAGCCTTCAATAAATCCTGTAGTGAAGTAAGGTCACCCACAGTGCACAGAGCAAAGAGCAATGAGAGGGCTCCAAACATCTATTAACACAACATGACATAGATACAGTGCCGGAGGGGAGCACAGTACACACACACCCCAGGCTCAATCACCACCCCAACGTAAGTTCTGTTATATTAAAACTCGCTGCAATACAACAGTGTATCCATGGCATGTCTTGTGGTCCAGTGTCTTCAATAATTTTTAATTCCTATAACAGATCCTATCGCTGTAACCTCCTCCCTTCCCGATAGTCCCTCTTCATATTTGAAATGTATTGCATTCCAGACTACCATCCCTATCCCTGTCACTTGGTTCAGCGTCTACAACATGCCTTATCTCAGTAGTCCCCTCCTCCAATAAGGTAAATACAAGGACTGCAGATGCTGGAAACCTGAGTCTAGATTAGAGTGGTGCTGGAAAAGCACGGCAGGTCAGGTAGCATCCGAGGAGCAGGAAAATCGACGTTTTGGGCAAAAGCCCTTCATCAGGAACAGAGGCCGTGAGCCTGCAGAGTGGGGAGATAAATGAAAGGGGGTGGGGATGGGGAGAAAGCAGCATAGAGTACAATAGGTGAATGGGGTAAGGAAGAAGGTGATAGGTCAGAGTGGAGGATGGGGGAAGGTAGCAAAGAGTACAATGGGTGAATGGGGGTGGGGATGGTGGTGATAGGTCAGAGAGGAGGGTGGAATGGATACGTGGGAAGGGAGGTAGGACATTAGGACAGGTCATGAGGGCGGTGCTGAGCTGGAAGGCTGGAGGTGGGGTAAGATGGGGGAAGAGGAAATGAGGAAACTGGTGAAGTCCACACTGATGCCCTGGGGTTGAAGTGTTCCGAGGCGGAAGGTGAGGCGTTCTTCCTCCAGGCGTCGGTGGTGAGGAAGTGGCGGTGGAGGAAGCCCAGGACCTGCATGTCCTCGGCAGAGTGGGAGGGGGAGTTGAAATGTTGGGTCACAGGGCGGTGTGGTTGATTGGTGCGAGTGTACCAGAGATGTTCCCTAAAGTGCTCTGCTAGGAGGTGTCCAGTCTCCCCAATGTAGAGGAGACCGCATTGGGAGCAACGGATACAATAAATGATATTGGTGGATGTGCAGGTAAAACTTTGGATGTGGAAGGCTCCTTTGGGGCCTTGGATGGTGGTGAGGGGGGAGGTGTGGGCACAAGTTTTGCAATTCCTGCAGTGGCAGGAGAAGGTGCCAGGAAGGGAGGGTGGGTTTTGGGGGCGCGTGGAACTGACCAGGTAGTCACGGAGGGAACGGTCTTTGCGGAAGGCGGATAGGGGTGGGGGAGGGAAATATATCCCTGGTGGTGGGGTCTGTTTGGAGGTGGCGGAAATGGCGGCGGATAATTTGGTTTATGCCAAGGTTGGTAGGGTGGAAGGTGAGCACCAGGGGCGTTCTGTCGTTGTTACGGTTGGAGGGGTGGGGTTTGAAGGCGGAGGTGCGGGATGTGGACGAGATGCGTTGAAGGGCATATTTTACCACGTGGGAAGGGAAATTTCGATCTCTAAAGAAGGAGGCTATCTGGTGTGTTCTGTGGTGGAACTGGCCCACCTGGAAGCAGGTACGGCGGAGGTGGAGGAATTGGGAATACGGGTTGGGAATGTTGCATGCGGTAGGGTGGGAAGATATGTAATCTAGGTAGCTGTGGGAGTCGGTAGGTTTGTAAAAAATGTCGGTGTCAAGTTAGTTGTCATTAATGGGGATGGAGAGGTCTAGGAAGGGGAGGGAGGTATCAGAGATGGTCCAGGCAAATTTAAGGTCAGGGTGGAATGTGTTGGTGAGGTTGATGAAGGACGAGGGAGCGGGAGCACGAGGTGGTGCCAATGCAGTCCTCAATGTTGCGGAGGAAGACTTCGGGAGTGGTGCCATTGTAACTACGGAAGATGGACTGTTCTACATAGCCAACAAAGAGACGGACATAGCTGGGGCCCATAAAGGTGCCCATAGCTACCCCTTTGATCTGGAGGAAGTGGGAGGATTTGAAGGAAAGATTGTTAAGGGTGAGGACATGTTCAGCCAAACGAATGAGTGTATCGGTGGAAGGGTACTATTGTGGACATCGGGAGATGAAGAAACGGAGGGCTTGGAGGTCCTTGTCATGGTGGATTAGGTGTAGAGGGATTGGATATCCATTGTGAAAATGGGGCGTTGGGGGCCAGGGAAATGGAAGTCTTGGAGGAGTGGAGGGTGTGAGTGGTGTCTCGAACGAATGTAGGTAGTTCCAGCACTGGGGGATAGGCCAATGTCGAGGTAGGCAGACATGAGTTCGGTGGGGTAGGAGCATGCTGAGTCAATGGGTCGGCCAGGGTGGTCAGGCTTGTGGATCTTGGGAAGGAGGTAGAACCGGGCAGTGGGGGATCCCAGACAATGAGTTTGGAAGCTGTGGGTGGGAGATCTCCTCCTGAGGTGATGAGGTTCTGTATGCTCTGGGAGATGACAGTTTGGTGATGGGAGGTGGGTCATGGTTGTGGGGGTGGTAGGAGGAGGTGTCTTTGAGTTAGCATCATGGCTTCAGCGGTGTAAAGGTCAGTGCACCAGACTACCACTGCACCCGCTTTATCTGCTGGTTTGATGGTGAGGTCGGTATTGGAGCAGAGGTTGTGGAGAGCTGCACGTTGTGAGGGTGAGAGGTTGGAGTTGGGGAGGGGGGTCGACAGGTTGAGGCGGTTAATGTCTCGGTGGAAGTTGGAAATGAAGAAATCGAAGGCAGGTAATAGGCCAGCGCGGGGTGTCCAGGTGGGTGGAGTGTATTGGAGGCCGGCAAAGGGGTCCTCAGAAAACAGGCGGGAGTCTTCATTGTAAAAGTAAGCTCTGAGGCGGAGGCGGTGGAAGAAGTGTTCGATGTCATGGCGTGTATTAAATTCATTGATGTGTGGACGGAGGGGGATAAAGGTGAGGCCTTTGTTGAGTACTGATCATTCGCCCTCAGTGAGGGGGAGGTCAGGGGGAATGGTGAAAACTCGGCAGTACTGGGAGCTGGGAGAGGCGACGGAGCCTGTAATTGGAGTGGGTGTGGTGTTAGGGGGAATGGGGATGGAGCCATGAGCAGGGGTGGTGTTCCCCTCAGAGTTCTGGGGGGCGGGGACGGTGACGGTGGGACCTGGGGGGTGGTGTCAGCAGAATGCAGGTGAGTGGCGTTGGTGGGGGCGGAAGTGGTGGCAAACACGGCAGTGGGGGGAGGGGGCGTGGAAGTCACTGGGTGTGTGACATCAGCGATGATGTGAGGGGCGGAAGTGATGTCACTTGCGGTGTATGAGGAATTGTGAGGGGCGGAAATGGCATTTACTTTATTTTAACCAATAATTTCCTGTCACAAATCTGTTTGACACTGTCGTATTTTAATTAAACTCAGTCCCTTACTGTTTCTTTCTGTTGGTCTTCATTCACATCTCCATGGTATTCCAATATTTCAAACTTTCTCTTTGGACTTGGGAATTTCCATTCACCTGTGACCTGTCCCCCTCCTTATCTGTGTCTATTTATAACACACTGCATAATCTGGTACCGGAGGGGCCTATCCCAATAAAATAGCTCAGTCTTCCCTGAGTACTGGTAGCAGTGCTCACTGGTCAGAACTACTTCTGATAATACCATTGTGTGATCCTGATACATTCCTGCACTCTGCTGATATCACTGTCTCTCTCCATGTGGTATCCCTCACTGTGTGGGTCTAATTGCAGTCTGTATCAGTGTCTCTCGCTATTGCAGCTACTCCAGATCATGAGCCAACAGCATTCTCCACTCCAGAGGGAAGCAACTGCACAGGCCATGGATGGAGACTGGGAATTTCCAGATCTCTGTGGGACTCAGTGCCATTCTCCATGTGTAACCTTCATTGCATTAGTCTAATTTCCCATTCTGTCTATTTCTCTGTCTCCTGTTGGTATTCCTGATGTCCCTGACTCAACAGAATTCCCAATTCCTGTCTCGTCCATCACCACATTGAATACATTTGGTCAGCCAGAGAGAGATGGAGAGTGAAATCTGGAGCCTTCAGTAAATCCTGCAGCCGGTAAGATCACTCACAGTAAACAGCACAGGGAGGAGTTAGTGGACTTTAATTCAGACCCTGAGGGCATGATGTAGGAACAATGCTGGGCAAGGAACATGAGAAAATTCTCAGGCTTCATTATCACCATCTTGTCTGTAAATTCATCTGTTCCACAGAACCCTCCCTATGTCTGTCAGTTTCTCCATTGTCTGTTTCATCGATACCATTTCCCTTATTTCTATCAGCCCCTACAATCCTGCTTATCCCTGTAAGCTCCTCATGTCAGTAAAACTCTCCAAGTTTCTGCCTTTGCCTTTAATCCTGGGTTCTGTCACATCTCTCCTTAACTGAAGAAAAACAATTCTTCAGTTTCTTAAGCCATCCTGGTCAGTGTAGTCCTTTCCAGACCTGAAAAACCTCCCTGTCTTTGTGACTTTTTTGAACTCCTGCTACCTTCATGATCTCTGTCACCTTCCTGTCACGACAACAAAAAAGCTCTGTACCTTAGTAACCTCCACCAGCTGTTAGACTCCTCCTTGTCTCTGGGCACAAAGCAGAGTGACCCTGCTTCTCTCATAAATTAGTTTCTGCATTTCTAATGATGACTATGAACTCTTCCTGTCTCTAAAACGCACTCAGTCTTTGTAAACTCTGCTGGTCCCGACTGATGTAATTTCCTTCGGTAACTACAAAATTGTATACCTTTAATCGCTTCCAGACGCGACCACACAGTTTATTTCTATAACCTCCATGAGTGATAGAGTCATAGAGATGTACAGCACAGAAACAGACCCTTCTGTCCAACCCATCCATGCCGACCAGATATCCCAACCCAATCTAGTCCCACCTGCCAGCACCCAGCCCATATTCCTCCAAACCCTTCCCATTCATATGCCCATCCAAATGCCTCTTAAATGTTGCAATTGTACCATCCTCCATCACATCCTCTGGCAGCTCGTTCCATATACGTACCACCCTCTGCGTGAAAAAGTTACCCCTGAGGTCTCTTTTTTATCTTTCCCCTCTCAAATTCAATCTATGCCCTCGAGTTTTGGACTCCATGACCCCAGTGAAAAGACTTTGTCTATTTATCCTATCTTATCCATGCCCCTCATAATTTTGTAAACCTCTGTAAGGTCACCCCTCAGCCTCCGAAGCTCCAGGGATAACCGCCCCAGCCTGTTCAGCCTCTCCCTGTAGCTCAAATCCTTCAACCCTGGCAACATCCTTTTCTGAACCCTTTCAGGTTTCACAACATCTTTCTGATATGAAGGAGACCGGAATTGTTTAAAACATTCCAACAGTGGCCTAACCAATGTCCTGTACAGCCGCAACATGACCTCCCAACTCCTGTACTCAGTACTCTGACCAATAAAGGAAAGCATACTAAATCCTAGTATGCTTCACTATCCTATCTACCTGCGACTCTACTTTCAAGGAGCTGTGAACTTGCACTCCAAGGTCTCTTTGGTCAGCAACACTCCCTAGGACATTACCATTACGTGTATAAGTCCTGCTAAAATTTGCTTTCCCAAAATGCAGCACATCGCATTAATCTGAATTAAACTCCATCTGCCACTTAGCGCATTGGCCCATCTGGTCCAGATCCTGTTGTAACCTTCTTCGCCGTCCACTACACCTCCAATTTTGGTGTCATCTGTAAACTTACTAACTATACCTCTTTTGCTCGCATCCAAATCATTTATGTAAATGACAAAAAGTAGAGGGCCCAGCACCGATCCTTGTGACATTCCACTGGTCACAGGCCTCCATCTGAAAAACAACCCTCCACCACCACCCTCTGTCTTTTATCTTTGAGCCAGTTCTGTATCGAAATGGCTATTTCTCCCTGTATTCCGTGAGATCTAACCTTGCTAATCAGTCTCCCATGGGGAACCTAGTCGAATGCCTTACTGAAGTCCATATAGATCACATGTATCACTCTGCCCTCCTCAATCTTTTTTGTTACTTCTTCAAAAAACTCAATCAAGTTTGAGACATGATTTCCCATGTACAAAGCCATGTTGACTATCCCTAATCAGTCCTTGCCTTTCCAAATACATGTACATCCTGTCCCTCAGGATTCCCTCCAACAACTTGCCCACCACTGAGTTCAGGCTCTGTCGTTCCCTGGCTTGTCTTTACTACCCTTCTTAAACAGTGGCACCACTTTTGCCAACCTCCAGTCTTCTGGCACCTCACCTGTGACTATTGATACAAATATCTCAGCAAGAGGCCCAGGAATCACTTCTCTAGCTTCCAACAGAGTTCTAGGGTACACTTGATCAGTTCCTGGGGATTTATTCAACTTTAACCGTTTCAAGACATCCAGCACTTCCTCCTCTGTAATCTGGACGTTTTGCAAGATGTCACCATCTATTTCCCTACAGTCTACATCTTCCATATGCTTTTCCACAGTAAATACTGATGCAAAATATTCATTTAGTATCTCCCCCATTTTCTGTGGCTCCACACAAAGGCCGCCTTGCTGATCTTTGTGGGGCCATATTCTCTCCCTTGTTACCCTGTTTTCCTTAATATATTTGTAAAAATCCTTTGCATTCTCCTTAATTCTATTTGTCAGACCTATCTCATGTCCGCGTTTGCCCTCCTGATTTCCCTCTTCCTTTATACTCTTCGAAGGATTCACTCGATCTATCCTGTCTATACCTGCCATATGCTTCCTTCTTTTTCTGAACCAAACACTCAATTTATTTAATCATCCAGAATTCCCAATACCTACCAGCCTTCCCTTTCACCCTGACAGGAATATACTTTCTCTGGACTCTTGTTATCTCATTTCTGAAGGCTTCCCATTTCCAGCCGTCCCTTTACCTGCGAACATCTGCCTCCAATCAGCTTTCAAAAGTTCTTGCCTAATACCGTCAAAATTGGCCTTTCTCCAATTTAGAACATCAACTTTTAGATCTGGTCTATGCTTTTCCATCACTATTTTAAAACAAATAGAATTATGGTCGCTGGCCCCAAAGTGCTCCCCCACTGACACCTCACTCACCTGCCCTGTTTTATTTCCTAAGAATAGGTCAAGTTTTGCACCTTCTCTAGTAGGTACATCCACATACTGAATCAGGAAATTGTCTTGTACACTCTTAAAAAAATTCCTCTCCATCTAAACCTTTAACACTATGGCAGTCCCAGTCAATATTTGGAAAGTTCAAATCCCCTACCATACCTACCCTATTATTCTTACAGATAGCAGAGATCTCCTTACAAGTTTGTTTGGCAATTTCCCTTTGACTTTGGCGGGTCCATAATACAATCCTAGAAAGGTGATCATCCCTTTCTTATTTCTCAGTTCCACCCATATAACTTCCCTGGATGTATATACTGCATTCCTGACTACCATCCCTATCGCTGTAACTTACTTCAGTGTCTACAACATGCTTTAATCCTAATCACTCTAATCCTCTTTAACTGGATACAGAGTGATACAGCACGGAAACAGAACCTGTGGTCCAACTCCTCAATGCTGCCCATGTTACCTAAACAGAACGAGTCTCATTTCCCTGCGTTTGGCCCTGAGCTCTTCAAACCTTCTCCTCTCCATGTACCTCTCAAATGTCTTTTCCATGCTGTAATTGCTCTTGTTTCTCCCATGTGCCTGAGGCAGTCTGTTCCGTCTATTCACCGTCCTCTGTGGATAATGTTCCCCCTCAGTTCCCTCTTTAAATCCTTGCTTTCTCACCTCCCGTTGATACCCTCTAGTTTTGGACTCACCTACCCTTGGATATTCACCATTCTTAGGGTCACCCCGTGGCCTCTCTGCCCAAGGGAAATATTTAGGACAATGTTACAAATATATCTAATGTATGTAACAAAGTGCTGGCCAATGTCGGCAAATGTGCCAAATGTCGCTTTCCCCACCCTGTCCACCTGGTATGCCACTTCCGAGGAGCAATGTAACTTGTACCCCCTGTTCTCTCTCTCTCTCTCTCTCTGTTCGACAACCCTGGCCAGAGTCCTTCCATTAACTGCATTAGTCCTCCCTGGTTTGTCTTAACAAAATCCAACACCTGAATTAAATTCCATCTTTCATTCCTTGATCCACTGGCCCAGTTGGTCAAGATCCCCTTTGATAACCGTATTTACTGCCCACGACACCATTAATCTGATCATCAACAAACTTTCGCACAATCACTCCTCTATTTTCAACCAAATTGTTTATGTAGATGATGCACATCAGTGGGCCCAGCCCTGATCCATTCTTCAATAATGGAATAAAACCATATTCTTGTCATAGAGCCATACAGCATGCAAACTGACCCTTCAGTTGATACCCACCATAATCTAAAACTAAACTCTTCCCAGCTGTCTGAAGATGGCCCATATCACTCTAACCCTTCCCTATTCGCCTGTTTATCCAAATATCTTTTAAATGTTGTAATTGTACCCACATCAACCCCTTTCTCAGGAATTTCATTCCACACTCAAACCACCCTCTGTGTAGCAAATTTCCCCATATCTTTTTTTTTTAACATCTCTCTCTCCTCTAACCTTAAAAATGTGGCCCCTCCTCTTGAGACTCCCCTATCCTGAGGAAAAGGCAACTACCATAAAATTGATCTAAATACCTCATTTTTTTTTCATAAACCTTTATAGCATCATGTCTCAACCTCCAGGCTGCAGTGAAAAAAGATTTCGCCTATCCAGCCATTTTTCAGAACTCAAGCCTTCCATACCCAGCAATATCCTGGTAAATCTCTTCTGAACGCCCTGCAGCTTAATAATATCCTCCATGTTAACTGGGCGACCAAAACTGGACAGAGTATTGCAGAACAGGCCTCACAAATGTCTGCGCAATCTCAACGTGACGTCCCAAATCCTACACTCAATGGACTGAGCAATAATCAGGCATGCAAAGCACTGTCTTATCCATCCTGTGATACAAACTTCAAGATTTATGTACCTGAACTAGGAGGTCCCTCTGCTCTAAAACACTAACCGCAGCCTTAACATTAATTGTATGAGCTCTACCCTTGTTTGTTTTACAAAATGCATTACCTCGTATTTATTCAGATTAAATTCCATCTCTAGTTTTTCAGCCCATTCACTCACTTCATCAAGATCCCTTTGTAATCTCAGAAAACATCCTTCACTGTCCATGATGCCACTCTCCAGCCTGCCAGCCCATCACACATGGCTGTCAGTAGTACACATACCTTTGCTTGGGGCTCCACAATTTCTTCCCTAGCATCCCACAGTGACCTGTGATACACTTGATCAAGTTCTGGGACTTGCCATAGCTTTGTGTTTTAAAACCTCTAGCACCACCTCTTCTATAACATGCACTCTTTTCAAATCATAGAGATATACAGCATAGAAACAGACCCTTCGGTCCCCAACTCGTCCAGGCTTACCAGAAGACCTAAATAAATCCATTCCCTTTTCCAGCACTTGGCCCATATACGTCTACACCCTTACTATTCAGATGCCCATCCAGATACCTTTTCAATGTTGTAATTGTATCAGTCTCCTTACTTTCTCTCTCAGCTCATTCCATACACATATCACCATGTGTGTGAAGAAGCTGTCCCTTCAGTCCCTCTGTAAACCATTCACCTCTAACCTTAAACTTATGCCCTCTAGTTTTGGACTCCCCACCTCTGGGAAAAGACCTTGAATGCTTACCCTATCCATACCCCTCATGTTTATATAAACTTCTGTCAGGTCATCCCTCCGACTCCGATTCTCCGGTGACAGTAACCCCAGCTTATTCAGCAACAACCCGGGCAATATCTGGTTAATCTTTTCTGAGCCCTTTCAAGTTTCACAACATCCTTCCTGTAGCAGAGAGACTGGAATTGCAGAGTACTCCAATTGTGGTCTAATGTATTACTCTTGTTCCCTGAGTTCCCCAGTCTTTCTCCACAGTAAGTTCTGGAATGAAAAAAATGTTTAGGATCTTAGCAAATATCCTGCAGTTCCACACATCGATGGCCTCATTGATCTTTAATTGACACTATTTTGTCCCGAGTTACTTAATATGCTGATACAATCACTTTTGGATTCCCCTTTCCTTCTCTGCTGAGGCTATTTCATGTAGCCTTTCTCCATTCCTGTTTTCTACTCAGTGTATTCTTACAGCCCCTATATATCCTCAGGGATTCCCTTGATCCAGCTGGCTATACCTGACATGTGTCTCTTTTCCTTGACCAGCCCCTCAGTAGACAGTCAGTGTTTCCGAATGCTCTCAGCATTGAGCTGCACACAAACAGGAACATGCTGGCGCTGATCGATCAGTTTATCTCACGTTTAAAATATTCTCACTTGCCAAACTTCCCTCTCCCTGTAAATAATTCCCTTCCCCAATCCCATTTTGAAAGTTCCTGTCTAATACGATCAAGATTGGTCAGGCCCCATTTTATAACTTGCACTTGTGGACCAGGCCTGTCCTTTTCCAAAGCTGTTTTCAAACTACCAGAACTGTGGTCCCTTGGGCAAAATGCTTTCCCAAACACATCTCAGTCCCTTTCCCTACCTTGATTCCCAATTGGAGGAGAAAGTGAGGTCTGCAGATGCTGGAGATCAGAGCTGAAAATGTGTTTCTGGTAAAGCTGGTCAGGCAGCATCCAAGGAACAGGAGAATCGACATTTCGGGCATAAGCCCTTCATCAGGAATCCTGTCGATTCTCCTGTTCCCAATTGGAGGTCAGGTTTTGCCCCTTTCACTTTTCAGGCTATTTACATATTGATTGGGAGTTTTCTGGAACACAATTACCAAATTTCTCCCTTGCAAACGCTGAACACTGGCAGTGCCAGTCTAGGTTTGGAAAGTTTAAAAACCTTATCAGCCCTATTATTATGGTTGATAGTTAAGATGTCCCGACATATTTGTTCCTCAGTCTGCCACAGATTATTCAGGGTCAGCAGTCCGATCTATCAAAGAGATGACCCGTTCTTATTTCTCAGTTCCACTAACATAACTTCACTGGGCGATACCACAGGAATATCCTCTCTAAGTACTGCTGCAATGATTCATGCAATCAAAACCCACCACCACACGTCCTCTCTTGCCCCCCCTTCCTGTAGCATCTCTACCTTGAAACAATGAACTGCCAGTCCTGGCCCTCCTTCAGCTATGTTTCTGTAATAACTATAATATCCCAGTCCCATGCCTTGAGTTCATTTTCCTGGCTTAAAATGTGTTGCTGGAAAAGCACAGCAGGTTAGGCAGCATCCAAGGAACAGGAGAATCGGCGTTTCGGGCATAAGCCCTTCTTCAGGAAAGAAGTAGGGCTTAGGCCTGAAGAAGGGCTTATGCCCGAAACGTCTATTCTCCTGTTCCTTGGATGCTGCCTGACCTGCTGTGCTTTTCCAGCAACACATTTTCAGCTCTGATCTCCAGCATCTGCAGTCCTCACTTTCTCCTCCTTAGCTGTCTGGCCCCTTGCATTGAAATAAATGCAGTTTAATAATCAGTTTTCCCCCATTCCCTGCTGTGTTCTTGCATGCCTTGTCTGCTGAAATTGCGGTCTTTAACTTGTGTACCAGCCTCAATCTTCTTTCTGGCCTTACGTCTATTTAAGATCCAATACCCTGCCAGGCTAGCTTATATCCTCTCAAGCATCTCTAGCAATTCACCCCACCAGGATATGGGTCCCTCTCCCGCTCCCAGTTGAGGTGCCTTTCCCACCCTGTCTCCCTGTGCTGACACCTTCAGGGATATATGGACTTGTCCACCAAGGTCCCTGTATTCCTCAGTGCTCCGCAAGTACCTACCGTTCATTATATCTGTCCTTCGCTTATCGTACCTCCCCCAGAGTATTACCTCACTTCGATCAGAACTAAACTCTGCTTAGATTATCATCCGATCGACATTGGTCTGCAGACGGAGACCATCCTCCTCACTGTGAACAACACCCTCATCTTTCATGTCATCTGCAAACCCACGAACGATACCTTCTGCTTTCACATCCGAGTGAATAATGTTCAATGGTTCCTGCACAGATCCCTGTTGTACACCCGCTGGAGAAAGTATTCTATCCACCAATTTTGCATCCAATTTACCAACTTGCCTTGGAACCCAGTCCTTTTGGACCAGCCTTCCATTTTGCATCTTGTCAGAGGACTTATTCAAGTTCATGTAAACCACATCATCTGCACTGCCTTCATAAATATACTTAAGCATCATTTAAAATTAAAACTGAACTGAATTCCTCAGACAGCGTCTTCCTCTGCCAAATCTGTGATGACTAAGCCGAGTTGATCCTTACCTTTGCAAGTGTTGATTCATCCTCACAATTGTTCCCAATAATTTCCCTCCTCTGCTGTCAGACTATCTGCTCTGTAATTACCTGGCCTACCCCTGCTGCCCTTCTTGAACAAAGGAACCACATTAGCGATCCTCCAGTCATTCAGCACTTCACCTGTGTCCAGCAAAGTATTAAATATATCCACCAGGGCCCCAACAATCTCTGGATAATTAGCATGGGATCAAAGAATGCTGGTTCAGGCAGTGACACCCACATCCCATGAATGAATAAATAAAAATACGTATGTCTCTCCTTACCTCTGACACACCTCACAGCTGCAGCAATTCATACTGGCTTTGTAACACCGTTCAGGCCCTGACCACTCTTTGTAACTCTGTCATCTTTCCCTGTTCCTATCATGTCAATAAACCCTGACAACGATTCCCCTTCCCACTGCCCTCCTCCTGCTAGCAGACCCATTGCAATCCCTTTAAAACTTACTCCTAAAACACTCTCTCACTTCAGGATTTTAAGTACTTTGTGGTGATCTTCTCAGCCTCATAATCTAATATGATCCATTTTGTCCTGAGTGAGGGATTAGTGGGGATTTCTTGCTGAGGTTTTGTCTGTTTCAGTGGAATGTCCTTTTGTTGAGGGTTTTACACTGTTCCTTCAAATGTTTTCCACTGTTCATTTCCAGACACATATTTCAGTCCGTTTAGCCTGTTTATCTTGGTCAGTTCTCCTCTCAAACCCATGTAATTGGCTATTTTTGTTTCTAGTTGTCCTTTCTGTGATTCACTTTAAAACTTTATATTTCTTTAAACTGCACTTTATCACAATTTCCCAGAGGATCTCTCCAGGTGACATTACTCAGTCACTAAGTTTTATCACGCAACAGTCTCTC
The DNA here is from genome assembly GCF_037043375.1 of Chiloscyllium plagiosum. Classification (NCBI taxonomy): domain Eukaryota; kingdom Metazoa; phylum Chordata; class Chondrichthyes; order Orectolobiformes; family Hemiscylliidae; genus Chiloscyllium; species Chiloscyllium plagiosum. Next base: position 67,275,864 of record NW_028270180.1, on the reverse strand, counting down.
TGAGACAGTTACCACCCTCGCCAGTTGCACAATGTGTTATCCTAAGGAACACTGAAAAAAATTCTCTGAACTCCTCTTCCAATATCACTGTTGTCAGTGTGATTGCCCCAGACTTTGCCAATATTGACGTTTCACTAAATGTTCACCATGCCTGTATTAAAAATTCCAATGAATTCCTATTTATTGCAGTGACGAGCAATGAAACGCTGTTCGGTGGTCTAAAACTGTTCTGCTGCTTGTGTCTTTGGCAAGCAGTAGCCAGAATTTACATTCAGACTGACTCTATTTCATGATCTGAGACCAAATGCTTTCTCTGTAATGCCTTTCTTACCCATTATTGTTAGCGTCGTCCATTTTGCCTGAGTTTGCACAAGGTTGTGAACCAATGAATATTTATGTCCCACCTTTTGTTCGCCCTGTAACCACATCTCTCTGGTGTCTAAATCCCTTTTATCTCTGTGTCACAAATCCATCTACCCCATTGCAGAGACTTAGTCCATTAATAAAAAACATAATTTACTCGTTCCCATAATTTCCTGTCACAAATGGATTTGCTGATCTACACTTTTAATTAAACTTTGTCCCATCCTGTTTCTTTCTATTGTCTTCGGTCACATTCCCATGCTACTCTGATGCTTCACATTTTCTCTCAGGATTTGGAAAGCTCCTTTCACCTGAAGCCTGTCCCTGCATCCTCTCTGTCAGTTTAAAACCCTGTCCATAAATCTACCAACGTGATTGGCCAGGACATTGTTCCACTGGAACTGTGCTGGGACCAATCTGAATGATTTTTTATTAAAAATCAGATATGGGATGTGGGTGTCTCTGGCTGACTAGCCTTTATTGCCCATCCCTTGCTGCCATTGAGCTAAGCAGCTGGCTCGCCCATTTCACAGGATAATTGAGAGGTAAACACTTTGCTGTGGGTATGTCGTGCAGACCACATGAGAGTGAACTGTTGTCTTTCTCTGAAGGCCAAGTGTTTGGATTTTTATCAATACTTATTTATGGATTGTTAATTCCAATTTTTAAAACATATATTCATTTAAAATTCCACATGGTTAGAAGTTAGAAAGAAGAAGAGGGGTGGTCACTTTGTTGGGACTGTATTGTAGACTGTTGTAGACCCAACAGATAGCAGAGGAGCAGATGTGTAGAGAGATTGCAGATAACTATAGGAATAATAGAGGAGTGCAGGCTGGAGATTTTAATATTCCCTGTATTGACTGGGCCACCTCGAGTATAAAAGACCTGGAAGGAGAGCAATGTTTCAACTGTGTCCAAGGAAGATTCCTAACTCAATATGCAGAGGGCCCTACTCTACTCAGGCAGGTGCAACACTGGACCTCCCCTCAGAAAACGAGGTCGGGCAAGTGACTGAAGTGTCATTCAGAGAGCACTTTGGGTCCAGTGCCCACAACTGTATTCGTTTTAAAATAGTTATGGAAAAAGATCAGCAGGTCCACAGATTGAAGAGGAAAACTGGAACAGGGCCAGGTTTGGGGCCATTCTGAAGGATCTGGCCAGCGATAATGCCGTGAATTTAAAATTGCACAACGCCCAGTTATAATCCAACTCGTTTTGGAAGCGCTGGTGATCACTGTAACAGATGAAAGGCTTAAATTAAATTTGTTTGATATTATATTCCATGACACTGCCATCCTGTTGCTATAAATTCTGTACCTTAGGATTGTGCTCCACAACCACCTGATGAAAAAGCAGTGCTCTGACAGCTAGTGCTTTCAAATAAATCGGTTGGACTGGAACCGAGTGTCGGGTGATTGTTAACTTTGTCCACCCCCAGTCCGACACCGGCACCTCCATATTATGATTCCAATCGATCGGGTGGGTCTGTTTGAAGGAAAAGGAACAACTGGCAAATGGGAGGCTTTTCAAAGTGTGATCTCAAGAATCCAGGGCTAGTATGCCCCATTGGGGTAAAGGGAAAACCTGGCAGGTTTAGGGATCCTTGGCTGATGAGGGATAATAAGGCTCTGGTCTTAAAATGAAGACTGCATGCATTGGGTTGAAGCTTTCCATATCTACATGAACTCTTCTATTCTTAAAGACACGATCAATCTGTGGAGACACTACGATCTTCTCAGTCCCTGTAACAATCCCAATCTGCAGAAGTCATTCCAATACCTGTGACTCTTCCAGTCCAGCTCCTACAAGACCCACCATCTATGTGATATCTTTTCATTGACAGCACCCACCCTGTCAATGTAAACTCCTCCAGTGTCTCCATCCATCTACTCATTTCCATAATCTTCTCTAGCTGTTACATGTGTAAACATCACGCTCCCCTACAATCCTTCCCACTTTGACCAAACTGGAGGAGGTTACTAATGCTCCCTAATCTGTGAAACTATCTCCAACCAAAATTGCTGGCTTTATCACTTGGAAAATCTGTATGATTCCACACCCTCCATGTCTAAATAACCTGCAGAACCTACGCTTTCCTGTATCTATAAACATCTTCAGTCACGACTACCCTCCATACGTCTGTTTGTTTTTCCAATCTACACAACCCACTTTATCTCTGTACTCAGCTCCATTCACCTGAAACATTCCTGTCTGTGTAAAACACCCCATCCTACCAACATCCTTATCCCTGTAAACTGATCCATTCCTCCCAACCTCCCCAGCTCCATGAAACCCCTGTAGGCCCTACAGCTCTCCACATTTCTGTAACCTGCTGTGGCTCTGTGCTCCTCCCTCCCTGTGAAACCACCTCCAGTCTCCACAACCCTCTGTCTCTGTTACCTCATACAACCTCAGCAACGCCTCCTCTTTGTGTCTCTTCATTCAGACCCCATCCTCTACAGCTTCACGAAACCGCTTCCTGCCATCATAACCCTCGCTATTTAGAACATAGAATAGGACAGCCCTGTACAAGCCCTTCAGCGCGCGATATTGTGCTGACCTTTTATCCTACTCTTAAGACGAAACAAACCTACATACCCTACATTTTGCTATAATCGCTGTGCCTATGCAAGAGTTGCTTAGATGTCCGTAATATGTCTGAATCTACTACCACGGCTGGCAATCCATTCCACGCACCCACCACACTCTGTGTAAATAACTTACCTCTGATATCTGAGCTAAATCTTCCGCCAATTACCTTAAAAAATGTCCCCTTGTGATAGCCATTTTGCCAATGGAAGTTGTCTCTGGTTATCCACGCAATTGATGCCTCTCTTTCCTGAAGATTCCTGAAGAAGGGCTCACGCCCGAAACGTCGATTCTCCTGCTCCTTGGATGCTGCCTGACCTGCTGCGCTTTTCCAGCAACACATTTTCAGCCTCTCTTTACCTAGTACACCTCTATCATGTCACCATTCTTCTTTCTTCACTCCGATCAGAAAGGCCCGACCTTCCACAACCTACCTTCAATGGGCATGCCACAACATGACCTCCTAACATCTGTACTCAATACTCAGACCAAAAAAAGAAAGCATACCAAACACCTTCTTCACTATCCTACCTACCTGCGACTCTGCTTTCAAGGAGCTATGAACCTGCACTCCAATTTCCCTATGTTCAGCAACACTTCGTCAGACCTTACCACTAAGTGTATAAGTCCAGCAAAGATTTGCTTTTGCGAAATGCAGCACCTCGCATTTATCCGAATTAATCTCCATCTGCCACTTCTCAGCCCATTGGTCCATCTGATCAAGATCCCAGGCAGCATCTTGTTAAGTATCCTCTGCACTGTCTTTAAAGCTTCCACATCCTTCCTATAATGAGGAGAACAGAACTGTTCACAGTATTCCAAGTGTGGTGTAACTCGGGCTCTATAGAGCTGCAGCAAAACCCTGGAACTCTTAAACTCAATCCCCCGCGAATGAAAGCCAACACACCGTATGCCTTTTTAACATCCTCTCAACTTGGGGAGTAACTGCAGGGACACAGGAACCCTCTGTTCGTGCACACTGCTAAGTATCCTGCCTTTAACCATGTAAAGTTCTTTTTCTGCAGAATCCTCCAATCTGAAACCATCCCTATCTTTGTAACTTCCTCCAATCCCTATAACACTCATAAACTGTGAAACCTCCTCAAGTCCCTATATTTCTAAAGCCTGCAAAATCCTCCAGTCCCGATATCCCTCCCGAACTCTGTAAATGCCACCGGCCTCTCGTACTCTTCTGGGGAACATTGAAGAAGAAGGAAGAGTTGTCGTGTCCGGGCCATGTTACAGAGGCAGGAAGGGCTGCAGAACCTGGAGGATGGTACAAACATGGGAATGGACGTGGGCCCTGTAGGAGTGTAGAGGGAGCGGGATTCATAGAGCCTGCGAGATGGAACCAAGAATAGATTGTGGAACCTGAAGGAAGTTATGATTTGACCACAGATCATTTTTGATTGGACCATTCAGCCCCTCTTAGAGTCACAGAGACCCTTTGGTCCAACCCGTCCATGCCGAACAGATATACCAATCCAATCTAGTCCCACCTACCAGCATCTCTGGTCAACATTCTTGCAAACCCTTCCTATTCATATACCCATTCAGATGTCTTTATATCAGCCTCCACCACTTCCTCTGGCAGCTCATTCCATACACGTAGCACCCTCTGCGGGGGTAAAAAAGCTCTTTTAGTCTCTTTTATATCTTTCCCCTCTAACCATAAACCGATGCCCCCCAGTTCTGGACTGCCACACCCAAGGGTAAAGACTTTGTTTCTTTACCCTCTCCATGCCCCTCATGATTTTATAAACATCTATAAGGTCACCCCTCAGCCTTCGAGGCTCCGGGAAAAACAGCCCCAGCGTATTCAATCTCTCAAACCCTCCAATCCTGGCAAAATCCTTGTAAATATTTTCTGAACGCTTTCAAGTTTCACAACATCTTTCCGAAAGGAAGGAGACCAGAATTGGGCACAATATTCCAAAAGTGACCTAACCAATGTCCTGTACAGCCCCCACAACATGACCTCCCAACACCTGTACTCAATACTCAGACCAATAAAAGAAAGCATACCAAAAACCTTCTTCACTATCCTACCTACCTGCGACTCTGCTTTCAAGGAGCTATGAACCTGCACTCTAATTTCCCTATGTTCAGCAACACTTCGTCAGACTTTACCACTAAGTGTATAAGTCCAGCAAAGATTTGCTTTTGTAAAATACAGCACCTCGCATTTATCTGAATTAATCTCCATCTGCCACTTCTCAGCCCATTGGCCCATCTGATCAAGATACCATTGTAATCGGAAGTAACCTCTTTCGCTGACCATTACACCACCAATTTTGTTGTCAACTGAACACTTACAAACAATACCTCTTCTGCTCACATCCAAATTATTTACGTAAATAATGCAAAGTATTGGACCCAGCACCAATCCTTCTGTCACTCCATTGGTCGCAGGCCTCCAGTTTGAAAACCAACCCTCCCCCACCACACTCTGTCTTCTACCTTTGAGCCAGTTCTGTACCAATTGGCTAGTTCTCCCTGTATTCCGTGAGATCTAACCTTGCTAACCAGTCTCCCATCGGGAATCTTGTTGAACACCTTACTGAAGTCCATATAGATCACATCCACCGCTCTGCCCTCATCAATCCTCTATAAAATCTCAATCAAGTTTGTGAGACAAGATTTCCAACTCACAAAGCAATGTTGACTATCCCTAATCAGTCCTTGCCTTTCCAAATACATGTACATCCTGTCCCTTACGATTCCCTCCAACAACTTGCCCACCGATGTCAGGCTCAACAGCCTATAGTTTCCTGGATTTTCTTTACTGCCTTCCTTCAATAGTAGCAACACGATAGCCAACCTCCAGTCTTCTGGTTCTGATGTCCTGTTTCTATAGATCTTTACCGGAATGGGTGAACACAGCTTCAAATTGCCAGGCTGGGAGATGTGAATTCCGTTGTGAATCTATTTGCCTGTTCTGTCTGTGTGCCTGACACTGACCTGGTGGTGCTCTGGTAGAAAACACTCTCCGTAACATCCAGATCTATGTTACTGACCAGAGCTCACCTCATCAAAACCTTCATTTGGAATGTTCTTTATTTTAATATTTTTAAATGGCAGTTTTGTGAGATGCAGGAATTGAGGAGTTGTCATTTTTGTAAGAATGAAACTTTTGTCATTGACCCTGACCCATGCAATGGGGATTTGTGGATTCTGTTGTTCTCTGCAGACTGTCACTCAGAGGATTGTATCACCAGGGAATCTGAGTGCAGATGGTCTTTGCCTGGTAGAATGTGAATTTACCAGTTTATGTCGGCTAGGATACAGTGTTGCTGGAGAATATATAACTGCGTAAATACTTCACCGACTGGTTCAGGGATGAGTGCATTGGGCTCTGAGCACCAGGAACTGGGAAACCTCATGCTGTTTGCATGTGGAGCTTGGCACCAGACTGGGTGAGAGCAGCTCCCTGAGTAAATGACGGGTACGGAGCTTGGGATCCTCCTGCTGTGTTTGACCTTGTGCCATATCGTTATCTCCCTCTCATGAGAGAGCGTGTCATGTTCTCCAGTCCTGACAGTGTCCTCTCCCTGTAAACCCTTCTTGCTGTTGAACATCTCCCTTCTCTCTCACTCCCTCCAGCCCTTCCAACCTCATATCTCCTGCAGTCCCAACCGACCTTGCTCTTTGTTATCGCATTGCTTTCCTTTCAGCTGTGTGGGAACAAACCTGAAGTAGGTTTGGGCCATTGGAAGAAAAAGACAACTCCCTCTTCTCCACCTTTGTCAAACAGAGTCTCCTTGTCTGAGCATCCTTTCTGCATCCACCCTGTCCATTCCCCTGAGGATCTGTACATTTTAATGAAGACAGTTGTCCTCCTGATGACCCTCAGTGTCACAGCACTGAAGTGACCTGTTTATGTTCTATAATTTTTGGGACCACTTCGTTTTGCTCTGTCCCTCCATTATTCTGAAGCCTCCCCCAGTCTGGACAGTGCTCCAAACCACTAATTACTGAGAATGCTCCAACCCCCTATCTCTGTAAACTCCTTACATACCTACAATTCTCCTTTTCTGTGAGAACACCTCCAGCTTCTGCAGTCTATCCAAATTATTGCATCTCCTCCAGCCCTCACCATCTCCGTATGCTCCAGTCACTACATTTCTGCATGCATCTGTAAACCCCTCCAGCCACTCCAAATCTACCTATCTTTCCAAAGTCCAACAGTTCCAAAAACCATCCCTCTACATGGAACTTCCACCAGAGACCACTGGCCACCATATGTCTGTAATCCCCTGCGTGTCTCTCTATCTCTGTTCCCAGCTTCACTCCCGAGAACTCTACTTCCATGTACAACATCATCAAGTCCCTACAAACCTCCCGATCTGTGGAACCTCCAAAAGACCTTACAATTCTATCTCAGTCTCTAACTGCCTGGAGTGATTTGAAACTTTGGCAATTAAAGTCAGAGAATCATAGAGATGTACATTATGGAAACACACCCTTTGGTCCAACTTGTCCATGACAATCCAGTCGCACCAATCAGCACCCAGCCCATCTCCCTCTAAACCCTTCCTATTCATGTACCCATCCATATGCCTTTTAAGTTTTGCACTTGTACTAGACTCAACCACTTCCTCTGGCAGCTCATTCCAAACACGTACCACCCCCTGTGTGAAAAAGTTGCCCCTTAGGTCTCTTTTATATATTTCCCCTCTCAGCCTAAACCTATGCCCTCTAGTTCTGGACACTTGACCCCAGGGAAAAGACTTTGCTTATTTATCCTATACATGCCACTCATGATTTTATAAATCTCTGTAAGGTCGCCCCTCATAATTTTATAAACCTCTATAAGGTCACCCTCAACCTCTGATGCTCCAGGGAAAACAGCCCTAGCCCATTCAGCCTCTCCCTGCAGCTCAAATACTTCAACTCTGGCAACATTCTTGTAAATCTTTTCTGAACCCTTTCAAGTTCCATAATATCCTTCTGATAGGAAGGAGACCAGACTTGCACACGGTATTCCAAAAGTGGCCTAACAATGTCATGTGCAGCCGCAACATGACCTCCCAACTCCTGTGCTCAATACTCTGCCCAATAAAGGAATGCATACCAAGTGCCTTCTTTGCTATCTTATCTACCTGTGACTGTACATTCAAGGACCTCTGTAATTCATTTGAAAAATTGGATAGACAGATGGAGTGGCCTGAGGTCTTCTGGGTTAAGTTAGTTCAGTTTAAGCTGTTAGGCAGAGCCAATGAGGTATTTGCAGTGCTGTCTCATGAGTGGCCAGGAGATTATGCACATGTCAAAAAGGCTATTGTAAGTGCTTATGGATTAGTACCAGAAGTGTATCGACAGCGGTTCAGAAACATAAAGAAAGAAGCAGGACAGACTTATGTGGAGTTCTATACAATTAAACAGAGGAATCTTTCTGCAACATCTCCAGTCTCCATGAGTCTCTCAGTCATGGTGAGCTGCTCCAACCCCCATAACATTTCCTGCCTGTACACCATCAAGTTGATACAACCCTTCTGATTTCTGTCGTGTCCTGCAGACCCATTTTTGTGAATTCTGCCGACCACTAATACTCTCCCTGTCTGTGTAAATGCCCCCAGCCACTGCAATCCCCATTACTTTGCAGCCCCCACCAGACCCGAAACCATCGCTATCTGTGAAAGCTCCTTCAGGTCTGTGTCCTCCACCGTGCTGAAACCCGCTCTCAGCATTGCAACCCCCATTATTTCCTAACGTTGTTGAGTCTCTAAAACCATCCCTATCAGTTTAATCTCCTCCACTGCATACAACACTCCCAGTCTGTGTAATCTCTTCAATTCCTTCAGTTCCTATATACCTATGTATAGGTGTGACTGTTTTGTGGCCATTGTATCCTCGTTTATATCTGCAAAACGATCCACTCACTGTAGCACATCCTATGCTCATAAGTGAATCTGGTCTCTCACAAGCCTCTCTACGACTCTCTCCTCCCATCTCGACAAGCTTCCTTATCCCTGTCGATCTTGCAGCATGCACACCACTCTCTGACATGCCTTTCAGTGCACAAAATCATCTCTCCTTCTAACTTTATCCAATCTGCAACTTCCTCCCTATCCGTACAACATTCTCCAGTCTATATCATCTTCCATGTGATTGCAACATTCTCCAGTCCATACCACCCTCCCTTTCCCTGTAATATTCTCCAGTCCATACCAGCCTCCCTATCACTGTGATATTCTCCAGATCCCACAACTATTGTTAAGTGTACGACGTCCTGGAATCGTGTGAATGTTTCTACACCCTGATCAACATAGACCATGTAATGATCCACAACCCGACACACATCCCTATCTCTGGAATCTAATCAAAGACGCTTTATCTCTCTAACTTCCTCCAAACAATAAAAACCTTTCTCCTGTGAACATTCTGTCGCAACTGTAACTATGTTGAACCCTGCAACATTGTCGCACCCCCAAACATTTCTCCCACTCTGTGACCTCTATCCATCCCTCAAAGGCCCTCTCTCGGTGACACGCGCCATGCATTTGCAACAAGGCAGATGGAATGACAGCATTAACTGAAGGGAACAGATATGATTGAACTGTTATTGTGGAGGGGTGGCTGCAGAATGATCATGACAGCAATGTGATTATTGAGGGATTGTAGGGATTTAGGCAGGGTCAGCAAAAAAACAAACAAGGCCCCGTTTTTTGGGAAGAAAGGATGCAGTCAGTGCATTAGTGAGACAGTCGATTTAATCTGGGAATCAAAATATAGAGTTATTTTGAATGGACAGCTTCCAAATAGCAAGGGGTATCTGCACGATCAAATCACAATCCATGCCCGTTGGTAAGTTGGATACAATATTTTCTTGGTGATAGTAAGCAGAGGCATGTGCAGTGGTCAATTCTGATTGGACGTCTGTGGCCAATGCTGTTTCACAAGGATCAGTGCTGCGGTGTCTGTGTGTAATTTATATCTGAGATTCAGATGAAAAGGTCAGCAGTTTGCTTAGTAATTTGCAGACGACATTTGGAAAGCCATGTAATGATTAGGGATAGTTAGGGGAATTGTGGACAGTGAGGAAGAGTGTTAAAGGTTGCAGCAGTGTGCAGATCAGCTGGAACGCTGGGCAGAGAAATCGCAAATCGAAGTTCATCGGGACAGGTGTGAAGTGATGCATTTCTGAAGTCAAATAGAAGAGAGAAGTGCACTAATTGACTATATGGACACATTGATAATCAGATGACCTTGAATCCAAATCCGTAGCTCCCTCAAAATAACAACACAATAGGATGTGGTGGTAAAGGAGGAGTATGGTAGGTTTCCCTTCATTGGTCACAGTATTGAGTACAGGCGTTTGCATGTCATGTTGTGACTGAATGAAACTTCATTCGGCCATGTTTGGAAGGTTGCATGTCATTCTCATCGCCACACTACAGGAAGGAGGTTGCAACAGAGGGTTGGCAGAATGTTGCCTGGTCGAGAATGTGTTTACTGTAAGGAGGTTGGACACAGTTGGATTGTTTTGCGAGAATATCGGAGACTGAGGGGTGACCGGGTACAGGTATATAGCATTAGGAGAGGCGTGAATAGTGTGGATAGTTGGAATCCTTCTTCCAATGTAGAAATATCAAATACTAGTGCACCTCGGTTTAAGGTGAGTGTGAGAAGTTTTAAGTGAGATGAAAGAGGCCAGTTTTCTTTACCGAGAGGGTGGAAGCTGCTTAGGAGGAGGGAGAGGTGGCAACGAGAGCAAAGTTTTGAAGTGGCATTTAGACAGAAAGATGAACAGGCAGAGAAAGACGGATATAAACCATGTGCAGGCAGATGGGATTAGTTTAGAATTGCATCATGGTCAGCACAGCCATGGTGGGCTGAAGGGCCTATTACTGTGCTGTATTGTTCTCGTTTCTAACTTAACGACATCTAGCCTGTCAAAGCCCCTCCGAATCATGGATGTTTCATTCAATTTCTCTCCCATTCTTCAAATCCCCAATGGGTTCAAGGTCAATCTACTCCACCTCTTCTCATTGGAATATCCCGCCATCTCCAGGATCAGCCGAGTGAAGCTTCCCTGGTGTGCCTCCAATAAAAGAATGTCTTTACTTAGGGCATGCATACTGTTCATTATAATCTCGGTGTGGTCTGACTTGTACCTGGCATCGTTTTAGCAAGACCTCCTTATTTTTAAACTCCATTCCCTCTGTAATAAATGCCAGCATTTGCTTTGCCTTCTCTATTACCTGCTGACCCTGCGAGCTACCTTTTTTCAGATTGATAAACAAGAACTCCCTCAACCCTTTCTGTTGTCAGTCTGAAACCAAATAGTGTTAGCCTGACAGTAAGTCGGGAACGTGCTGGAATGTTTTATAAAGGATATGACAATAAATGATAACTGGATGCTTAGAAACAATGGGAGACGCATGATTTTATAAAAGAGGAATATTTTTCAATCTGTTGGATTCTATATTTCGGTGTGACCTTAAATGGCAGAATAGATAAGGGTGGGGGAGGCTAGTTGCGGTAGAGGGATATTTGACACTTCAGAAGCATTTTGACAAGTTTCAACAAAGGGCTAAAAATTAGCTTGAGAGAGAATAGGGCCCCTGAAAGGTCAATGAGGCTGTCTGTGTGGAATCACTGCTAATGGGGGAGATACTGAACAAATATTTTGTGTTCGGATTTACTACGGAGAAAGACATGGAAGCTCTGGAACCTGGGAAAATACATAGGGATTGAAAAGAGAGCACATTGGAGAACAGGAGATGCTGGATATCTTAAAATGCAAGAAGTTAGATAAAACCTTGGGACATGATCAGATGTATCCCAGCGCCTTGTGAGAAGCGAGGGAGAAAATTGCAGGGCCCCTCACAGAGATATTTGCATCATCAACAGCCACTACAGACCAGTGAGACTGATGCAGGGGTGGTAAGTTGTTGGCGGAGATTTGAGAGAAACGATCATCATGCCTTTGGAAAGGTAAGGACAGATTAACAATCGTCAGCATGCCTTTGTGCATGGTAAATCATGCCTCAAATGTGAGTGTGGAGATAGACAAGTGAGAGGTCAAAGCAGAGCAGGACATGATGTCCACATGAACTTTATCAAGGCCTTTGACAAGGTTCTGCATGGCAGACTGGATAGTAAGTTTAGATCATACATAACCAGGGAGCGCTCACTAACTAGATACAAAACAGATTGACGGTAGGAGACGGAGCGTGTTCATAGAGGGTTGCTGCTCAAACTGCAGGCCTGTGACCAACGGTGTGCCATGGGGTTCGGTGCCGGGTCACTGTTGTGCATCCTTTATATAAACAGTTTGGATGATAATACAGGAGTCATGGTTAGCAAGTTTGTGTGTGAGATTGAAATTGGTGATAATGTGGACAGTGAAGAGGGTTATCGAAGAGTAAAATGGAATCAACACTACTGCTGGACCAGTGAGGTTAGGAATAGCAGATGGAGAAATGCAAGATGTTGTATTGTAGTAAAGCAGACCAGGCTAGACTTGTACAATTAATGTTTGGGCCCTGGGTACTGTTGTCAATCAATGACCCAGGGACGCAGGTACACAGTTTTTTGAAAGTAGCGTCACAGCTAGACAGGCTGGTGAAGCAGGCGTTTGAGATGGTTACCCTTCATTGGGCAGAGCATTGAGAGTAGAAGTTGGGATGTCATGGTGTATCTGTACAGGATATTAGCGAGGCCACCGTATAAGCATTGTTGATTATCTTGTAAAAACCAACTTGTTCACGTATGTCCATTAGAGAGGCACATCTGGCATTCTTGCCTGGTCTGGCTTATATGTGACTCCAGACCCACAGCAATATGGCTGACTCTGAGCTGCCTCTGGGCAATTAGCACTGGGGTAATGTATGCTGGTCCATTCGCTGACATCCTCAGGCCATGAATGAATCAATGAAAATACAGATGCCCATCCCGACCTCAGCAAACAGCTCTAGTTGCAGCAATTAGTACTGGCTTTGTAACATTGTTCAGGCCTTTGCCCTCACCACCTCCAGCGCCTTCAGGCAAGGGATGGAGACTGGGATTTCCGAGATCTCTGCTGGACTCAGTGCCACTCTGCATGTGTTATCCTCACTACATCAGTCTAATTTCCCATTCTGGCTATTTCTGTCTCGTGCAGGTAATCAGGATGTTCCTAACTCCTGTCTCATCCATCGCCTCATTGAAGCTGGTTAGTTAGCCAGAGAGAGATGGAGAGGGAGATCTGGAGCCTTCAGTAAATCCTACAGCCGGTAAGATCGCTCACAGTAAACAGTACAGGGTGGAAGTAGTAGACTTCTATATTCAGACACGGAAGACAGGACATGGATACAGAGCTGGGCAAGGAACAGCAACATTGTAGGCTTCATTTCCACCATCTTGTGAGGGTCCTGCTTTCACCTTTGCTGTACTGGTCCTCAATGCAACAGCAAGGAGGATCGCAGGCATCAATCCTGGCCCATGCTGTGTTAGTGATCTCTGTAATATTCTCCAGTCCCAATAATGCGTCCTCTGTTTGGAATCTCCACACCATTCTCTCTATCTCTGTCTCTGTCAGGTTCTCCAATCCCTAACACCCTAATTCCTAAACTTCTGCAGTCGATACTAAATTCCTTCATGCCTGTAAACCCTGACAGTCCTGTCTATCCCTTTAAGCATCTCCCACCAATACCACCCTCCATGTCACTGTATTTGACTTTAACCTCTCCATCGGTCCCTACCGAGGTAATCTTCTCCAGTTCCTACAACACTTCCTCAGCTGTGAAAACATTTATAATCTGCTTATCCTTCTCCAATTCTTTGATCTTTATCTTGTTAAATTTCACCCTCATTCCCGACACCATACCCCTCGCGACCACAGGAACCTCTTTCAGTTTGTGCAACGCCCCCATTTGTGTAACTGTCTCCAACCCAGTAACCTGGCATTCTCCATTGCCTTCCGATCTATGTAGCCTCCAGAGCCTAGAAACCGCCTTATATCTGTAAACATCTTCAGTCACGACAACCTTCCATATCTCTGTTAGTATACACAATACTCTCCTAGATGAAACAGCACCCTATCTGTCCCTCTCAGCCTGCCTACCTCTTCCTTTCTCCATCCCTATTCCCTATCTCCAGAATCTAATCTAGCTCCCTCTATCTCTGTAAATTCCTCCAATCCCCAAACCCCTTTGTCCCGCTGACATTCTTGACCAGATGTAACTCTGTTTAACTCTAACATCCTCGAGTCCCTATAAGCCTCCCTATCTCTGTAACCTCTACGCATCTGTTCAAACTCCCCACTACTGAGGAATGACTCCCGGTATTCGCCATAAGGCAGATGGAATGACAGTGAACAGATATGATGGAACTATCTGTTAGCTGCTGAATGACCATGCTGGGAGTGAATGCTGAAGGTTTGTTGGGATAGAGCCATAGAGTCAGAGAGATGTGCAGCATGGAAACCGACCCTTCGAGCCAACCCATCCATGCTGAGCAGATATCCCAACCCATTCTAGTTCCAATCGGCAGACTAGGCAAAAACCCAACAAGTTGTGAAGGAAGGATGAGGTTAATGCATTAATGAGACAGTCATATGAAACTGAATATGAAAAGTGGAGCTGAGAATAAACAAGCAGCAGCAACCATTAGCAGGAGTTCTTTTGTAGGCACTAACCAGTGATGGGAATGTCAATATGGTTACAGTCAGGACACTGAATGTACTTATGACAAGGGCAGTACAGTAACTGTGTGTGACAGTGGTCTCCATGCCGACTGATACAGCAATGAGTATCAGTGCTGTAATGGTCAGAATCCTGGATTGTATGTGAGATGGTTTTCTGTAACATCATATCATATTTGTAGATCAAAAGCTGTGTACTAATAAATATCCAATAATCCCATTATAAAGGAGTTTTGTGAGCAGAGATCCATAATATTATGCAGGACATATTGAGTTTGTGCTCAGACCATGAGATGTAGGAAGGGAATGAGGCCATTTGGCCAATTGGGTATGCTCTGCCCTTCAATCGGATCATGACTGATCTGATACTGTTCAACTCTACTTTCCTGCCTTTTCCACAAAACCCTTGTTTCCCTGATTCATTAAAATCAGCAGGAGTTTACAGGACAGTTGGAGTGTAGACAGAAATAGCAAATTGAGTTTAATCTGGACAAGTGTGAGCTGATGTCAAATTCAAGAAGAAAGTTAGCATACTGAGGGATATTGATATGCAGAAGGATCTTGGTGCAAGTCAGTAATTCCCAGAAAATGGCAACAGAAGTGTTTCAGATGGGAAGGAAAGCAAATGGAGCACTGGCCTTCATCGGTCACAACGTTGGGTGAAGTCGTTTGCATTTGATGCTGTAATTGCATCAAATGCTTGTTTGGTCACATTTGAAGTACTGTGCGCAGTTCTCATCTCCACAAAACAGGAAGGATGTGGAGTCTTTGGACAGGATACAAAAGTGGTTTATCAGCACGTTACCTGTGTTATGTTTTTAAGAGTGTCTTAGGTGTTAAGAGGAGATTAAACAAAGTTGGATTGCTTTGTGAGAGTATCAGAGGCAGACAGGCGATCAGGTACAGGGATATAACATTAGGACAGGGATAGATAATGTGGATAGTCAGAATCTCTTTTCCAATGTGTAACTTTCAAATACTAGAGCGCAGAGATTTAAGGTGAGAAAGAGAAAGTTTAAATGATATTTGTGAGGCAAGTTTTTTTTTAACAGAGAGTGGAAGTTGCCAAGCAAGGTCATAGAAACAGAAATGTGAGTAAAGTTTTGAAGTGGCATTTAGACATGAACGGGCAGAGAATAGAGGGTTGTGGACCCATGTGCAGGCAGATGGTATGATTTAGAATAGCATCATGGACAGCATAGACGTGGTGGGCTGAAGGACCTGTTGCTGTGCTCTACTGTTCTATTTTCTAACTTCCCAGCATCTGCCCGATCAGAGACCCTCAGAATCTTGGATGATTCATTCCATTTCTCTCTCATTATCTAAACTTCAATGCGTTCAACCTCAACCTACTCCACCTCTTCTCGTTAGAAAATCCCTTCATTCCCAGGATCAGCCGAGTGACCCTTCTCTGGACTGCCTCCAATGCGACAACATCTTTCCTTCGGGCACTCACACTGTTCATAATATTCGAGGTGTGGTCTGACTTGTACCTTGCATAGTTTTAGCGAGACCTGCCTATTTTTAGACTCCATTCCCTCTGTAATAAATGCCAGCATTTCATTTGCCTTCTTTATTACCTGCTGAACCTGTGGGCTACCTTTTTCAGATTGATAAACAAGAACTCCCACAGCCCTTTCTGCTGTCAGTCTGAAACCAAATAGTGTTAGCCTGATAGTAAGTCGGGAGCATATTGACATTGTTAGAAAGGATATGTCAATATGCATTAACTGGCCACTTGGAAACACATTTGATAAAAGAGAATTTGTTTTTGAGCCTGTTGGGTTTAATTTGTTGGTGTGAATATAAATGGCAGGTTTGAAAGGGTGTAGAAGGGGTGGAGTGGTACAGGGGTATGGTGTATTTGAATTAGCAGAAGCCTTTACGCAAGTTTCAATAAGGGCTAAAGAGTAACTTGGGAGAGAATAGGGCCCCTTCAAGATCAGTAAGGTCGCCTATGTGTGGAACCCGAGGAGATGGGTGAGATATTAGACAAAATAATCTTGTCAGTATTTACTGTGGCGAAAGACATGGAAGCTCGGGAACTTGGGGAAATAAATGGTGATGTCTTTGAAAGAATCCTCACCAGAGAAGAGAAAGTGCTGGAATATTAAAACAAGTAAAGGTAGATCAATCCTCAGTAGCTCATTAGGTTTATCCTAGAATATTGTGGGAAGCTAGGGAAGAGGTTGCAGTGTCCCTTACAGAGATATTTATATTATCAACAGATGCAGTGAGGTGTCGGAAGATTGGAGGGAACATTATGCTGTTCCATCACATAAGGGCTGCAGGGAAAAGCCAGGACATTACAGCCCAGTGAGCCCAGTGTTGGGGAAGTTGTTGGAGGAGATTCTGAGAGAAAGGAGCTGTGTGTATTTGGAAAGGCAAGGGCTGATTAGAGGTAGTCAGCATGGCTTTATGAGTGGGAAACCGTGTTTCACAAACCGGATTGACTCTTCAAGCAGGTGGCCAAGAGATCGATGAAGGCAGAGCAGTCAACATTGTCCACATGGACAGCGAATCATTTAACAAGGTTGAAAGGGATGTAGAACATCTAGTCAAGAGGAAGAAGGGAGCTTATTTAAGTTTGAGGAAGCAAGGGTCAGATAGGTTTCTAGAGGGTAACATGGAATAGCAAGATGGCCCAGTGGTTAACGTTGCTACCTCATAGCACCACGCACTCCATTTTGATTCCAGCCTCAGGTGACTGTCTGTGTGGAGTTTGCACGTTCTCCCCGTGTCAGCATGGGTTTCCTCCAGGTGCTCCGGTTTCCCCCACAGCCCAAGGATGTCCAGGTCAGGTGACTCAGCCATGCTAAATTACCCATAGTGTTCACGGGTGTGTAGGTTTGGTGCATAAGTCGGGGCAAATGGAGAGAATTAGGTTGGGGGATGGTTCTGGTTGGGGTACAGTTTGGAGGGTTGATATGGAGTTGTTGGGCCAAATGGCCTGTTTCCACACTGTAGGGACTCTCTGAAGGTACCAGGAACGAACTGAAGAATGGACTTAGGACAGCTAGAAGGGGGTATGAAAAAGCTTTGTTGGGAAGGATTAAGGAAAACCGTAAGGCATTCTCTACTTATGTGAGGAACAAGAGGATGGACAGAGTGGGGGTAGGGCCGGTCAGGGATAGTGGAGGGAACTTGTGCCTGGAGTCACAGGAGGTAGGGGATTTCCTTTATGCATACTGTGCTTCACTATTCACTACTGATAGGGACCTTGTCATTTGTGAGGATAGGGTGAAACAGGCTGATATATTTGAACAGGTTGATGTTAAGAAAGAGGATGTGCTGATTATTGTGTAAAACATAAGGATAGAAAAGTCTATTGGACCAGACGGGATGTGCCCAAAGTTACTACACGAAGTGAGGGAAGAGATTGCTGTGCACTTGGCAATGACCTTTGCACCCTCACTGTCCACTGGAGTTGTATCAGATGGTTGGAGGGCGGCAAATGTTATTCCCTTGTTCAGGAAAGGGAATACCGATAACACTGGGAATTTCAGACCTGTCAATCTTATATTTGTGGAGTGCAGATTATTGGAGAGGACTCCGAGACAGGATTTATAATTCCTTGGAAAACCATAGTTTGATTAGAGATAGTCAGCATGGCTTTGTAAGGGGCAGGTCATGCCTTACAAATCTTATTGAGTCCTTTGGCGATGTGACACATTCGGAAAGTACAGAGACATGGGAAACAGTGAAACCTGTCTGTCTGGATTCAGAATTCCTGGCCCATAGAAGATCGAGGATGATGATGAATGGAAAGCATTCACCCTGCAGCTCAGTGTCCAGTGGTTTTCTGCAGGGAGAGGTTACAGGACCTCTGCTCTTGGTGGTTTTATAAATGCATTGGATGTGAGTGGAAGAGTGGGTTAGTAAGTTTGGCAATGACACGAAGGTTGGTGGAATGGCTGATGTAGGTTGCAACGGGGAAATGACGGGATGCAGAGCTGGGCTGAGAAGTGGCAGATGGAGTTGAATCTGCAAAAGTGTTAAGTCATTCATTTTGGAAGACTGAATTTGAATGCAGAATGCAGGGTTAAAGGTAGGATCCTTGACAGTGTGGAGGAAAAGAGGGATCTTGGGTTCCAAGTCCAGAGATCCCTCAAAGTTGCCACACAAGCTGATAGGCTTGTTAAGAAGGAATATATTGTGTGGGATTTCATTAGTTTGGGGATTGAGTTTTAAAGCCGTGAGGTTATGCTGCAGCTCTAAAGAGCTCTGGTTAGACCCTACTTGAAATATTCTGTTCAGTTCAGGTCCACTCATTACATGCTGGATGTGGAAGCTTTAGAGAGGGTAAAGAGGAGATTTACAAGGATGCTTCCTGTACTGGAGAGCATGTCTTTTGAAGAAAGCTTGAGCAAGCTAAGGCTTTTCTCATTGGAGTGAAGAAGGGTGAGTGGTGACCTGGTAGAGGTGAACAAGATGATGAGAGGCACAGAGAGAGTGAATAGTGAGAGACATTTTTTACCCTGACGTAAATAGCTATTACAAGGGGGAAAAATTTTCAGGTGATTCACGGATGGTGAAGGGGAGATTTCAGAGGTAGGTTCGTTACATATAGAGTGGTGGGTGAGTGGAATGCACTGCCAGTGGTGGCAGTAAAATTAGATGCATTCGGGACATTTAATATACTTCTGGATAGGCACATGGATGATAATAAAATGAAGGGTACGTAAGTTAGTTTGATCATACAGTCGGATAAAAGGTTGGCATGGCATCATGGCCGAAGGGTCTTGTGCTGTACTGTTCTGTGTCTGTATGGTAAGCAGGGTAATAAGCTCATATCAATGTAAAAGGATATGGAATTCAGGAGGAGCTAGTCAACTGGATACAAAATTGGCTTGTTGGTAGGAGACAGAGGGTGGTGGGAGACATATTGTTTTTCTGACTGGAGGCATGTGACCAGCGGTGTAGTGGGCCCACTGTTGTTTGTCATTTGGATAAATGGGTTGGCGGGGAATATTGGTTTCCTGGTAAGTAAGTTTTTGGGTGTCACTGAAATTGGTGGTAAAGTGGACAGTGAAGAAGGTTATCTGTGATACAACAGGATGAACAGTCCTGCTGGGATAGTGGGATGAAGAATAGCAGATGGAGTTTAATTAGATAAATGTGAAGTGTGCCATTTTGGTGAAACAAGCCAGGGTGGGACTTGTACAGTTAATGCTCGGGCCCTGGGTAGTGTTGTCAGTCAGAGGCCAAGGATGCAGGGACACAGTTCTTTGAATGTGGTGTCACAGGTAGACAGGCTGGTGAAGCAGGCGTTTGGGATGGTTACCTTCATTGGTCAGAGCATTGAGGGTAGGAGAAGGATGTCATGGTGTATCTGTACAAGACATTGGTGAGACCACCATGAAACCATTGTTGATCAGTAGGAAGAACTCATCTAGTTCACTTACCTCCGTTAGGGAAGGACATCTGACATTCTAACCTGGTCTGACCTACACGTGACTCCAGACCCACAACAATTTGGCTGACTCTGAGCTACCATCTGGGCAAGTAGCAGTGGGGGGCGGAAGATTGATGGTCCAATCAGTGGCAGTCTCATTCCATGAATGAATAAATAAAAATACCTATGTCCCTCCCTACCTCTGCACACCCCTCCAGCTACAGCAATCCATACTGGCTTTGTAACATCGTTCAGGCCATGACCACTCTCTGGAACACTCTCACAACCTCCAGCACCTCCAATTCTCCCTGTTCCTATCGTTTCAATATGCCCTGCCAATATTACCCCTTCCCAATGCCCTCCCCCTGGTAGCAGACCCGTTGCAATCCCTTTTAAACTTACTCCTAAAACACTCTCTAACGTCAGGATTTTAAGTGCTTTTTGGTGATCTTCTCAGCCTCATAATCTAGTATGATCCCTTTTGTCCTGAGTAAGGGACCTGTGGGGATGTCTTGTTGAAGTTATGTCTGTTTCAATGGAATGTCCTTTATTTGAATGATTTACACGGTTCCTTCAAATGTTTTGCACTGTTCATTTATAGACACACGTTTCGCCTGTTTATTTTGGTCAGTTCTCCTCTCAAACACATGTAATTGGCTATTTTTGTTTCTAGTTGTAGCTTGTCCTTTCTGTGATTCACTTTAAACCTTTATATTTCTTTAAACTGCACTTTCTCACAATTTCCCAGAGGATCTCTCCAGGTGACATTACTCATTCACGAAATTTCATCACACAACAGTCGCTCTGAGATAGTTACATCCCTAGCCAGTTGCACAATGTGTTATTCAAAGAAACTCTGAAAAGAAATTCTCTGAACTCCTCTTCCAATATCGCTGTTGTCAGGGTGAATGTCCCAGATTTTGGGAATATTGAAGTTTCCCAAAATTATCACAATGCTTTTATTAAAAATTCCAGTTGATTCCTATTCTTCACAGTGATGAGCAATGAAATGCTGTTCGGTTGCTGAAACTGTTCAGCTGCTTGTGTCCCTGGCAAGTAGTAGCCAGAATTTACATTCAGACTGATTCAACTTCATGATCTGATGCCAAATGCTTTCCCTGTCATGCCTTTGGTATCCATTATTGTTAGTGTTGCTCATTTCTCCGGAATTTCCACAAGGTTGTGAACCATTGAATATTAATGTTCCACCTTTTGTTCACCCTGGAACCATGTCTCTCTGGTGTCTAAATCTCCTTTATCTCTGTGTCACAAGTCCATCTATCTTATTGCAGAGACTTTGTCCATTCCAAACAAAACATAACTTACTCTTTCCCACAATTTCCTGTCACAAACCGATTCACTGATGTACAGTTTTAACTAAACGTTTTCCCATCCTGTTCCTTTCTGCTTGTCTTCAGGCACATCCCCACGCTGTTCCGATGCTTCCCTTTTCTATTTGGATTTGGAAAGCTCCTTTCACCTGAACCCTGTCCCTGCATAATCTCTGTCAGTTTACAGCCTGTCCATAAACCTACCGACAGGATTGGCCAGGACATTGGTCCTAGAACGGTTCCAGTGGGACTATCCTAATGGATTATTAAATCAGGTATGGGATGTGGGTGTCTCTGTCTGACCTGCCTTTCTTTCCCAGCCCTAGCTGCCCTTGAACTGAGTAACTTGCTCGGCCATTTCAGAGGGTCATTGAGAGACAAACATTTTGCTGTGGGTATTTTGTGCAGACCACGTGAGGATAGGCAGATGTCCTTCTCGAAATGACAAGTGTTTGTATTTTTTTGTACATCAGCAATTGTCTCATAGCTATTTATGGATTATTAATTATTATCTTCAAAAGTATTGTTTTCAAATTCCCCCATTTCTGATGGTGGTATTCAATCCTGCCTCCCCCGAACATTAGCTGAGGTTTTGGATACATGCTCTAGCAATAATACCACTAGGCCATCACTTCGCCTGCTCACTGGTTGCTCATTCCTGATCAGTTATACCATCATGAAGCAGAACCCCTTCTTCCCACACAATTGATTGATTCTGAAGCCTTCTGACAGGATTGTTTGAGCCTGATGCCTTCCAGCACTCTGGTGATATCACTCAGTATCTCTCTCCATGTGGTATCCCTCACTGTGTGGGTCGAATTGCTGCCTCTGTCAATGCCCCCCACTCTTATAATTACTCCAGATCCTGAGTCAACAGAATTCTCCACTCCAGAGAGACGCAGCAGCACAGGCCAGGGACGGAGTCTGGGATTTTCCAGATCTCTGTTTTACTTAGGACCATTCTCTATGTGTAACTCTCACTAATCAGTATAAATTCCCATTCGGTCTATTTGTCTGTCTCCTGTAGGTACTCAGGAAGGTCCCGACTCAATTGATTTCACAGCTGCGGGGTGTATCGTCCATCACCACATTGAAGATGGTTGGTCCGACAGAGAGACCAAGGGCAGGGAGATCTGGATCCTTCAATAAATCCTGCAGTGAGGTAAGATCACTCAGAGTGCACAGAGCAGAGAGCAATGAGAGGGCTCCATATATCGGATAACAAGACATGACATGGATATAGTGCTGGAGGGGGAGCAGAGTACAGACAAACCTCAGGCTCAACCACCACCGCTGCTGTAAGTTTTGTTGTACTGAGACAGTATCGGGAGTGTCACAGTTATCAATCCAGGCCTGTGATGTCTTAGTGAGCATCAGTGCAACAGAGGGGAAGCAGGGTTCCCAAGAGAGGGTGAGAATGCTGCCTGGGATTTCTGTACCGTATTTCCGTCTCCAACATTGTATCTATGGCATGTCTCATGGACCGGTGTCTTCAATAATTTTTAACTCCTATAACAGTTCCTGTCCCTGTAACCTTCTCCCTTCCCTGTAGTCCCTCCACATGTTTGAAATGTACTGCTTTCCAGCCTACCATCCCTATCTCTGTAACTTGCTTCAGTGTCTACAACATGCCTTATCTCGGTAGTCTCCTCCTCCAATGGCAGAGTCATGCAGCACGGAAACAGAACCTTTGCTTTGATCCAACTAGTCGATGCTGAACACGGTTCCTGAACGAGTCACGTTTCCCTATAATTGGCCCGTATCCCTTCAAATCTTCTCCTCTCCATGTATCCACCCAAATGTCTTTTCCATGTAGTCATTGTGCTTCTCTCCATCACTTCCCCTGGCAGCTAATTCAATTTGTGCACCATGCTCTCTGTGAAAAATGTTCTCCTCTGATCCCTTTTAAGTCTTCCCTCTCCCACCTCATATTTCTGCCCTCTAGTTATGGACTCCCCTACCCTGGGGTAGAGACCTTCACTGTTCACCTTACCTGTACCCCTCATGGTTTGTAAACCTTTATAAGGTCACCCCTCAGCCACCTCCGCCCAATGGAAATACGAAGGACAATGATATAAATATTTCTGCTCATGTCCCTGCCACTGCTTTGCGACAATGTTCTGGGATACAGTTGTTCAGGACCTAGGGCTTTTTCTACGTTTGTGTTCTAAGACATCCAGCACCACCTCTTCTGTAATGGGGACTCTTTACCAGACATCACTGTTTCTTTCCCTTTGTTTTCTAGTCTTTGTTCACAGTACGTTCTGACATGAAATATTCATTTAGGGTCTCGCGCATCTCCTTTGGTTCCACCCCTGAGGGGCCTTATTGTCTCTCTAGTTGCTTTTTTGTACTTGTATGCTAAAGAATTTCCTTGCATTCTCCTTATCCTTATCTGCCAAAGCTATCTCATTCCCACTGTTGTGCTTTCCAGCTTATCCATCCTACCTTGTAAGTCAAACCCTCCAGTATCAGTAACATCTTCGTCAGTCTTTGCTCTGTGTACAGTTTCAGAAAATGCTTCATAAATCGGGAAAATCAGGATTCTACACAGTACTCCAACTGGGGACCCAGCAATGTCTTGTCCAGCCGTACCATGATGTACCAGCTCAATGCTCTGACCCATGAGGGCAAGTGTACCTAATCCGCTTTCCCCACCCTGTCCACCTGTGACACCACTGACAAGGAACAATGTCACTGCACCCCTTGGTCTCTCTGTCTGTTCGACAGCATTGAACAGGGCCCTATCATTAACAGTGTTAGTCGTCCCTGTTTTGTCTTAACAAAATCCATTAATTAAAATCCATCTTTCATTCCTTGACCCACTTGTCCAGTTGATCAAGAGCCTCTTCGGTAACTGTCTTCACTCCCCACTGTAACACTTATTTTGCTTACTAACGATGATTCCTATATTCTCGTTTATGTAAATAATGCACATGTGGCACCAGCACCAACCCTTATGGCACACCGCTGGTCAGAGCCTCCAGTCCACACAACAACCCTCTCCCACTACCCTCTGTCTCCTACTGTCAAACCCATTTTGTGTCCGTTTGTCTCGCTCTCCCTGATTCCATGTGATCTAACCTTACTAACCAGTGCACCTGGCTAAACCCTGTCAAAGGCCTTGCTGAAGTCAGGATGGGCAATGTCTACTGCTCTGTCTTCATCTATCTTCTTAATTACCTCTTCGACAAACTCAGTCAAGTGTGTGAGACACTACTTTGCACACACAAAGCTGTGCTGACTATCCCTAATCAATCTTTTCCGAATGCATGTAACTCCTGCCCTACCGAATCTCTTTCAACAACATTCGCACCACTGACATCAAGCTAAATAGTGTTTAGGTCCCTGGCTTTCCCTCACAGCCTTTCTTAAATACTGGCACATTATTAGTCACCCTCCAGACTCCCAGCTCATTACCAGTAGCTGTCTTTGATAGAAATATCTCTCTAAGGGACCCCGCAATTTCTTCCCTAAGCCCCCTCCTCCCCAATGTCATGGGATACACCTGATTAGTTCCGAGTGAGTTGTCTACATTTTATGCGTTTTAAAACCTTCAGCACCTCCTGTTCGCCAATGTGGACTCTTGTGAAGACATCACTGCTTCTTTCCCTGACTTCCCCAGAGTTTCTCCACAGTACGTTCTGACGTGACATTTATGTTCAAACTGATAGAAGTGTGGTAATTTTGCCAAAGTGCTCCCCTACAGACACTTCAGTCCCTTTTCCTACTTTTGTTTCCCAAGGGGAGGTCAGGTTTTATCCCTTTCTGCAGTCAGGCCATTTCCATTTTGACTGAGACAGTTTTCTTGAACATACTGAACGAATTCCTCCCATCCAAGCTGTGTACATTATGGCAGTCCCAGTCTAGTTATGGAAAATTAAAATCCCCGACCATTACAACCCTATTATTCTTGGATATCTGAGATGTCCTGATATATTTGCTGCTCTATTTCCTGTTGACTATTGGGGGCCTGTAATACAGTCATATCAAAGTGATGACTCATTCTTATTTCTCAGTTCCACTAAGAGAATTTCACTGGATGATCCCCAGTCATACGCTCTCTAAGTGCTGCAGTGATTTTTTTCACTAATCAAGAACTCCACTCTCCCTCCACTTTTGTTTCGTGTTCTGTCCTTCCTCTAGCATCTGTAATTGAGCTGCCGGTCCTGTCCCTCCCTCAGCTGTTGTTCTGTAATACCTGTGATATTTCAGTCCCATGTTCCCATCCATGCCATGCGCTCATTTGTCTTATCTGTCAGGCCTTTTACATCAAAGTAAGTGCAGTTTAATTGATCGGTTTTCCCTCATTGCCTGCTGTGCTCTTGTCTGCCTTATCGATTGAAATGACTCTTTGAAATTCAGTCCCAACCTCAACCTTCAGACTGTAGCCTGACACCATCCCCCTCACTGTGGACAACACCCTCACCTTTCATGTCATCTGTAAACCTTCTGCTATCACATCCAACTCATTAATGTACATAATAAACAGCGATGGTTCCTGCACAGATCCCTGTGGTACACCCGCTGGACAAAGGCTTTCAATCCCAAAACCAACCCACCACAAATTGTGGAGCCAATTTACCAACGTACCTTAGATCCCATGGGATCTTCCCTTTTGGACCAGCCTTCCATGTGGGACCTTGTCAAAGGCCTTAATGAACTCCAAGGAACCCACATCATCTGCACTGCCGTCATTTTTAATCGTAATTTCAAAGAAAACTCCGCTGAATTCATCAGACAGGATCTTCCTTTGCCAAATCCGTGCTGACTATCCCTAATTGCTTCCTGCCTTTCCAGTTATTGATTCAACCTGTCCCTCAGAATTGTTCCCAATAATTTCCCTCCCCCTGCTATTAGACTGTCTGCTCTGTAATTACCTGGCCTATCCTTTGGATCCAGTGACCACAACTGTCTTCGTTTTAACATTGTTATGGAAAAAGATCAAACAGATTGACAGATTAAGGTGTGAAATTGGAGCAGGGCCAGATTTGGGGCCATTAGGCAGGATCGAGCAGAGATAGATTGGGTGAATTAAAAATCACACAACACCAGGTTATAGTATAACAGGTTTATTTTGAAGCACTAGCTTTCGAAGCGAAGGTGATCATCCCAAAAGATGAAAGGCTGAAACTAAATTTGTTTGATATTACATTCCATGACACTGCAATCCTGTTGCTATAAATTCTGAGCCTTATGATTGTTCTGCACAACTACCTGATGAAATAGCGCTCCGAAACCTAGTGCCTCCAGATAAACCTGCTGGACTGTAAGCTGGTGTTGTGTGATTTTAACTTTGTACACCTCAGTCCAACACCGGCTCCTCCACACTATAACTACCATCGATTGGGTGAGTCTGTTTGAAGGAAAATGAATGACTGGCAAACGGGAAGCTTTCAAAAGTGTGATCTCAAGAATCCAGGGCCAGTATGTCCCTGTTAGAGTGAAGGGAAAATCTGGCAGGTTCAGGGATCCCTGGCTGATGAGGGATATTGTGGCTCTGTTCAGGAAAAAGAAAACAGCGTACATAGAGTTTAAGCTATTCGTATCTTCTTCCAGTCCTAAAGACATGATCAATCTGTGGAGACCCTGCAATCCTCTCAGGTCCCTGCTGCACTCCTAATCTGTAGATCTCACTGCAATGCCTGTGACTATCTGATCCAGTTCCGAAAAGACTCACTATCTATGTAACATCCTCCGTTACCTATCATCCATCCTGAAAATGTGTTGCTGGAAAAGCGCAGCAGGTCAGGCAGCAGGGCCTATGCCCGAAACGTCGATTCTCCTGTTCCCTGAATGCTGCCTGACCTGTTGCGCTTTTCCAGCAACACATTTTCAGCTCTGATCTCCAGCATCTGCAGACCTCACTTTCTCCTCAAAGATATCATCCATCCTGTCAATGTCAGGTCTTCCAGTCTGTCCATCATCCACCCATCTCCATAACCTTCTCCATCTCTTACACCCCTATCTGTGTAAATGTCACCTTCCCTTACAAACTTTCCCACTTTGACCAAACTGCAGGATATTACAAATGTTCCCTTATCTGTGAAACTGTCTCCAACCAAAATGGATGTCCTTATCTCCTGGTAAAATTATCAGACACCACACCCTCTATACCTAAATAACCTGCAGAACCTAAGCCTTTCAATAACAGTAAACATCTTCGTTCACGACTGCCCTCCACATAGCTGTTTGTTCTTCTAATCTATAAAACCATCTAGATTTCTGTAATCTGCCCCATTCACCTAAAACACTCCCGTCTGTGCAAACCACCCCATCCTACCAACATTCTTATGCCTGTAACTGCCGCATCCCTCCCCAGCTCCCCATCTCCATGAACTGTTGTAGACCCTACAGCTCTCCACATTTCTGTAACACCCTGTGGCTCTCTGGTCCTCCGTCCCTGTGAAACGACCTCCAGTCTCCACACCCCTCCCAGTCTGGATCGTCTGCTCCAGGTCAGACCATTGCTGTCTCTGTTACCTCCTGACAATCCTAGCAACCCTTCCTATTTGTGTCTCTTCATTCAGATCCCATCTCTCCAGCTTTCTGAAACCTCTTTGTGCCATTGTAAGCCTCCTTATTTAGAATATAGAGCGGTACAGCACAGTGGAGGCCCTTCGGCCCTCGACGTTGCACTGGCTTTTTATCCTACTCTCAGATTAAACTAAACTACAAACCCTACATTTTACTATCATCCATGTGCCTATCTAAGTGTTGTTTAAATGTCCCTAATATATTGGACTCCACTACAAATGTTGGCGGTGCATTCCATGCATCTGCCACTCTATGCGTAAAAAGAAATTCCTTTCACATTTCCCGTAAAACTTTCTCCAATCACCTTCCATTTATGTCCCCTCGTTATAGCCATTTGAGCAATGGGAAAAGTATCTGATTATCCTCTCTATCGAGGTCTCAAATCATCTCGTTCACTTCTATCAAGTCACTGCTCATCCTTTTTCATTCCAATGAGAAAAGCTCTAATTCTCTCAACCTTTCTTCATTAGACCTGCACTCCTGATAAATCTCCTCTGCACCCTCTCCAAAGCTTCCACATCTTTCTGATAATGAGGCAACCAGAACTGAACACAATATACCAAATGTTCTCTAACCAGGGCTCCATACAGCTGCAACATATCTTCGTGGAACTTAAACTCAATCCCCCTGCTAATGAAAGCCAACACACAAAACACCTTCTGAACAAGACAATCACCTTGAGTGATAACTTTGAGGGATCTATGGACGTGGACATCAAGATTCTTCTGTTCCTCCACACTGTCAAGAATCCTGCCTTTCACCCTGTAAAGCTTGTCTGTGGAATCCTGCAATCTTAAACCCTCCCTATCTTGGTAACTTCCT
This sequence comes from Chiloscyllium plagiosum, assembly GCF_037043375.1. Classification (NCBI taxonomy): domain Eukaryota; kingdom Metazoa; phylum Chordata; class Chondrichthyes; order Orectolobiformes; family Hemiscylliidae; genus Chiloscyllium; species Chiloscyllium plagiosum. Next base: position 67,247,195 of record NW_028270180.1, on the reverse strand, counting down.
CTGATCCCTACAACTCTCGCAAACAGTGAAACCTCTTCAAGTCCCGACAATCCTCCTTCGCTCTGAAACCTCCTTTGTTAGCATCAACCCTCTAAAGTCCTGAAGCCTGTTTTTCTTTACCACAGCAGTGGTAATATCAACACTCTCCCATCCTGATATCATTTCCTGTCTCTGTAACCCCCATCACCTTCCAGTCCCCTCTCGGCAACATTGCAGACGAAGGAAGGGTTGTAGAGTCCGGGTTATGTTACGGAGGTAGGAAGGCCTGCAGAACCTGGAGGGTGGTACAAATCTAGGAAGGGACGTGGATCCTGCAGGAGGCTAGAGGGAGCGGGATTCATTGAACCTGCAGGATGGGGACCGAGAATGGGCTGTGGAATCTGAAGGATATTACAATTTGAATGACTAACTCTTTTTTTCGGAATATTGGGCTGATCTCGCTGTCCTATTCATGCAGACATTTACCGTAATGGCTGTGCACTGTTTCAGATTCCCAGGCTGGGAGATGTGAGCTCAGATGTGAATCTATTTGCCCATTCTGTCTGTGTACCTGACACTGACCTGGTGCTGCTCAGGTAGAAAGCACTCTCCGTGTATATGGTGACTTCCAGATCTACGTGACTGACCAGAGCTCGCCACATCAAAGCCTTTGTTTGGAATGTTCTTTATTTTTTTCATTATTTTCAAGTGGTAATTCCGCGAGATGCAGTAATTGGGGTGTTTCCATTTTGAGAGATTGAAACCTTTACCATTGGAAATTGGGAAGCCTTCTAAAATGAGATAACGGCAGTCCAGAGACAGTATACAGTATTCCTGTTAGGGTGAAAGGAAAGGCTGGTAAGGTGTAGGAAATGCTGGATGATTAGAAAACAGGTACAGACAGGAGATCCCCCGACATATTTGTTCCTCAGTCTGCCACAGATTATTCAGGGTCAGTACACTCGTATCAAAGTGATGTCCCATTCTTATTTCACAGTTCCATTAATACAGTGGCCAATCCCACAGGAATGTCCTCTCTAAGTATTGCTGCGAAGTTTCTTGCAATCAAAACCCACCAGCACGCGTCCTTCCTCTGTTGCCAACCCTTCTATGCTTCCTGTGGTCTCTGTACCTGGAAACAATGAGTTGTTGGTTCTGTCCCTCCCTCAGCAATGTTTCTGTAATGATTAGATTAGATTAGATTAGTTTACTTACAGCGTGGAAACAGGCCCTTTGGTCCAAAAAGTCTACACTGACCCTCCGAATATAACCCACCCAGACCAATTCCCCTACATTTACATCTTCACCTAACACTACGGGAAACTTAGCATGGCAAATTCACCTAACCAGTACATCTTTGTGACTGTGGGAGGAAACCAAAGTACCCGGAGGAAACCCACGCACAAACGGGGAGAATGTGCAAACTCCATCCCAGATAGTAGCACAGATGATAACTATCATCTCCCAGTCCCATATTCCCATCCATCCCCTGTGTTCATCTTCCTTAGCTGTCAGGCCCCTCGCATTGAAATATATGCAGTTTAATCATCAGTTTTTCCCTATTCCCTGCTATGTTCTTGCCTGCCTTGTCTGTTGAAATTGCTCTCTTTAACTTGTGTACCAGCCTCAATCTTCTATCTGTCTTTATGACCGTTTAAGGTGCAACAGCCTGCCAGACTAGTTTATACACTCTCAAGCCGCTCCAGTAATTTGCCTCACCAGAATGTTGGTCCCCATCACACCCCCAGGTCAGGTCCATTCCCCACCCTGTCTCCCTTCAGGGATCTATGGACTTGTCCACCAAGGTCCCTGTGTTCCTCAGTACTCCACAAGGACCTACCATTCACTATGTCTGTCCGTCGCTTCTCATTCCTCCCACAGGGTATTATCTCACTTCGATCACTACTAAACCCTGCTAAAATTATCATCTGAAAGACATCGGACTGTAGACTGAGATCATCCGCCTCACTGTGGGCAAAACCTCACCTTTCAAGTCATTTGCAAGCCTACTAATGGTTTATTCTGCTTTCACATCCGAGTTGTTAATGCACATAATAACCAGCAATGGTTCCTGCACAGATCCCTGTGGTACACCCACTGGTGAAGGAATTTCAAACACGAAGCAGTCTGACCATCAATTGTGGATCCAATTTACGAACTTGCCTTGGAACCCAATGGCTCTTTCCTTTTGGATCAGTCTTCCGTGTGTGAACTTGTCAAAGGCCTTATTCAATTCCATGTAACATTTGCATTGTCCTCATCAATACTTTTAGACACCATTCCAAAAAGCTCCACTGAATTTCTCAGACAGTATCTTCCTGTCCCAAATCCGTGAGGATTGAGCCGAGATGATCCTTACCTTTGTAAGTGTTGATTCATCCTCAGAATTGTTTCCAATAATTTCCCTCCGCCTGTTATCAGACTATCTGCTCTGTAATTACCTGGCCTATCCCTGCTGCCCTTCTTAAACAAAGGAACTACATTAGCGATCCTCCAGTCATTCGGCACTTCACATGTGGCCAGAAAACTATTAAATTATATCCACCAGGGCCCCAGCAACCTCCTCCCTTACCTCCCATAACAACCTGGGATACATTTTTTTGGGCACTGGGGATTTCTCCAGCTTTATGCCTATGAAAACATTTAATACCTCACCCGTATTGATCTTAACATGTTCTCGAAACTCACCATCCCAATTAAAATCTCTGGCTCCTGTGTGAATACAGATGAGAATTATTCATTGAAGACCTCACCTACTTCCTATGGCTTCATGCACAGATTGTCTCTTTGGTTTCTAACAGGCCTCACTGTTTCCTCAGTAATCCTCTTATTCTAAGCATACTGATAAAATACCTTGTGACTTTTCCTTAATAGTATCTGACAAGGATATTTTATGGTCATTGTGTGTCCCTCATTTCTAAGGATATCCTTCCAGTCCCCATACTTTTGAATGGCTTCACCTGGTTTTATTGCACTGTGTTTTCTTTATCAAACTCACGATGTCGCTTGATCAGTATTCACTGGATTTGCTACCTTTACTATTCCCTCGTCAGGAACACACTGGCCCTGAATTCTCACGATATCACTTTAACATACTCCCACTTTCCAAATATGGACAAACTGCAGATAGTCTTCCCAGTGTATGTTTGTCAGATTCTCTCTAATGATAGGGATACTGATTGGAGACTCAATTGTGAGGGGGGACAGACAGGAGACTGTGTGGCTGCAGAAGAGACCCCAGGATGGTGTGCTGCCTCCTGGGAACCAGGGTCAAGGATGTCTCTGAGCGGTTACTGAACATTCTGAAGGGGAGGGTGAATAGCCAGAGGTCATTGTGCACATCGGTCCACATGACAGAGGTAGACGATGGGATGGGGTCCTGTGAAATGAGTATCAGGAGTTAAGTAAGAAGTTAAAAAGCAGGACCTCAAGGGAAGTGATCTCCAGATTGCTCCCAGTGCCACCTGCCCCAGTGAGGATAGAAATAGAAAGATAGGCCAGATAAATGTGTGGGAGATAGGCCAGATAAAAGGAGCTGGGGAGGGGAGCGGGGGTAAGGTTTGGATCATTGAGATCTCTTTTGAGGTAGAGGTGACCTCTACAAGATGACGGGTTTGATTGAACCAGAGGGACGCCAGTATCCCAGCGGGGAGATTTGTTAGTGTTATTCGGGGAGGGTTTAAAAACGTTTGGCAGGGACTCTCAATAAGGGAATGTCATGCAAAATGCATCAGCCATCGAGAACAAGTTTGCTATTCTGGATATCCAGGGGCACAGACAAGGGAGGGAAAAGACTTTTGGTTTAACATGCATTTATTTCAATGCACGAGGCCTGACTGGTAAGGAAGACTAGCTCAGAGCATGGATTTGCTCTGGGGACTGGGATATTATAACCATAACAGAAACATGGCTGAGAGAAGGGCAGGAGTGGCAGCTCAGTGTTCCAGGATACAGAAGCTACAGGCGTGTCAGAAGGACAAGTAAGTGAGGAGGGGGAGCTGCCCTTTTGATAAGGGAGGGCAGAACAACAGCGCTTCGAGAGGATACTCTTTAAGCGTCATCAAATGAGGCCATATGTTTAGACGTTAGAAACAAAAAGGGGATGGGCACTCTGTTGTGACAGTGTTCAAGATTCCCAAATAGCCAGCGGATTCTGGAGGAGCAGATGTGTAGAGAGATTGCAGATACCTAATGAAATAATAATGTCGTATTGGTTGGAGATGTTAACTTCCCCTGGATGGACTGGGCCACCCAGAGAATAAAAGGCCCATACGGAGTTCAATTTGTCAAATGTGTCCAAGAAAGTTTCGTAAATCAAGATGTAACTCGAACAAGGCCTAACCCTACTCAGGCGGGTGCAACACTGGACCTCCCCTCAGACAACGTGGTCAGGCAAGTGACTGAATAGTCAGTCAGAGAGCACTTTAGATCCAGTGACCACAACTATCTTAGTTTTAACTTAGTTATGGAAAAAGATCAAATAGGTCCACAGAATAAGGTGTGAAACTGTCGCAGGGCCAATTTTGAGGCTATTTGGCAGAATCGAGCCGAGGTTGATTGGGTGAATTAAAAATCGCACAACACCAGGTTATAGTCCAACAGGTTTATTTCGAAGCACCAGCTTTCGAAGCGCAGGTGATCATCCTAAAAGTGGAAAGGCAGAAACTAAATGTGTTTGATATTACATTCCATGACACTGCAATACTGTTGCTATAAATTCTGAGCCCTATGATTGTGCTCCACAACCACCTGACGTAAACGCAGTGCTCCGAAACCTAGGGCCTCTGAATAAACCTGCTGGACTGGAACCTGGTGTTGTGTGATTTTTTTAACATTGTCCACCCCAGTCCAACAACGTCTCCTCTACATTATGTTTACAATCGATTGGGTGAGTCTGTTTGAAGGAAAAGGAATGACGGACAAATGGGAGGCTTTTAAAAGTGTGATCTCAAGAATCCAAGGCCAGTGTCTTCGAGTGAAGGGAAAATATGGCAGGTTCAGAGATCCCTGACTGCTGAGGGATATTGAGGCTCTGTTCAGGAAAAAGAAAGCAGCATACATTGACTTTAAGTTATTCGTATCTTTTTCCTGTCAGAATGATACAATCAATCTGTGGAGACCATACAATCCTCTCGGGTCTGTGCAGCGCCCCTGATCTGTAGAACTCACTCCAATATCTGTGACTATCTGATCCACTTCTGAAAAGACTCACTATATGTGTAGCATCCTCCCGTGGCAATCACTCATCCTGTCAATGCAAGCTCCTCCAGTCTCTCCATCCAACTACTCATCTCCATAAACTTGTCCAGCACTTACACCCCTATCTGTGTAAACGTTACCCTCCCTGACAACCCTTCCCACTTTGGCCAAACTGGAGGAGGTTACTATTGCTCCCTTATCTGTGAAACTGTCTCCAACCAAAGTTACTGTGCTTACCTGCTGGTAAAAATGTCCAACTCTGCACCTTTTTATACCTAAATAACCTGCAGAACCTTAGCCTTTCTATACGTATAAACATCTTCAGTCGCGACTGCTCTCCACATAGCTGTGTATTCTTCTAATCTATAAAAAGTCTTGATTTCCATTATCTGCTCCAATCTCCAAAAGCTTTGCTGTTTGTGTGAAACACCCCAACCTACCAACATCCTTGTGCCTGTAAACTGCTGCATCCCTCCCAACCTCCCCATCTCCATGAACACCTGCAGGTCCTATAGCTCTTCACGCTTCTGTAACCTCCTTTGCGTCTATGGTCCTCCCTCCCTGTGAAACCACCTCCAGTCCCCGCACCTCTCCCAGTCTGGGTCATCTGCTCCAGATCAGACCATTGCTGTCTGTGTTACCTCCGACAATCCGAGCACACCTTCCTATTTGTGTCTCTTCATTCAGATCCCATCCTCTCCAGCTTTCTGAAACCTCTTTGTGCCATTGTAACCCTCCCTATTTAGATCGGAGAACAGTACAGCACAGCGAAAGGCCCTTCGGCCCTCAATGTGCCAATCTTTTATCCTACAGACCCTACATTTTACTATCAGCCATGTGCTTGGCTAAGAGTTCATTAAATATCCCTAATGTATTGGACTCTACTACCACTGTTGGCAGAGCATTGTACGCACTTGCTACACTATGTGTAAAGAATCCACCCCTGACATCTCCTATAAATCTTCCTCTGATCACCTTCAATGTATGTCCCCTCGTTATTTCCAGTTTTGCAACGGGAAAGGTATGTGGTTATCCTCTCTATCTAAGCCTCAAATCATCTCGTTCACCTCCAATAAGTCATCTCTTGTCCCTTTTCATTCCAAAAAGAAAAGCCCTAACTCCCTCAACCTTTCTCCGTAAGATCTCCCCTCCAGTCTAGGCAGCATCCTGATAAATCTCCTCTACCCCCTCTCTATAGCTTCTGCATCTCTCTGATGATGAGGCAAACAGAACTGAACACAATATACCAAGTGTTGTCTAACCAGGTCTTGATAGATCTGCAGCATAATCTCACAGCTCTTAAACTCAATCCCCCTGCTAATGAAAGCCAACACACCATACGTCTTCTGAATAAGGCTAACCACTTGAGTAGCAGCTTTGAGGGATCAATTGACGTGGACCCCAAGATTCTTCTGTTCCTCCACACTGTCAAGAATACCGCCTTTCTCCCTGTAAAAGTTGTCCACGTAATTCTTCAATCTTAAACCCTCCATATTTTGGTAACTTCCTCCAAACCCTCCAACACTCGTAAACTGACCTGGTGCTGCTCTGGTAAAAAGTATTCTCTGTGCATCTGATAACCTTCAGATCGATGTTACTGACCAGAGCTCACCTCATCGAACCCTTTCTTTGGAAGGTTCTTTGTTATGTCATTATTTTCAAACGGACGTTTCGCGAGATGCAGGAATTGGGGAGTTTCCATTTTGAGGTTTAAGTTTTGAAAAAGAAGTATCTCAGGAGAGAGTGTGAATCCTTACGAGAGTATAAAGGCAGTAGGAGTATACTAAAGCAGGAGATCAGGAGGGCGAAAGGGGGACATGAGATAGCTTTGGCAAATAGGGTTAAGGAGAATCCAAAGCGTTTTTATAAAAATATAAAGGACAAAATGGGATCTGGGGAGAGAATAGAGCACCTTGAAGATCAGCAAGGCAGCCTGCACCTGGAGCTGCAGGAGGTGGGGAGATATTAATCAGTATTTACTGTGGGGAGGACATGGAAGATACAGAATGTAGGGAAATAGATGGTGTCAACTTGCAAAATGTCCATATTACAGAGGAGGAGATCCTGGACATTTTGAAATGCATAAAGGTGGATAAATCTCCAGGACCTTATCAGGTCATAGAGTCATAGAGATGTACAATATGAAAAATAAACCCTTTGGATCAACCCGACCATGCTGACTAGATGTTCCAATCCAACCTCGTCCCACTTGCCAGCACCGGGCTCATATCCCTCCAATCCCTTCCTGTTCATATACCCATACAAATGCCTTTTAAATGTTGCAATTGTACCAGCCTCCACCAACTTCCTCTGGCAACTCATTCCATACACGTTCCAACCTCTGCATGATAAAGGTCTCTTTTATATGTTTCCCCTCTCACCCTAAATCTATGCCCTCTAGTTCTGAACTCCCCGACACCAGGGAAAAAGACTTTGTATATTTATCCTATCCACGCCCATCATAATTTTGTCAACCTCTATAAGGTCACCCCTCAGCCTCTGACGCTCCAGGTAAAACAGCCCCAGCCTGTTCAGCCTCTCCCTGTAGCTCAAATCCTCCAACCCTGGTAACATCCTTGTAAATTATTTCTGAACCCTTTCAAATTTTACAACAATCTTCCAATAGGAAGGAGACCAGAATTGCACGCAATATTCCAAAAGTGGCCTAACCAATGTCTTGTTTCGCCGCAACGTGACCTCCCAACTCTGATACTCAATACTCTGACCAATAAAGGAAAGTATACCAAACACCTCCTTCACTATCCTATCTACCTGCGACTCCACTTTCAAGAAGCTATGAACCTGCACTCCAAGGTCTTTTTGTTCAGAAACACTCCCTTGGACCTTACCAATCCCTGAGCAGGTGTACCCTAGAACTCTGTGCGAAGCTAGGGAAGTGATTGCTGGGCCCCTTGCTGAAATATTTGTATCATCGATAGACACAGGTGAGGTACCAGAAGACTGGAGGTTGGCTAACGTCATGCCACTATTTAAACAAAATGCTAAGGAAAAGCCAGGAAACTACAGACTGTTTCGCCTGACGTCACTGGTGGGCACGTTGAAGGAAGGAATCATGAGGGACACGATTTGCATGTGTTTAGAAAGTCAGTGTCTAATTAAGGATAATCAGCATTGCTTTGTGCGTGGGAAATCATGTCTCAAGAAATTGATTGTGGTTTTTGAAGAATTAACCAAAAGGATTGATGAGGGCAGAGCGGTCAGTGTGAGCGATATGGAACTAAATAAGGTGTTTGACAAGTTTCCACCATGGTTAGCAAGGTTAAATCTCATGGAATACAGGGAAAACCAGCCAATTGGATACAGAACTGGCTCGAAGGTAGAGGACAGAGGGTGGTGGTGGAGGTTTGTTTTTCAGACTGGAGACCTGTGACCAGTGGAGTGCCATACGGATCGGTGCTGGATCCACTATTGTTGTTATTTATATAAAGATGTAGATGTGAACATAGAAACATATTTAGGATGTGAATATATTTAGTAAGTTTGCAGATGACACCAAAATTGAAGGTGTTGTGATAGCGAAGAGTGTTACCTCAGATTACAGCGGGATCTAGATCAGATGTGACAATGGCCTGAGGAGTGGCAGATAGAGTTTAATTTAGATAAATGTGAGGTGCTGCATTTTGGGAAAGCAAATCTCAGCAGGACTTACACACTTAATGGTATGCTCCTAGGCAGTGTTGCTGAACAAAGTAACGTTGGAATGCAGGTTCATAGCTCTTTGAAAGTGGAGTCGCAGGTAGATAGGATAGTGAAGAAGTTTTTGGTATGCTTGCGTTTGCTGATCAGAGCATTGAGTAGAGGAGTTGGGAGGTCATGTTCTGCCTGTACAGGACATTGTGTAAGTCACTTTTGGAATATTGTGTGCAATACTTGTCTCCTTCCTATGGGAAGGATGTTGTGTAAATTTAAAGGTTACAGAAAAGATTTACAAGGATGTTGCCAGGATTGGAAGATTTGAGCTACAGGGAGAGGTTAAATGGGCTGGGGTATTTGAGGCTGATGGGTAACCATACAGAGATTTATAAAATCATGAGGCATGGATAGGTTTAACAGACAAGATCTTTGAGGTACTGGAGTGCAGAACCAGACAGCCTAGCTTCAGGGTGAGAGGGGAAAGATATACAAGGAACCTAAGCGACAACGTTTTCAGACAGAGGGTGATGCGTGTATGGAATTAACTGCCAGATGAAGTGGTGGAGACTGGTACAATAATTGCATTTTAAAAGCATCTGGATGGGTATACGAACAGGAAGGGTTGAGAGGGATTTGGGCCAAGTGCTGGCAAATAAGACGTGATTATGTTAGGATATGTGGGTGGCGTGAACGAGTTAGACACCGAAGGCCCTGTTTCTGTGCTGTATATCTCTATGACTGTAAATGTTTTCCACTGTCCATTTCCAGCCATACACTTCACTGTTTCCCCTGTTTACCTTGGTCAGTTCTCCCATCAAACACATGCAAATGGCTTTGGTTGTGATTGTAGGGTGTGCTTTATGGTCACTTTAAAAATCCATCATCTCTTTGAATTCCACTACACTACAATTTCCCAGAGGATATCTCAGTGTGACATTACTCCTTCACTCAGCGTCATCACCCAACGGTCGATTTGAGATAGTTACATCCCTGGCCATTTGCACAATGTGTTATTCAAAGAAACACTGACAAAAACATTCGGAGAGGAGTTCGGAGAATATCATTTTTGACAAAGATTGAAGTCTCCCAAAATTATCACAGTGCTTTTGCATTTCACAGGAATATTTGGAAAGTGTAACAGGGCTGAGCAATGAAATATTGTTAGGCAGCCTAGAAAACTGTTCTCCTGCTTGTGTTTTTGACACGTGTTACCTAGATTCTGCATTCAGGCTGATTCAGCTGCATCATCTGAGGCCAAATGCTATCTCTGTAATACCTTTGTTCCCCATTACTGTCAGGGTTACCCATCCTGCACTCCCTGAGACCTATCAAGGATGGGTACAATTGAATATTTATATTCAACCTTTTGTTTCTCCTGTAACCGCATTTTCTGGTGACCGAATATTATTTATCTGTGTCACAAGTCGATTACCTTATTGCAGGTACTTTGTCCATTCCAAAGAAAGAACATTGTAATTTACCTTTTCCCAGAATGTCCTGTAAACTCTGTCCCATCCTGTACCTTTCTGCCTGTCTTCAGTCACATCCCCATGCTGTTCCAATGCTTCACCTTTTCTGTTTGGATTGGAAAGCTCCTTTCATCTGAACCCTGTACCTGCATCCTCTCTGTCAGTTTATAGCCCTGTCCATAAACCTACCGACATGATTGGCCAAGACACTGCTCCCAGCAGCGTTGTTTTTAATTCAAACTTGGGATGTTGCTGTCTCTTTCTAGCCAGCATTTCATGCCCACCCCCGAGCTGCCCTTGAGCTGAGTTGCTTGCCAGGTCATTTCAGGGGGCATTTGAGAGTCAACCTCCTTGCTCTGCGTCTGGAGTCACATGTAGGCCAGACCTGCTGACGATAACCGAGTTCCTTCCTTAAACGATATAAGCAGTTAGATGAGTGTAGCTGACATCGACATTAAATTATGGATGAGCAGTCGAGTGAGAATAACCTGAGGTCATCATCTGTCCCACTCATAGTTCACCCATCACTGAGTACTGATCCCCGCGCACCATGAATCGAAAACGTTTCACCATGACCATTGTTTGATCCTGACACCTTCCTGCACTCTGGTGATAGCACTCATTATCTCTCCATATGGTATCCCTCTCTGTGTGGTTCTCATTGCTGCCTCTGTCAGCTCCTCTCACTCTTGCAGCTGGTCTGAGATCCTGAGCCAAAATAATTCTCTGATCAGCAATAGCACAGACCAGGGACAGAGACTGGGATTTTCGTGATCTCTGCTGGACTCAGTGCTACTTTACATGGGTTATCCTCACTGCATCAGTCTAATTTTCCATTCTGTCTATTTCTCTCTCATGCAGGCAATCAGGATGTTGCTAACTCCTGTCACATCTATCACCTCATTGAAGATGCTTGGTCAGCCAGAGAGAGATAGAGATGGAGGTCTGGAGCCTTCCGTAAATCCTGCAGCCGGTAAGATCACTCTCAGTAAACAGCACAGGGAAGAGTTAGTGGCCTTCTGTATTCAGACCCGGAAGACAGGACATAAATACAGAGCTGGGCAAAGAACAGCAACATTCTAGGCTTCATTCCCACCGTCTTGTGAGGATCCTGCTTTCACCTTTGCTGTACTGGTCCTCGCTGAGACAGCACAGGAGGTCCCGGGCATCAATCCGGGCCCATGCTGTATTAGCAATCTCTGTAATATCCTCCAGTCCCGATAATCCTTCCTCTGTTTGGAGGCTTCTCTACTCCACACCATGCTCCCTGTCTCTGTCAGTTTCTCCAATCGCTGACACCCTAATCCTTAAACGTCTCCAGTAGATACTAAATTCCTTCATCCCTGTAAACCCCACAGTCCTGTCTGTCCCTGTAAACCACTCCTAACAAAACCACTCTCTATGTCAATGTATTTGCCTTTCACCTCCCTCTCCATCTGTCCCTATCTTGCTAAACGTCTCCAGCTCCTACAACCCTTCCTTTTCTGTGAAAAAAATCGTAACTTCGTTATCATTCTCCAAACCTTCAATCTTAATCTATTTAAACTTCACACTGTTCCCCACCAACCCGCCTGACCACAGGAACCTCTTCCAATTTGTGCAACCCTCCCCATCTGTGTAATTGTCTCCAACCCAGAAATGTACTATTTGAATTTTCAGAAGACTTTATGTAAGTTTCAGTAAGGGATAAAGAATAACTTGGAAGAGAATAAGGCCCCTTCAATATCAATAAGGTCGCCTATGTGTGGAACCAAAGGAGATGAGTGAGATTTGAAACCAAAATATTCTTGTCTGAATTTACTGTGTAGAAAGACATGGAAGATCGGGAGCTTGGGGAAATAAATAGTGATGTCTTGGAAAAAAATTTCAACCGAGAAGAGAAAGTGCTCGAATCTTAAAACAAATAAAGGTAGATCAATCCTCAGTAGCTCATTAGGGTTATTCTAGAATATTGTAGGAAGCTAGGGAAGAGGTTGCATTATCCCTAACAGAGAGATTTATATTATCAACAGAAACAGTGAGGTACCGGAAGACTGAAGGGTGGCTAATGGTGTTCCATAACTTAAAGGCTGCAGGGAAAAGCCAGGAAATTACTGCGCAGTGAGCCCAGTCATGGGTAAGTTGTTGGAGGAGATTCTGAGGGAAAGGAGCTATGCATGTTTGGAAAGGCAAAGGCTGATTAGAGATAGTCAGCTTGACTTTGTGAGTGGGAAACCGTGTTTCACAAGCCGGATTGACTCTTTGATGAGGTGGCCAAGAGATAGATGAAGGCAGAGCAGTCAACCTTGTCCACATGGACTTCAGCAAAGCATTTGACAAAGTTCCAACGTAGAACATCTGGACAAGAGGAAGACGGAAGCTTACATAAGATTGAGGACGCAAGGATTGTTAGACTTCTGTCGGGTTATATGGGGGCGGTAAGATCACTCAGTAGTTAGCACGGCTTCCTGATAGCACCAGGGACCCGATTTCAATTTCAGTCTCGGGCGACTGTCTGTGTTGAGTTTACACATTCTCCCCGTGTCTGCGTGGGGTTCCTCCAGGTGCTCCAGTTTCCACCAACGGCCCAAATCAGCCATACTAAATTACCCATAGTGTTCAGGGAAGTGTAGGATTGACACATTAGCTAGGGTAAATGGAGAGTAATAGGGTGAGGGAATGGTTTTGGATGGGATGCTCATCAGTGGGTCGGTCTGGAGTTGTTGGGCCAAATGGCCTGTTTCCACACTCTGGGGACTCTGAAGATAGCCAGGAAGGAACTGAAGAATGGACTTATGACTGTCTGAAGGGGGCATGAATAAGCTTTGTTGGGAAGGATTTAGGAAAACTGAAAGGCATTTTCCACTTATGTGAGGAACAAGAGGTTGGTCATAGTGAGGGTAGGGCCGGTCAGGGATAGTGGAGGGAACTTGTGTCTTGAGTTACAGGAGGTAGGGGAGGTGCTTCATGAATACTATGCTTCAGTATTCACTACTGAGAGGAGGCTTTGTCATTTGTGAGGACAGCGTGAAAAGGACTGATATATGTGAACAGGTTGATGTTAAGAAGAAGGATGTGCTGAGTATTTTGTAAACATTAGGATAGGTAATTCTGTTAGACCAGATGGGATGTACCCAAAGTTACTGCACAATTTGAGGGAAGGGATTGCTGCGCCTTTGGCGATGACCTTTGCACCCTCACTGTCCACCGGTGTCGTACCAGATGATTGGAGGGTGGCAAATGTTACTCCCTTGTTCAAGAAAGGGAATGGGGATAATCCTGGTAATTATTGACCTCATGTTCTTATGTCTGTGGTGTGCAGATTATTGGAGAGGACTATGAGAGACAGGATTTATGACTCCCTGGAAAACCATAGTTTGATAAGAGATAGTGAGCATGGCTTTGATAGGGTCAGATCATGCCTCATAAATCTTATTGAATCCTTTGAGAATGTGATAAAACACATTCAGAGGCATGGGATACAGACAACCTGTCTGTCTGGGAACAGAATTCCTGGCTCATAGAAGACAGAGGGGGATGATGGATGGGAAGCATTTAGCCTGGTGCTCGGTAACCAGTGGTGTTCTGTCGGGATCGGTTCAAGGACCTCTGCTCTTTGTGATTTTTTTTTAAATGACTTGGATGTTGGTGTGGAAGAGTGGGTTAGTAATTTTGCCAATGGCATGGACGTTGGTGGAGTGGTGGATAGTGTGGAGGTCTGTCGTAGGTTGCAGCAGGATATTGTCAGGATGCGGAGCTGGGCTGAGAAGTAGCAGATGGAGTTCAATCTGGAAAAGTGTGAAATTATTCATTGAGGAAGGTCAAACTTGAATGGGTTAAATGCAGAATATTTGGTAGTGTTGTGGAACAGAGGGACCTAGGGTTCCACGTCTATCGATCCCTCAAAGTTGCCATCCAAGTTTATAGGGTTGTTAAGAAGGAATAGGTTGTGTTGGCTTTCGTTAGCTGGGGGATTGAGTTTAAAGCTGTGAGGTTATGCTACAGATCGATAGAGCCCTGGTTAGACCCCACTTGGAATATTTTGTTCAGTTCTGGTCCCCTCGTTACAGGAAGGCAGTGGAAGCTTTAGGGAGGTTAAATTGGAGATTTACCAGGATGCTGTCTGCGCTGGAGGGCATGTCTTATGAAGAAAGTCTGAGGGAGGTAAGGCTTTTCTCATTGGAGTGAAGAAGGGTGAGGGGCGACTTGGTAGAGATGAACATGATGTGAGACACAGAGAGTGTGAATAGTGAGGCACTTCTTTATACCATAGCATAAATGGCTATTATGAGCAGGCATAATTTTAAGGTGATTGGTGGATGGTTAAGGAGAGATAGATTCTTTACACAAAGGCTGTTAGGTGGGTGGAATGCAGCAGTGGAAGGAGAGTCAGATACATTCAGGATATTTTATACACTCTTGGATAAACACATAGATGACAGTAAAATGAAGGGTATGTAGGTTAATTTGATCTTACCGTAGGATAAAAGTTGGCATGGCCTCATGGCTTAGGGACCTTGTGCTGTACTGTTCTGTGTTCTACATCGCATTATGGTAAACTGAGCAATAAGTTCAGGTCAATGTAAAAGGATATGGCATTCAGGAGGAGTTAGTCAACTGGATACAAAATTGTTTTGATGGTAGGAGGCAGAAGGTGGTGGTAGACATATTGTTTTTTCTGACTGGAGGCATGTGACCAGCGGTGCACTGGCTCCAGAATTTTTGTCATTTTCGATAAATGGTTTGGATGGAAGTATTGGTTTCCTGGTAAGTTTCTTCGGTGGTATTGAAATTGGTGGTAAAGTGGACAGTGAAGAAGGTTATCTGTAATACAACAGGATGAACAGTCCTGCTCGGGTAGTGGGCTGAAGAATAGCAGATGGAGTTTAATTAGATATCTGTGAGGTGTTCCATTTTGGTGAAACAAACCAGGGTGGGACTTGTACAGTTAATGTTCGGGCCCTAGGTAGTGTTCTCAGTCAGTGACCCAGGGATGCAGGTACACAGTTCTTTGAAAGTGGTGTCACAGGTAGACAGGCTGGTGAAGCAGGCATTTGGGATAGATACCTTGACTGGGCAGAGCATTGAGAGTAGGAGTTGGGATGTCATGTTGTGGCTGTACAAGACATCGGTGATGCCACTATAAAAACTGTGTAGATCAGTCTGAAGAACTCATCTCGTTCACTTACCTCCTTGAGGGATGGACATCTGACATTCTAACCTGAACTGGCTGACATAGCAATATGACTGCCTCTTAACTGCCCTCTGGACAATTAGCTGTGGGGCAAAGAATGCTGGTCTAATCAGTGACACCCTCATCCCATGAATATATAAATAAAAATGCATATGCCCCTCACTACCTCTGCAAACACCTCCAGCTGCAGCAATCCGTACTGGCTTTGTAACACCATTCAGGCTCTGACCACTCTCTGTAACACTCTCACCACCTTCAGCACCTTCCTTTCTCCCTATTCCTATCGTGTCAATAGCTCCTGACAATGATTCCCCATCCCACTGCTCTCCTCCTGCTAGCAGACCATTTGCAATCCCTTTAACACTTACTGGTTAAACTCTGTCTGATTTCAGGATTTTAAGTTCTTTGTGGTGATCTTCTAAGCCTCATAATCTAAGTGAGGGACTGGTGGGAATTTCTTGATGAGGATTTTCTGTTTCAATAGGATGTCCTTTTGTTGAGTGTTTTACATTGTTCCTTCAAATGTTTTCCACCTGTTCATGTACAGGCAAATATTTCAGTCTGTTTAGCCTGTTTACCTTGGTCAATTCTCCTCTCGAACTCATATACTTGTCTGTTTTTGTTTCTAGTTGTATCTTGTCCTATTTGTGATTCAATTTAAAACTTTATATTTCTTTAAACTGCACTTTATCACAAATTCTCAGAGGATCTCCCCAGGTAACATTATTCATTCACTAAGTTTCATGACACAACGGTCGCTCTGAGATAGTTACGTCCCTAGCCAGTTGCACAATGTGTTATTCAAAGATACACTGAAAAAAATTCTACAATCTCCTCTTCGAATATTACTCTTGTCAGTCTGATTGTCAAGATTATATGAATATTGAAGTTGCACGAAATTATCACAATGCCTTTATTAAAAATTCCAATGAGTTCCTGTTTAATGCAGTGATGAGAAATGGAATGCTCTTTGGAGTGTAACACTGTTCTGCTGCTTGTGACCTTGGCAAGTATCAGCCAGAATTACATTCAGACTGACTCTATTTCATGATCTGAGACCAAATGCTTTCTCTGTAATACCTTTGTCACCATTATTGTTAGGGTTACCCATTTTGACTGAGTTTCCGCAAGCTTGGGAACCATTGAATATTTATGATCCTCCTTTTGTTCGCCCTGGAACCATGTCTCACTGCTGTCTAAATCACTGTGTCACAAATCAGTCTACCTTATTGCAGACAGTTTGTCCATTCCAATAAAAAACATCGTTTATTCTTTCCCAAAATCTCCTCTCACAAATTGATTCACTGATGTACAGATTTAGTTAAGCTTTGTCCCATCTTTTCACCTGAACCCTGTCCCTGCATCCTCTCTGTCAGTTTAAAGCCCTACCCATAAACCTACCGACATG
This sequence comes from Chiloscyllium plagiosum, assembly GCF_037043375.1. NCBI lineage: Eukaryota > Metazoa > Chordata > Chondrichthyes > Orectolobiformes > Hemiscylliidae > Chiloscyllium > Chiloscyllium plagiosum. The sequence goes on along the minus strand of NW_028270180.1, from coordinate 67,230,313 downwards.
ATTGGCCAGGACACTGCTCCCAGCAGTGTTCCAGTGGGACCACCTGAATGGATTATTTTTGAATCAGGTATGGAATGTGGGTGCTTTTGGCTGACCAGACTTTGTTGCCTAGACCTAGCTGCCCTTGAGCTGAGTAACTTGCTCAGCCATTTCAGAGGGTAATTGAGAGGCAAACACTTTGCTGTGGGTACGTCGTGCAGGCCACGTGAGGATAGGCAGATGGCCTTCTTGAAAGGAGAAGTATTTGGATCTATTGTACATCAGTAATGGTATTTATGGATTGTCAATTACTACTTTTAAAATAATTTATTTCAAGTTCCACCACTTCAGCTGGTGGGGTTCAAACCTGCCTCCCATTAACATTAGCTGAGGTTTTGGATACATGCTCTAGCAATTATACCACTAGGCCATCACTTCGCCTGCTCACAAGGTGCTCATCACTGAGCATTGATACCAGTGTATCATGAAACTAAACCTGTTTTTCCTTCACGATTATTTGATCCTGTTACCTTCCAGCACTCTGGTGATATCACTCAGTATCTCTCCATGTTGTATCCCTTACTGTGCGGGTCTAATTGCTGCCTCTGTTAACGTTTTTCACTCTTGCAGCTAATCCAGATCCTGAGACAGCAGAATTCTCTACGCTAGACAGATGAGGCCGCACAGGCCAGGGATGGACACTGGGATTTCCCAGATCTCTGTGATAGTGAGGACTTTCTGCATATAAAACCTTCACTGCATCAGTCTAGTTTCCCATTCTGCCTATTTCTATGTCTTCTGTAGGTAATCAGGAATGTCCTGACTCAATAGACTTCCCAACTGTTGGGTGCCTCGTCCATCACCACATTGAAGATGGTTTGTCAGCCAGAGAGACAAAGGGCAGGGAGATCTTGAGCCTTCAATAAATCCTGCAGTGAGGTAAGATCACTCACAGTGCACAGAGCAGAGAGCAATGAGAGGGCTCCAAACATCGGCTAACAAGACATGACATGGATACAGTGCTGGAGGGGGAGCACAGTACAGACACACCCTTGGCAATCCCCACCCCTACTGTAAGTTTTGTTGTACTGAGACAGCATCGGGAGTGTCACAGTTATCAATCCAGGCTGGTGATGTCTTAGAGAACATCAGTATAACAGAGGGAAAGCAGGCTTCCCATGTGCGTGTGGGAATGCTGCCTGGGATCTTTCTGTTCTGTGTTCCCCCTCCAACACTGTACATACTCCATGTCTCATGGGCCAGTGTCTTCAATAATTTGCAACTCATATAACAGTTCCTGTCCCTGTAACCTCCTCCCTTCCCGATAGTCCCTCCACATAAATGAAACATACTGCATTCCAGACTACCATTCCTGTCGCTGTAACTTGCTTCAGTGCCGACAACATACCTTATCTCAGTAGTCTCCTCCTCCAATAACTGGAGAAAGAGCCATGCTGACCAAAGCTCCTGAATGAGTCGCATTTGCCCACGTTTGGTCCCTATCCCGTCAAACCTTCTCCTCTCCATGTACCTGCCCAAATGTCATTTCCATGATGTAATTGTACTTTTCTCTACCACTTCAGTGGCAGCTCATGCAATATGTGCACCATTCTCTGTGTGGAAATGTTCTCCTCTGGTCGCTTTTAAGTATTTCCGCTCTCACCTCATATTTATGCCCTCTAGTTGTGGATTCCCCTACCCTGGGGTAGAGACCATCACTATTCACCTTGCGTATACCCCTCATGCCTTTATAAATCTTTATAAGATCACCCCTCAGCCACCAATGGAAATATGAAAGATAATGATAAAAATATCTCTGCCACGGTCCCCACTGCGACTTTGCCACAATGTTCTGGGGTACGCTTGTTCAGGACCTAGGACTTTCTATACCTTTGTATTCTAAGACCTCCAGCACCACCTCTTCTGTAATGGGGACTCTTATTCAAGACATCACTATTAATTTCCTTTTGTTTTCTAGTCTTTGTCCACAGTACGTTCTGACATGAAATATTGATTTCGGGTCGCGCCCTTTCCTGTGGTTCCAGACATGGATGGCCTTATTGATCTTTGAGGTGCCCTATTGTCTCTCTAGTAGTCTTTTTGTACTTGTGTGCTATAGAATCTCTTTGGATTCTCCTTAACCTTATCTGCCAAATCCATCTCATTCCCCCATGTTGCTTTCTGTTTTTGTAAATCCCTCCAGTATCAGTAACATATTCGTCAATCTTTGTTCCATTTGCAGTTTCCTGAAGTAGGATGATCAGAATTCTACACAGTACACCAACTGGAGACCCAGCAATGTCTTGTACAGCTGTATCAATCCATTTACTCAATGCTCTGACCCATGAGGGCTAGTGTGCCGAATCTGCTTTCCCCGCCCTGTCCACCTGTGATGCCACTTCCAAGGAACAATGTAAGTGCACCCCTTGGTCTTTCTCTGCTAGACAACACTGTCCAGAGCCCAACCATTAACTGTGTTAGCCTCCCTGGTTTATCTTAACAACGCCCAACACCTGAATTCAACTCCCATCTTTCATTTTTGGACCCACTGGCTCAGTTGATTAAGATCACCTTTGATAACTGTATTCGCTGGCAATTATAACATGTATTTTACTATCCACAAATTTACAAACAATAATTCATTTATTCTCGTTTATGTCAATAATGCACGTGTGTGGATCCTGCACCGATCCTCATGGCACACTGCTGGTCAGAAGCCCCAGTCTGCACAACAACCCTCTACCACTACCCTCTGTTTCTTACTGTCAAGCCCATTTTGTGTCCGTTTGTGTCCGCCTCCAACAACATTCGTACCACTGACATCAAGCTAATTGGTGTTTAGACCCCTGGCTTTCCCTCACAGCCTATCCTAAATACTGGCACAACATTAGCCACCGTCCAGACTTCCACCTCACCACCCGTGGCTGTCAGTGATAGAAATATCATTGTAAGTTTCTTCCCTAATTAACCCAAATGTCCTAGGATATACTTGATTAGTTCCCAGGGAGTTGTCTAATTTTAATGTGTTTGAAAACCTTCAGCACCTCCTGTTCTCCAGTGTGGACTCGTTTGAAAATATCATTGTTTATTTCCCTGCTTCCCCAGCATTTTTTTTCCACAGTAAGTTGTGACGTGAATTTCTTGTTTCAGATCTCACCCATTTCCTGTGGGTTCACACTCGGATGGCTTCATTGATCTTTAAGGGGTCACATTCTGTCCCGAGTTAATCGTCTGTTGTTAATATACTTGTAGAATCTCTCTGGATTTTCCTGAACCTTCTCTGCCAAAGCTCTGTCAGTTCCCCTTTAGGCCCTCATGGTGTCCCTCTTAAGGATATTACTACACCCACAATGTTCTTCAAGGGATTGACTTAATCCAGCTGGCTATATAGGACATGTGCCACCTTTTGACTTGACCAGAGCCTCAATATCCCCAGTTCTCCAGCATTTCCCACTTGTGTCAGCATTGTCCTTCACACTAACAGGAATATGCTGGCCAGAAATCTTAATTTATCTCTCTTTTGAAAGAATCCCACTTGCCTGACATCCCTTTAATTTCAAATAGCCTCCATGAATCAACTTTTGGACAGTCTTGCCTAATACCTTCTGGACTGGGGCAAGGCCAGTTTTGATCTTTAACTTGTGGACCAGGCCTGTCCTTTTCCATCGCTATTTTCAAACTAATAGAATTGTGGTGACTTTGCTAAAGTGCTGCCCCACAGACACTTCAGCCCCTTTCTCGACCTTGTTTCCGAAGGGAGAGTTGTTTCATCCCGTTCTCCAATCGGACCAGTTACGTACTGACTGAGACAGTTTTCTTGAACACACTGAACAAATTCCTCCCATCCAAGCTGTGAACATTATGGCAGTCTCAGTCTAGGTTTAGGAAGTTAAAATCCACAACCATTACAACCCTATCATTCTTACAGATATCTGAGATCTCCGACGTATTTGCTGCTCAATTTCCCGCTGACTACTGCGGGCCTGCAGTATCGTCATATCAAACTGATCATTCAGCTATATTTCTAAGTTCTGCTAATACAGCTTCACTGGGGGATCCACAGGAATATCCTCTCTCAGTGCTGCAGTGATGTGTTCACTGATCAAAAACACCAATCCCCCTCCTCTCTTGTCTCCCCTTCTATCCTTCCTGTAGCATCTGTCCAGGGAACATTGAGCTGCCTGTCCTGCCCCTACCTCAGCTGTGTTTCTGTAATTCCTGTGATATCCCTGTCCCATGTTCCCTTCCATGCCGTGCGTTCATCTGTATAATCTGTTAGGCCTTTTACATTAAAGTAAATGCAGCTTAATTGATCAGTGTTCCCTCATTGCCTGCTGTGCTCTTGCCGGGCTTGTTGATTGAAATGATTCTCTTGAAATTCTGTCCCAGCCTCAACCTTCAGACTGTAGCCTGAGACTCCCCCCTCACTGTGGACAACACCCTCACCTTTCATGTCATCTGCAAACCTGCTAATGATACCTTCTGCTTTCACTTCAGAGTTGATGCCCATAATGAACAGCAATGGTTCCTGCACAGATCCCTGTGATACACCCGCTGGGCAAAGGCTTTCAATCACAAAACCAACCCACACAACAATTTTGGATCCAATTTGCCAACTTGCCTTGGATCCCAGTGGCTCTTCGTTTTTGGACCAGCCTTCCAGGTGGGACCTTGTCAAAGGCCTTAATGAATTCCATGGAACCCACATTATCTGCAATGCCCTCATCAATACCGAAAATGTGTTGCTGGAAAAGCGCAGCAGGTCAGGCAGCATCCAAGGAACAGGAGAATCGACGTTTCGGGCATAAGCCTGAAGAAGGGCTTATGCCCGAAACGTCGATTCTCCTGTTCCCTGGATGCTGCCTGACTTGCTGCGCTTTTCCAGCAACATATTTTCAGCTCTGATCTCCAGCATCTGCAGACCTCACTTTCTCCTCATCAATACCGTCAATCGTAATTTCATAGAAATCTCAGCTGATTTCATCAGACATTATCTTCCTCTTCCAAATCCATGCTGACTATCACTAATCGATCCCTGTCTTTCCAGTTATTGATTCAACCTGTCCCTTAGAATTGTTCCCAATTACCCTCTCACTGCTGTCAGACTACCTACTCTGTAATTTCCTGGCCTATCTCTGCCACCCTTCTTGAATAAAGGAACCACATTAGCGAATCTCCAGTCATTCAGCACTTCACCCGTGGCCAGCAAAGTATTAAATATATCCACCAGGGCCCTAGCAATCTCCTCCATTACCTCCCATAGCAGCCTAGGATACATTTTAATTGTGTACTGGGGATTTCTCCACCTTTATGCCTGTGAAAGTATTTAATACCTCCTCCTTATTGATCTTAACATATTCTGGAACCTCACCATCCCGACTGAAATTCCTGGCTACTGTCCTGTGTGAATACAGATGATAAGTATTCATTGAAGACCTCACCTGCTTCCTCTGGCTCCATGCACAGATTGTCCTTTGGTGTCTCACAGGCCTCGCTGTTTCACTGGGAAGCCTCTTACTCTCACGATGCTGATAAAATACCTGTGGCTTTTCCGCACTCGTATCAGCCAAATATATTTCATGACCATTGTTTGTCCCTCATTTTCCACAATTCCCTTGCACTCTCTATACTTGTGAAGGGCGTCACCTGATTTTATTCCACTGTATTTTCTTTATCAAACTCACGATATCACTTGATCAGTATTCCCTGGACTTGCTGCCTTTACTATTCACTCTTCAAGGAGCACACTGGCCCTGCGTTCTCACTGCATCACTTTAAAATACTCCACGTTCCTAACATGGACCCAACTGCAGAGAGTTCCTCCCTGTTTCTGTTTGCCAAATCCTCTGTAATGATCGCAATACTTATAGGAAACTCAGTTGTGAGGGGGACAGACAGGAGACTGTGTGGCTGCAGAAGAGACCCCAGGATGATGTGCTGCCTCCCGAGTACCAGGGTCAAGGATGTCTCTGAGCGGTTACTGAACATTCTGAAGGGGAGGGTGAACAGCCAGAGGTCATTGTGCACATCGGTCCATATGACAGAGGTAGACAAAGGGATGGGGTCCTGTGAAATGATTACAAGGAGTTAGGTGAGAAGTTAAAAAAGGAGGATATTGACGTTAATGATCGCCAGATTACTCCCAGTGCCACGTGCCAGTGAGGATAGAAATAGAAAGATATGCCAGATGGATGTGTGGCTGAGGAGCTGGTGTATTGGTCAGGGTTTTCAGTTCTTGGGCCATTGAGATCTCTTCTGGGGTAGAGGGGACCTATACAAAGGGGATGGCTTGCACTTGAAGCAGAGGGGCACTAGTATCTCAGGGAGGAAATTTTCTCGAGTTACCCAGGGAGTTGTGACTCTGAGTAAGAGAGGGACCATCGAAAAGTCAGAGGAAAGTACATCAGCCATCAAGAGCAAGGATAGCCAGGGGCATAGTCGAGGGAGGGAAAAGACTTCTGGTTTAAAGGGCATTTATTTCAACATACGAGACATGACTGGTAAGGCAGACGAGCTCAGAGCATGGATTAGCTCTGGGAACTGAGATATTATAGCTGTAACAGAAACATGGCTGAGAGAAGGGCAGTGTTGAAACTTTATTGCTGGAACAGCACAGCAGGTCAGGCAGCATCCAGGGAACAGGAGATTCGACGTTTCGGGCACAGGCCCTTCTTCAGGATTCCTGAAGAAGGGCCTGTGCCCGAAACGTCGAATCTCCTGTTCCCTGGATGCTGCCTGACCTGCTGTGCTGTTCCAGCAATAAAGTTTCAACTTTGATCTCCAGCATCTGCAGACCTCACTTTCTCCTGAGAGAAGGGCAGGACTGGCAGCTCAGTGTTCCAGGAAACAGAAGCTACAGGCGTGACAGAAGGACAAGTAAGTGAGGGGGGGGAGTTGCCCCTTTGATTAAGAAGGACATAACAACAGTGCTTAGAGACAATACTGTTAAGCAGTCATCAAATGAGGCCATATATTTAAAAGTTAGAAACAAAAAGGGAATGGTCTGTCTGCTGGGATGGTGTTCTCGACCCTCAAATGGCCAGCGGATACTAGAGGAGAAAATGTGTCCTGAGATTGCAGGTATTTGGAGGTTAGATTATATTCCCTACAGTGTGGAAACATGCCGTTTGACCCAACCAGTCCACACCAACCTTCCGAAGAGTAACCTACCCAGACATATTTTCCTCTGACTAAATCACCTAACTCTATGGGCAATTTCGTATGGCCAATCCACTGTTGGACTGTGGGGGGAAATCGGAGCATCCAGAGGAAACGCATACAGACACGGGGGGAATGTGCAAACTCCACACAGACTGTCACTTGAGGCCGCCGCTGTGAGGCAGCAGTGCTAACCACTGAGCCACAGTGCTGCTGTTGACGGTTACTGTAAAGTGGGAGGTATTTGGACCGTGATGGTTACTGTACAATGGGAAGTATAGAACATAGAAGAATATATCGCAGTACAGGCTCTTTGGCCTTTGATGTTGCGCCAATCCAAGCCCACCTAACCTACACTAGCCCACTATCCTCCTTATGCCTATCCAATGCCCACTTAAATGCCCATAAAGAGGGAGAGTCCACCATTGGTACGAGCAGGGCATTCCATGAACTCACGACTCGCTGTGTGAAGAATCTCCCTAACATCTGTCCTATACCTATATGTCGGGCCGTGATGTTTACTGGACAGTGGGAGGTATGTCTGACCGTGATGGTTACTGTACAGTGGGGGGTATGTCGGGGTGTGATGGTTAATGTACAGTGGGAGATATGTCGGACCGTGATGGTTATTGTACAGTGGGAGGTTTGTTGGGCCGTGATGGTTATTGTACAGTGGGAGGTCTGTTGGGCCGTGATGGTTACTGTACAGTGGGAGGTATGTCGGGCCGTGACGGTTACTGTACAGTGGGAGGTATGTCGGACCGTGATGGTTATTGTACAGTGGGAGGTCTGTTGGGCCGTGATGGTTACTGTACAGTGGGAGGTATGTCGGGCCGTGACGGTTACTGTACAGTGAGAGGTATGTCGGACCGTGATGGTTACTGTATAGTGGGAGGTTTGTTGGGCCGTGATGGTTATTGTACAGTGGGAGGTATGTCGGGCCGTGATGGTTACTGTACAGTGGGAGGTATGTCGGGCTGTGATGGTTAGTGTACAATGGGAGGTCTGTTGGGCCGTGATGGTTACAGTACAGTGGGAGGTATGTTGGGCCGTGATGCTTACTGTACAGTGGGATGTATTTCAGGCTGTGATTGTTACTGTACAGTGGGAGGTATGTCGGGGTGTGATGGTTACTGTACAGTGGGAGGTATGTCGGGCTGTGATGGTTACTGTACAGTGGTAGGTCTGTTGGGCCGTAATGGTTACTGTACAGTGGGAGGTATGTCGGGCTGTGATGGTTACTGTACAGTGGTAGGTCTGTTGGGCCGTGATGGTTACTGTACAGTGGGAGGTATGTCGGGCTGTGATGGTTACTGTACAGTGGGAGGTATGTCGGGCCGTGATGGTTACTGTACAGTGGGAGGTATGGCGGGGTGCGATGGTTACTGTACAGTGGGAGGTATGTCGGGCGGTGATGGTTAGTGTACAGTGGGAGGTCTCTAGGGCCGTGATGGTTACTGTACAGTGGGAGGTATGTCAGGCCATGATGGTTACTCTACAGTGGGAGGTATGTCGGGGTGTGATGGTTACTGTACATTGGGAGGTATGTCGGGCTATGGTGGTTACTGTACAGTGGGAGGTATGTCGGGCTGTGATGGTTACTGTACAGTGGGAGGTCTGTTGGGCCGTGATGGTTACTGTACAGTGGGAGGTCTGTTGGGCCGTGATGGTTACTATACCGTGGGAGGTGTGTCGGGCATCAATGCTGAGCACTATGATTAGATTAGATTCCCTACAGTGGGGGACAGACCCGTCGGCCCAACCAGTCCGCACTAACCCTCCAGAGAGCAACCCACCTGGCCAATTCACCTGAGCTGCACATATTTGGACTGTGGGAGGAAACCCACGGAGACATGGGGAGAAAGTGTAAACTCCAGACAGGCAGTTGCCCAAGGCTGGAATCGAACCTGGATCCCTGGTGCTGTCAGGCAGCAGTGCTAACCATTGAGCCACCATGCTGCCCCATATGCCAAAGAGCTGCCCTCGTCTGCCTGGCTGCGTCCTTTCAGTGAGACAGAACCTACCAGAGAGGATGGTGATGTTGCCTGGGACATAGTCCTGTTCACATAATCTTGCTAACCAGGCAATAGTGATTGTTGCTTGATTAGTCTGAGAGAAATATGCAGCAGGTCAATTTTACATTTTGTATAGTGAAGAGTTAATATCACTTTATTTCTTACATATTTTAAAATAAAGCAAACATCAATATTTTCAGTTGAAAAGAATTGAAGTGAACAATAATTGAAATACCAGAGCGCACACCTAACTATTACACAATTCAGTGACTGTAGTAAACAGCCGATTCATGTTCAGATGAGTGAACACACCATCTTGCAGACAGCAAAGCCTTTGGAAATGATTTTGAGGAAAAGCCTGAATTCAGGCACAGTGTTACTGGCCCTCACCATGACCTCCAAAACACTGGCCATCTCCAAAATCTGTCCATAGAGCTTCCAAACTGGAGCTGGGCAGTTACTCACACAATCCATCACAATAGACTGGTTAGCGACATACCTGAACAACAGGGAGATGTGTGTGGGGCAGACTGGTCAATGGACTCGCACATGGCGCTGGTCCAGACGCAGTTCAACATTTATAACAATGACCTGTAAACAGCCATGTCTTGCAAGTATATTTATTCTGGTGTGTCCCTAAACTCTGTAATTCTGCACCTTTGACCTGATCCTGAATGACGGTGTTATAAAGGTGATGGTCTCCCGCAGCACATGGCAGCTTACAGTGAATCCATCATAAACCATATCCAGTGTATGTTAGCTCCACAATGTCAGTATCCAAACAGAATTGTGCAACTCCATTGATGGCCAGCGTCATCCCAGCCCAACGTCGTTGTGTGTGACTTGAGCTGGAAATCTCTGTGTAAATGTTTACAGCATTGTTCTAACCATGAACAGCAAAGTCTTTTTACTGAAGTTCTGACATCCTTTCATAATACCAACTTTTAGATTGTCCAATATGCATAAAATCCACCCATTTATTCTGTTCACTTTTATAACAACAATATGATGACAACAGTGCCCAACTCACAGTAAGGAACATTGAAAAGATGAATATCATTCCCACACCCAAGACCACATTATTATTATTAAGTGCAATAACTTTGAAAATATGTATTTTTTCCTTTGTATTAATGTTGTGAATAGTCAACTCTCCTGCTCCTCAGATGGTGGGGGTCCCATGTATCGGCGACCCTTGTCCTTCTTGATGATCGGGCTTTAGATGTACGTTGTAAGGAGCCTTGATAGATTTCTGCAGAGCACCGTGTAGATGGCAGGTGTTGCTACTACTGAGTATCAGTGAATGAATGGTGAAGCTGCACTCACCCACGGAAATGGTGGGGGTGGTATTTCATCACACCCATATTCAATATGTGTCTATCGATGGGGTACAGGCTTTCGGAGATCATGAAGTGAGTTATTTCTGCAGGATTCCTAGCCCCTGGCATATTCTTGTGGCCAATTAATTTTCATAAGTCAAAGTGTGGCACTGGTAAAGCATAAACAGGTCAGGCCACATCTGAGGTACAGGAGAGTCGATGTTTTAGCATAAACCCTTCACAGGAATGGGTAATGGAATCATATGGTCAGTCCAGTTCAGGTTAACTGTAATCCCCAGGATATTGCTAGGTGGGTGTTCAGTGATGGTGGTGGCATTGAACGTTAGAGCATACGGTTCAATTTTCTATTGTTAGAGGAAATCGTTGTTTGGCATATGTGTAATGGAAATGGTACTTGTCACTTTTAAGCACACACCTGCGTATTTCCAGGTCCTTGTTGCATTTAGACAAGGACTGCTTCAGTATCTGAGTAAATCATGAATGGCATTGAACATTGGCAAACATCAATGGCAAACATCCACACTTGTGAATTTACACTGTCGGGATGGTCATTTATGATTGGGCCTATGGCAGAGATCACTCTTATAGCTCACTGATACTGTCCCTCTCTCTGATTTAGGAAGTTTGCTTCTAGTTCCACCTGCTCCAGAGGTGTTTAACAACATATCTGAATGGAATAATATTACAATATCTACCACAAGGAGCTAAGTGAGGACTCGGTTAGCTCAATCAGTTGGACGGCTAGATATTAATGCCAACAATGTGGGTTCAATTCCTGCACTGACTGGGGTGACTAAAGGACTGTCCTACTCAAACTCCCCCTTTCTTGAGGCATGATGACTGTCCAGTTAAACTACCACCAGTCGTCTCTGTCTAACGAGAGAGCAGCCCTATTATCGTGTCGGAGTATGGTGCCTTACCTTTCCATTTCTAATTTACAGGCTTACCCAGAAACCCCGCATCTGGGGAACTGATGCAGAGCTGTCCTGGAGCTGAGATGGCTACTCTCCACCAACCCCAACCACCGTCATTTGTGTCAGGTATAACTTCAGCCAGTGCAGACGAGATTTATTTGCTGTAGTTTTGCCGTTAATCCTGGATACAGCACTTGGTCAAATGCATTTATGATAATGTTAAAAATGCAGACACTGTCACCTCACCTGTAGAATTCAGCTATGTGTTTTCTTGTTGTACACCATTAAACCAAGGCTCCAATGTGCCCAAGGGATGAGTGCCCCTGGCAGAGACTAAACTGAGTTTCATTGAGCAGGTTGGTGCTGAAGAAGTGCTACGTGATCCCACTGTAGATCCCAATGACTTTGCAACACATTATTAGTGATATGGATTAGAGCAATGGTACAGTCATTTATTTTCTGATGTTTTGTCTGTGTTGTACAGGACCCGCCCTGATAGTTTCCCACATTGTCAAGTACGTCCCAGTGCAAAGTCCCTGCAGGAACAGCTTGAATGGAATGTTCTCAGGGCCCACAGCTTTTGCATTATCCCATCTCTCCTGCCACTTGGAGATACCAAACAAAAATGAATTGAATTAGCTGATAACTGCCAACTGGAGGAGACTAAAATAGATCATCCCATCGACACTTCTGTCTGAACATTGTTGTGAATGTTTCAGCCTTATCTTTTCTATTGTTGTGCTGGCCTCTTCCATCACTGAGGAAGGTGATATTTGTGGATCCTCCTCTTCCAGTGAGTTGTTTGATTGACCACACAATTCAACCTGATTGTATGTGGCAGGATTGCAGTGATTAGATCTGATTTGTTGGTTAGATCTGTCTGTCACTGGCTGTTTATGCTATTTGGTGAGTCAGTGGTCTTGATTTGTAACGTCACCTCATTGTGAGGTGTAGCTGGTTCTGCTCTTGGCAGGCCCTCCTGTATTCTCCATTGAACAAGGGTTTATCCTCTGGCTTGATGGGCAGGGTAAGGTGGACCATATGCCAGGTAGTGACATTGGATTTTGTTCTGGAATACAATTCTGCTGCTGTTGGTAATGATTCGAATCACCTCACAAAGGCCAGTGCTGCGTTCTAGACCTATTCGAAATCTGTCCCGTTTAGCATGGTGTTAGTATCTCTCACATGTGCGTGCATGTATGTGTGACCGTTCCCAAAATGGTCATCATCAATGTGTCTGCAGCAGTAGGTTGGTGAAGATGAGGTCGAGTTTGTTTCTCCCTCTCAGTCATTCCCCCCCTGCCAGACTCAGTCTCACAGCTATGTCCTTTTGGACACGACCATCTCGATCAGAAGTGCTGCTGCTGAATCCCCTCTTGGTGGAGTTTGAAATGGCCCACCCAGTATACATTCTCCAGCTCTGTCACCCTCTCAGTCCGTCCTCCGCGTGTTGTTCAATGTGGAGGGACACTGATCCATCAGCTGAGGGAGGGGAGTCAGAAGGAAGTTTCCACGTCAGTGTTTTATCTGACTCCGTGAGGCTGAGGGAGGGGAGTCAGCAGGAGGTTTCCATGTCAGTATTTGGTCAGACCCCGTGCGGCTGAGGGAGGGGAGTCAGCAGGAGGTTTCCGTGTCAGCGTTTGATCTGACCCCATGAGGCTGAGTGAGGGGAGTCATTCGGAGCTTTCTGTGTCAGTGTTTGATCTGACACCGTGGGGCTGAGGGAGGGGAGTCAGCAGGAGCTTTCTGTGTCAGTGTTTGATCTCTCACTGTGAGGGTGAGGGAGGTGAATCAGCAAGAGGTTTCCGTGTCAGGCTTTGATATATACCCATGAGGTTTTATCATGTCACATTGTTGCTTGAGCACTCTGGAGGATATCTCTCTCAATTCTGGCATAAGCTCCAATGCATTAGGAAGGAGGAGTTTGCACGGTCTACAGTGCCTTTTATTTTTATTACAGTCAGCAGAAGGGCCTCTCCTGTGTGTATGACACTGACTCCTTGGCTCTCGTGATTGGACATTCCAAGGTCTCACTGCTTCAAATGCTCTCTGTCCCTTGTCTGCCCATTCATCAACCAATCTATCACTGTAAATGTCTGCAGAACCTTCCTCCTCCCTATCTCTTTAAACTCCTCAAAACTCTATACCCTTCCCTCTCTCTGTAGCGTCTTCCAAACCCTACACCCCTCACTATCTCATTAAGCACCTCCAAACCCGACATGACTTCCTATCTCTCTAACCTCTTCCATCATCTATATATCACCCTTTATCCATGACTTACTTCAGCCCCTACAAACACTACATATTTGTCTAAGCTGCTCTCCCATATACCCTGTCGCTGTAACCTTGTCCAGCCACTCCCCGCTCCCGACCTTTGTAAACCTCATCCAACCACTAGACTGTCATGATCTTCGTAAACTCCTCCGGCATTTCCATACCGCCCCATAATTCTGGCATTCTCTAGTAACTCTACCTTTTCCTATGCATATAACCTCCAAAAACACGTTTCGTTTAGTGAGGGAAAGGGATAGGTACATGCCACAGGGCAAGAGTTATCAATGGGGGAAGGGCAATTGTAACGCGATTAAGCAGAACTTATGATGCATAGAAAAGGGTAGCAAAATGTAGGGGATGGGGATAATCGAAATGTGAAGCTGGTTTAAAGAACAGACATCGCGTGTCCTTAAATAGTATGCCCCTATCAGGCAGGGAGGAAGTGATAATGTAAGGGAACCGTGGTTTCCTGCAGAAATTACATCTATTGTTAAGAAGAAGAAGGAGGCTTATGTGACGATGAGACGATGATGAGTTACAGATTAGCTAGGAAGGATTTAAAGAGAGAGTTAAGAAGTTTAAAGAGAGGATATGAGTTATTTTTAGCAGGTCGAATAAAGGAGAATCCTAACGCTTTGTATAGGTACGTTAGGAAGACAAGGATAACTAGGGTAGGATTGGAGCCAGTCAAAGACAGAAGTGGGAAGTTGAGTGTGGATTCTGTGGAGATCGGACAGTTGTTAAACGAACATCTCTCAGTGGGTTTCATTCAGGGAAAGTAGAATATTATAGAGAAGAATGAAATGCGAGATATTTGACGAGAGAGGATCGAGGTTGGTAAGGAAGATGTGTGATCAATTCGAGAAGGAGTGGAAGTGAAAATGTCCCCTGTGTCGGATGGGATTTATTCGCGCTTCCTCTGGAGTACTGGAAGGAGTTGTTGGAGCCTTTGGCTTTGATATTTGAGTCTTCATTGTCTACACGTTTAGTACCAGAGGACTGGAGGATTGAAAATGATTGCCCATATTCAAGAAGGTCACTACAGATGACCCAGGCAATTACAGACCAGTCAACCTAATGTGTGTGTAGGAAATATTTTGGACAGGATTATAAGAGATAGGATTTATAATCATCTAGCAAATAACAATTTGATTGCAAATAGTCAACATGGTCATGTCTCTCAAACCACATTGAGGTTTTTGAGAAGATGACCAAGCATGTGTAAGAGAGAAAGGCAGTTGACGTGGTGTACATAGACCTCAGTAAAACATTTGATAAAGTTCCACATGGTAGATTGTTGGACAAAATTCAGAGGCGTGGGATTGAGGGTGATTTAGCAGTTTGGATTAGAAACTGGCTTTCTGTAAAAGGCAGCGAATGGTGGTCAGCATGGAGTCCGTTAACTATGGTGAGCCACAAGGATCTATTTTGGGACAACTACTGTTTGTCATTTTTATAAATGACTTAGATGCAGGCATAGGTGGATGGGTTAGTAATACTACAGATGACACTAAAATCGGAGGAGTAGTGGACAGTGTGGAAATATTTTGAAGGTTGAAGGGGCACTTGGACAAACTGCAGAATTGGGCTGACAGGTGGCAAATGGAGTTTCAATGCAGCTAACTATGAGGTGATTCATTTTGGGAAGAATACCTGGAAGGCAGAATACTTGGTCAATGGAAAGATTCTTGGTAATGTGGATGTGCAGATGGGTCTTGCTTTCCATGTACATAGATCCCTGAAAGTTGCTACCTAGGTTGATAGTACTGTTAAGAAGTCATACGGTGTGTTAGGTTGTATTGGTAGAGGTATTGAGTTCTAGAGCCGTAATGTCATGCTGCAACTATGCAAAATGCTAGTGCGGCCACACTTGGAATATTGTGTGCAGTTCTGGTCGCCCCATTACAGGAATTTTATGGAAGCATTGGAAAAGGTGCAGTGGAGATTTACCAGGATGTTGCCTGGCCTGGAGCGAGAGTCTTATAAGGAAAGGCTGAGAAACTTGAGTCTGTTCCCATTGGAGAGAAGAAGGCTAAGAGGGGATTTGATAGAGGCATACAATGTGATCAGAAGATTAGATAGGGTAGGCAGTTAAAGCCTTTTTCCTCAGATGATGACATCAGCTTGTACGAAGGGGCATAGCAACAAATTGAGGGGTGACAGGTTTAAAACTGATGTCAGAGACAGGTTCTTTACTCAGAGAGTGGTAAGAGTGTGGAACTCCTTGCCTGTCAATGTTCTTACCTCAGCCACGTTAGGGGGATTTATACAATCCTTGGATAAGCACATGGATGATGATGGAACAGTGTCGGCGGATTGGCTTAGATTAGTTCACAGGTCAGTGCAACATCGAGGGCAAAAGGGCATGTTCTGCGCTGTATTGTTTTATTTCTATAAACCTTACATCTTCCCCACTTCAGTAACGACACGCAGTCACGACAGCCCTCTTTATCTCTGCACCTCCTTCACCCACTTCATTCTTCTCTATCTACGTAAATTCCTCCAGCCGCTCTACCCCTCCTCTCCTCTGTGAACTTCATTCATCATCGATGGTCTTCCTAACCTCTGTCTCCTCCTCCAGTCTCTCCACACCTCTCTATATCGCTGACATCCTCCAACATCTAAACCTATTCTTATCTGCATAACCTATACCAAAACATACATCTTCCAGCCCTCCAACCCTACTGATCTCTGTAATCTCCTGCAGTATCTTCAGTCCTTCCTATCACTGTGGCTTCCTTCATCACGTGTATCCTTCCATATCTCTCGACCCACTCTAACAATTACATACTACCCTCTCGCGAGAAACTTCACAAGCTCCTCCATTCCTCCCTGCCTTTGGAAATGCTTACAGCCCCTACAGCCTTCTCTAATTTTGTAAAGTCTTCCAGTACATACACCTCTCCGTATCTCGGTAATCGCTCTGTTCTATTGCAGCTTCCGCACATCTGTAACACCCTCCTGAACCTATACCTCCATATCACTGTAACATTATCTAACCCGAAGCTCCTCCATATCTCTGTGAACTTTTCACAATATTCATTAACATGAATCTACAATCTTTGAGATGGCGAATCATACATATTCTGAGACCCATGGAGGGATATAATTTCAAATCATCTTAGTCCCAGATAAGTTGCCCCTTATCCTGAGATCCTGTCATCATGTTTTGGATTCCCAGACCGACAGAAATAATTTCTCAGCATCGGCCCTATAAAGCTCTTTCCACTCAGAAGCTTTTGCTCCTCAAACAAATCACTTCTCCATTTGCTGAGACTCAAAAATATCGATTAAATTTATTCCAAACGCAGCAAGAGAAACTCAGATGCAAAACAGTGAAACATTTGTGCATTATTCATTGATAGGTATCAGACATTGCTGGGTGGGCCATCATTTATTGCCCATACACTTTTGTTCTGGACAAGGTGGTTGTGTGCTGCCCATGCAGCAGGGCCACCCACAATAATGTTAGGGAATGAAAGGCAGGATATTCATCAAGTGATACCCGCGAGACTGAGACATATTTCCCAGTAAAGATGGTCATTGACTTTATGTGCAACTTGCAGGGTTAGTGTTTCCGTCGATCTGTTGCCCTTACTACTTCAGATGATCAAGGCTTGAAAGGTGCTGTCGAATGGACTTTGATAAACGTCTGCAATGTACCTTGTATCTGGAACAAATTGCCCCCATTGAGGGTTGATAGCGGAAATAGTGAATGTTGTGGATGTTGTGGCAATCGAGCTGGACTACACATGTACCCTTTCTTATACAGGGGCAGAATAGCTGTGCTAGATATGGTCTTAGCTACTTTTTGGCAATACGACTTCAATTTGTTACAATCAGTGACTCAATGTAATTTAATTGAACAACTATCTGCTGAAATGAGTTTGTAATTGGCTGTATGGTCGCCGTGCCATTGCCACGTGGAACACAATACGATCAGGACAGGATGTGGTTGTTGAGCGCTTTGCGCCTGTTCCATAATTTATGGAGATTATAACTGATTTGTTACATAACTCCTTTTATCTGCTTTTGGCCCAAATCGGTCATGACCCTTCATTCGCAAGAGAGTTTCTATCTCAGATGTTCAGGTGCAAACAAAGAACGAAATAATACCAACCAAAACAGGGAACAAGATAGATGCTGAATGGATAATCTGAAAAGTGTCAACTCAGTGTTTACTACAGAAGGCTGTAGAGGCACAATTTGAATGATGGATAATGTCCTTCACTCATTGCCTTTACTTCTGTTGCGAATAGTTTCTTCAACAGAGACAGTTCTTCAGCTTTTCAAAGTAAGAACGAGATTGTGTTTGGCATACGTCAAGGAGGTTGCATAGTAAAAGTGGGAAATTCGGTGGAGGTAATAGTGCTCATTTGAAGGGGCAGTAAGAACAGTATGGGACTCTTTCACTCGAACAAAACTATAATTATGAATGTACTCAGATGGATTAAGTATTCATGAAAAGACAGGAAACAGAGTGAAGAACTTACAGTTAATTTTTGTGTGGGAATGTGTGCTGTGAGGAAGATGTAAATATTTATGAAAATGGAACGGCCTCCACGTGGGCAAGGTCATTGCAAATGACATATGATGCAGAAACGTGAAGTTATCCACTTTATTGGAGAAATTAATAGACATTATATTTCATAAATTGTAAAATGTTGAAAAGTACAGATATAAATAAAATCCAAAGTGTCCTTGCCTATAGGCTGCTAATGTCTAACTTATAGGTGCAGCAGGCAATTTGGAAAGACAGTGGAATGAGAACCTTTATTTTCAGAGGATGTAAGCATAAGGGGAGAGACGTCTTGCTTCAGTTGAATTGGAACTTGGTCAGACTGCACCCGGAGGACTCTGTGCAGTTTTGGTTATTTCTCTCCGTAATTATTTTATTGCCATAGAGAGAGGAAAAGGAAGGTTCAATAGGCTTCTACCAAGGACAATGCTATCAAAGGTGTCCATGAGTAACTTGACCTGTGTTCCCCAGTGTTTCAAGGAATGAACATTATTTTCCTTGGAAGTTACAGAATAATGATTACATTCCTGCTTCTAAATAATTTCTGGCTATTTGTGTACCATTTATAAATTCAGTTGCATTCCGAACTGTGTCTCACTCTAATGGGAGACAAGTTGTTGTTCTCCCAAACACAGGAATAGTAGCAGACTGGATAGCATAAGGCATAGGGACAATAATATTTCCAGCAGCTCTCCGAGTATGTTCTGCCTTTTAGTTCAATCATGTTTGTTCTGATAGTACTCAACTCCACTTTCCTGCACTTTCCCCGTCACCTATGATTCATTGACTAAATAAAAATATATCTCTCAGCCTTGAAGATATTTTCAAAATCTTCTGTAATTGTTTCCCTCACTGATGTGAGACTTGGTCGTCTTTAGTTCCATTGTTTATTTCTATCGCAGTTTGTTGAAACGAAATTAGATGCCGACCTCTCCATCGCATCTCCACTCTGTTCAAAAGCACAATAAATAAATAAAGCTCAGAGCCTGTTATTTTCTCCCTTTCCTTTCATATTAATTTAAGATACAGCTCACAGATCTGGGGATTTGTCCAGCTTTTACTCTGCCAAAACTTCCAGTTCTTCCTTCCGGTCGCTATCAATCTGTTAAAGGGTCACACAGTCACTCTCCCTGAATCCAGGAACTCCTTTGCTCAGTGAAGATGGATATGAAATACCTGTTTCACGTATTTTCTGTCTGTGTGTACAGGCTGCCTCCTTGATCACTCCTATTCCCCGCTCTTTCCCTTGTTATCCTCTTCCCCCGATATGTGGATGGAATATCTTGGGTTTCTTACTAATCATACCCGCTAATGTTTTATCAAACCTCCATTATTCTCTTCTACTGACTTCCTTATCTTCAGCGCTGCACTTTCTACATTCTTAGAGGGATTCCATTGATCTTCTCACTTTATAGCTGCTTTAAGCTACTCTTTACTTTGTTATTCAGCCCTGAATATTTTTATACGTCGGAGTGTGTCTGGGCTTGTTTTCGTAAAGTTGATCGTAGATTGTAAAATATTGGGCCCATACTCTCACCAATTCCATTTTTAGCATGGACACTCCTCCCTAATCCACGCTATTCGACGACAGCTTTACCCAGAAGTAAATGTCCCCAGACTACTTTGGCCAGATACTATTTTCTAATAAACTCTGTCTCTCCAATCCAAAAACGTTATATTTAGAAAACTTTATTTGCCTTTTCCTTAAGGAACTTAAAATATATGATATTATGGTCATTTGTCCTGAGCTTCTCTGCCAATCCTGCCTCGAACATATGACTGGCTTCATTCTCCACATTAAGGTCCAGCAGTGCACTATCCCTTGTCGTGTCTTCTACATGTTGATATGAGAAGCTCTCAGCAATAAATTTCAACATATTTGTCCCCTCTTAAAAGCACATGACTACCCCAATAATGTTGGATATTGAAAAGCATAAATAGAATTATCCTCTTATTGTTTTATACACAACAGTGATTGGTTACACAATAGCTCCTGTACTTTCTTCTAACTGGGCGTCTTAATATGACCCTACCAATGTATCTGTCATCTTTGTATTCCAGTCTCTATCCACGAAGCCTCAATTTGAAGGCCCTTCCACAACATCATCCCTCTTTACTGCAGTAATTGACTCCTTAATAAATAAAACCAAATCATGTCCAGTATAGTTCCTGTACTACAGAATATTAAGTTGTCAATTCTGATCTGCTTCAACCATATCACTGATGGCAAAAATTTCACTCCATCCAAAGCACATCTGCCTATCTCTGTACGCTCCTACAGATCCTAAGCACCTCCAAATTTCTGTATCCTAGTCAAGACCCTATACATTTCCCAATTTCTGTATCATCCTCCAGCCCCCTACAACTCTCCCTATCTCTGGAATCTCGTCCAGTCACAACAACGTTCCCTATCTCTGTTATCTCCTCCAGTCACTACACACCTCCCTTTCTCTCTAACATTTCTAACCCTCCACCCCAACTGATCTCCAGAATCTTCACCTCTTCCTGTAACTGAGGATTCCTGCAGCATGTACTTTGCTCCACAGGACTGGAACCCACTCTCGAAATTACATCCCTCCCTATCAGTATAAACACCTCAAGCTCCTCCAGTCCTCCTTATTGTTGTAAACTCTTCCAGTACCTACAGCCTTCTCTAACATCCAGCCCATAAACCCATCACTATCCAGGCAATATTTGTGTCCTGTTACAGCTTCCCTATATCTGTAACATTCTCCTGCACCCTTTACAACTCTTAAGATGGTGAATACAAAACCCCCTAATACCCTTTGATTGAAATGATTTCACATCCTCTCAGACCCAAATAAATTGCCTGTTATCCCGACACTCTTTTATCGTGTTTTGGACTCCCTGACCCACAGAAATAATTTTTCAACATCTGCCCAATCAAGCCCTTGCAATTCAAAATCTTTTATATTTCAATCAAATCAGGAATCCATTTCCTGAAACTCAAGAATATAGACGAAATTTATTCCGAAAGTGAAACCCACATTGCAAGCTGTGAAACATTAGTGTATTATTCAGTGACAGGTATCAGCCATTGCTGGCTGTGCCATCATGTATTACACATAGACTGTTGTTCTGGACAAGGGGGCAGTGCGCTGCCTACTTGAGCATTTGCAGTCAGTTTGGTGCACGGGCACCCACAATAATGTGAGGGAAATAAAGCCAGGGTTTTCATTAAGTGAAACTCATGGAATGGAGATGTATTTCCGTGTCAGGGCCGTCATTGACTTTATGTGTAACTTGCAGCGGGTGGTGTTTCCATGGATTTGTTGCCCTTGATATTGCAAATGGTCATGGATTGGAGGTGCTGTCAAATGAACTGCGGTAAATATCTACGATGTATCTTGTTGGATACACTGCTTCCATTGAAAGTTGATGGTGGAGGCAGTAAATGTTGTGGATTTGGTGGCAAACAAGGTGGACAGCAAATGCACCCTTCCTTATACAAGGACAGCATAACATATCCAGGTATGTTCCTAGATTTCTTTAGCAATACAAATTCATTATGTTACATTCAGCGACTTCATATAATTTAATTAAACATTTATCTGTTGAAATGAATTTGTAATTGGCCGCATACTCACCATGCCATTGCAACATGGAACACACGACCATAGGAATAGGATGAGGTTGTTGAACCCTTTGCGCTTGTTCCACAATTTAAGGACATTTGTTACATAACTCCGTTTACCTGCCTTTGGCCCAAATCTGTCACAACCTTTCCTTTGCAAAAAGGTTTGTTTCTCAGGTATTAAGGTGTAAACAAAGAATTAAACAATACCAATCAAAACAGGGAACAAGACGGATGCCGGGTAGATTACCTGAAACGTGTCAACTCAATCTTGACTATAGAAGGCTGCTGAGGGTCAATTTGAATGCCGAGGGGATGTGCTTCATTCATTGCCTTTTCTTCGGTTGAGAATATTTACTCAGAGGAGATTGTTCTCCAACAAAGACAGTTAGATTGTTTTTCACAGAATGGAATAAAATAAGTAGATTGTGTTCAGGATGAGTCAGGGAGGATACAGAGGAAAGGCAGGATATTGGGTGTAGGTAATGACGTGTATTTGAAGAGCCTGTGAATGCACACTGGGCCTCCTGCACTCTAACAATTCTAGCATTACGAATCCACTCGATGGATTAATTATTATTGAAAAGACAGTAAACAGAGTGTAGGACTTAGACGTAATTCTTTTGTGGGAATGTGTGCAGTGAAGAAGATGTAAAGATTTATGAAGATTGAACCGGCGTCCACATGGGCAGGATCCGTGCAAATATCATCATGTGGAAACAGAAAGTTATCTAATTTTTTTGATAAATTGATGTGCAGTATAATTCTTAAATCTTAAAACGTTGGAAAGTACAGTTTTAAATAAAATGTAAGTGTCCTTGTCTATAAGCTGCCGACGTCGAACATACAGGTGCAGCAAACTACTTGGAATGTCAGTGGAATGGGAACCTTTATTGTCCGAGGATTTCAGCACAGGAGGAGTGATGTCTTGCTTCAGCTGAGTAGGACCTTGGCCAGATTGTACGTGAAGGACTATTTGCAATGTTGATTCCTTATCTCAGGAAATATCTTACTGCCACAGAGAGATGGCAAGCAAGGTTCAATTGACTTCTTCCAAGGAACATTCTATCAAAGAGGGCCATGACAAACTAGATCTGTGTTCCCTAGTGTTTCAAAGAATGAGACTACACTTCATTGAAACTTATAAAATACTAATTGGATTCCTGCTTCAAACATATTTCTGGCTATCGGTGTAGCATTTATAAATTCCTAGAATTAGTCAGTTGCATTCTGAACTGTGTCTCAGAGAGAGGTTGTTGTTCCTCCGAACACAGGGATAGTAACAGACCGAATACCATAAGGCATCGCAACAACAGTAGGTCCAGCAGCTCACCGAATATGCTCTGCCTTTCTGTTCAATGATGTTTGTTCTGATAATCATCAACTCCATTTTCCTCGTAACCTTTGATTCATTGATTGATTAAAAATATGTCTCTCACCCTTGAAGATACTTAATGATCCAGGCTCAATAGCTTTCAGAACCTGCTACAATTGTTTCCCTTTCACTGATATGAGACTTGGTGGTTTTAATTCTCTCGTTTGTTTCTAGCACACCTTGTTGAACCTACATTTGATTGCATCTTGCTCCATCGCAAAACCTCTGTGGTAAAAGCACAGTAAGAAAAGAGGATCAGAACCTGTATTTTTTTCCTTCTGTTCCCATATCAGTTAAGATACAGCTCATCCAGATCTGGGGACATGTCCACTCTTTTTATTCTGCGACTCTCCCCGATTCCAATAAGTCACTCTCTAAACTGAAGACTGATATGAAGGAGATATTTAACATATTCTCTGGATCCATGCACAGGCTGCCTCCTTGATCCCTAATATCACCATTCTTTCCCAAGTTATCCTCTTCCCCTGGTACGGCAATAGAACACCGCTGATGTTTTATCACACCCCATTTTTGCTTTTCTACTATTTCCTTAAGTTCAGTGTTGCACTTTCTTCTTTCTTGTAGGAATTCCATTGTTCTGCTCACTTTATAGCTGTTTTAAACTTCTCTTCACTTTATTATTCTGCTCTGAATATTTGCAGATGTTCAAAGTCCTGTTGTCTCATTTTCCTTCATTGGATCTTAGAGTGTAAAATATTGGGCCGATACTCTCATCAAATCCGTTTTGAGCATGAACACCGCTCCCACTCCACGCTGTTCGACTACAGCTTTAGGCAGAATTAGAATTCCACCATTTAAAAGGCATGTGGATGCATATATGATGAGGAAGGGTTTGGGGGGATATGGAACAGGTGCTTGCTAATGGGACTAGATTACGTTGGGTCCAGAAATAAACCATCCCTTGTTGTATCTTTCACATGCTGATACAAGAAGCTATCAGCAGTAAATTTCAACATATTTGTCCCCTCTTAAAAGCACGTGACTGCCCCAATAAATGTTGCATATTGAAAAGCATAAGTAGAATTACCCTCTTATTGTTTTTATACATTACAGCGATTGGTTACACATTGACTCATGTATTTTCTTCTAACTGGCGATCTGTAATATGACCCTAGCAATTATCTGTCATCTTTTTATTCTAATCGCTATCCTCGAAGCCTCAGTTGAAGGCCCGTCCAAGATATTGTCCCTATTTACAGCAGTAATTGATTCCTTAATTAATAAAACAACAAGATCTCCTGCCTATAGTTCCTATGCTACAGAATATAGAGTTGCCAATCCTGACTTCCTTCAACCACATCTCTAATGGCAGAACATGTCACAACTTCACGTGTCATTCTATTCCCTGACCACATCTGTCTGACATGTTATAATCCTAGCACCAAGGCAAAGGACATCCAACCTGGAATATAACACCAAGAACAGTCTGTACCTCATCTGTACTTCATCATTTCTTGTTTTTAAATTGATGCATCAAATGCCATTTTCCTGAACTGAGCGATCACCTCCACATACCATGAGTTTCTGGTGATTAATTTCCCACTCAGTGTGCAGGGGGACAGCCCTCAGTAATGGGCAGCGTTTACTAAGTCTCTCCGCAAGTGCATGTGCTCCCAACGATGCTGCTGGAGTGTGCAGGGTATCGGCTTGTGCTGACCCTTTGTGAACAATAATCACTCTCCTTCTGGTAGTTCAAACCTGCCTCTCATCATGTGGAGTTTCTCACAGAACATGGTTGGTGTCTTCCTATATTTTCCATTCCATGATCCTCAAGATATTGGGAATCGTACTTGCTCAGGAAGACAGCACCACAGGTAGTCCTGAAATGGAAAGCAGTCAGTAAGTCAGTTGAACAAGCCATTATGGAGTGGACAAGCTCAGATGAAGCATAGACTGTTTCACCCACGTTGTGGATTCTCATCAATTGGTAAATGTGGGAGAGATTGAGGTGTGTGGGTATAAATCCCTCTGGAAACGGAGCTGGAAGAAAAGAGAAACAAACAGTGACATTTCACAGCTGCCCTCGGAGAAACCTCACTCTCAGAACTACTACAGCTGGGGATTAGCACTTAATACATAAAACATACTTCGTTTTATTTTAGTAAATCTACAATAGTGAATAAGTTGTGGGTTTCTTTTTAATATGCCTTGCGGTCTCTTGATTAAATTTTAAAATATAAAACGTAGATATTAAGTTATCCTGGAGTAGTGTTTTGTAGAGCAGTAACACTGTGCCTTTTCCTGGGTCTGTAAAATGTTCTGGTGCAGAGATGGCCATTCGTAGAGTGTTGTGCCCTTCCTGTCAGATGTGTGCGATTAGGGAGAGTTTCAATGATCCTGATGATTATGTCGGCAGGAAGTGGGGTTGCAAATCCCATTGGATCGCATGGATCGTTTGGAGTGGGGCAGTTAAAGGCAGTTAGGAATTGACTGGGGGTCAGTGAGCATAATAGGTGGCAGTCTCAGGATGGTATGATATAGTAGATGCAGTCAGATGGATGGGTTACCTCCACGAAAAGTAGGAGTGGTAGGCAGGTAATGCAGCAGGCTCCCGTGGCTGTCTCCATCTCAAACAAGTATACTGGTTTGGAAAATTTACGGGGTAATAGACTCTCAAGTGATGCACTGACAGCCAAGTTCCTGGTACTGAGACTGGCTCCAATGTAATGAGAGGTATATCAGGTTCCAGATGATCAATGATGATAGGGGATTCTCTGGTATAGGGCACAGACTGCAGCTGACAGTGAGACATCAGAATGGGGTGGTGCCTCCCTGGTGCCAGTGTCAAGGATGTCTCCGAGAGGGAGCAGAATCTTCTCAAAGAGGAGAATAACCAGTGGGATGTCGTTGTACATTAGTATCAATGACATAGGAAAATAAAGGATGAGGTCCTGATGAGAATATGGCAAATTAGCCTGGAGGTTTAATAAGTAGGTCCTCAAGGATAGTAATAAGAGGATTAGTCCTGGTTCCAGATGCTAGTGACAGTAGGAATAGCAGGATGGAGGAGATGAATGAGTGGCTATGGACCTGGTGGAGGGGAGAAGAATTCACGTTTTTGAATCATTGGAATCTCTTGTGGGATAGAATCGACCTGCCTAAGAAGGATGGATTGTACCTGCATTGGAAGGGAAGATTTGCGAGTGCTACTTAGTAGGAACTGAAACTGTGAGGGAATAGGAGTAAACCCAAATAAATAGTGAGAAAACAGGTAAGTCTGAGCTTGATACTATTCAGAGGTCAGCCTGTCAAGGTGGGTAAGAGCAAGTCTCAGAATGAGGTCGGACTGAGCAGGGAAGGCAGATGAGCTCAGTGTATGGTTTTGAACATGGGACTTGGATATTATAAAAATTACAGAGTCATTAGTGAGGGATTATAGGACCAGCAACTTAATGTTCCTGGGTTTAGATGCTATAGCAAGGATAGAAAGGGGGCAACATCAGAGGGTGTGACGTTTTTGATGAGGGATAACATTACAGCTGGGTTTCAGGAGGACGTTCCTGGTCCTATATCCAGGCACGTTATTTGGGTGGTACTGAGAAATAAGAAAGGGATGGTCACCCCCGCCCAATAGTCAGCGGAGAATTGAGAAGTAAATTTACTGTTATCTGTTAGAATAAAATGGTTGCAATGATAAGAGGTTTTAACTTTACCAACATAGCCTCTGAGTGCTGTAGTGTTAAGGGCTTGGATGGAAAGGTATTTGTTCAGTGTGTACCAGAACATTTTGTGAATTAGTTTCTCGGATGTACCGACTAGAGAAGGAACAAAACTTGACCTTTTTTTTCCTTTATTCATTCCCATAGGATGAGGGTGTCACTGGCTGGGCCCAGAGGGCAATGAACAGTTAACCACATTGCTGTGGGTCTGGAGTCACATGTAGCCCAGACCAGGTAAGGATGGCAGATTCCTTCTCTAAAGGTCATTATTGAACCAGATGGTGTTTTCTAACCAACAATTGACAATGGATTCATTGTCGTCATTAAATTCTTAATTCCACATTTTTGTTAAATTCAAATTTCCCTATCTGCTGTGATGGGAATAAAACCCAGATCCTGCGATGGTTATCTGGGTCTCTAGATTAACTGTCTAGTGATAATATCACTAAACCATTACCACCTATTCTCTTAGGAAATGAGGCAAGGTGAATGACTGAGGTATCAGTGGGACAACAGAACAGCACCAAAGATCCCACGGTATTGTGGCTCAGTGGTTGGCACTGCTGCCTCAACAGCAGTCACCTGGGTTTGATCCCAGCCTCAGGTGACTGTCTGTATAGAGTTTGCACATTCTCCCCAGGAATTTCCTCCAGGTGCTCCGGTTTCTTCCCACAGTCCAAAGATGTGAAGAATTGGTGCTTTAACCATGGTAAATTGTGCATAGGGTCCAGACGCAGTACATGAGGTGTTTAGATGTGCAGGAAAATCTCTGCCTGATTTGAAGAGATCCTTTGGGGCATTGAACAGAGGTGATAGATGAGGTGTGGGCACAGGTTTTACATCTCCTGTGGTAGCAAGGAAGGGCGCTGGGTGTGGAGGGTGGGTTTAAGGGATGGTGTGGACCTAACAAGGGAGCCGAAGAGGGAATAGTCGATGTGGAATGCAGATAGGGATGGGGAGGGAAATCTATCCCTGGTGCTTGGGTCTGACTGTAGGTAGCGAAATGGCAGTGGTTAATGCACTGTATCTGGAGATTAATGAAGTGGACGGTCAGTACTGGGGATTTATATGCTTATTGCGGTTGAAGGGGTGGGGTTCAAGGGAGGATGTGCAGGATGTGGAGGACATGCATTGGAGGGCATTGTTGATCACGTGGGAAGGAACATGTGATCAGAGAAAGCGGAAGCCTTTTTGGGATGTTCTGGAGTGGAATTGCTCCTTCTAAATGCAGATATGGAAGAAGTGGAGGAATTGAGTACAGGACTATACTCGAGAGTAATCAAGGGTGATAAGAGGGACATGAAATAACTCCATGAAATTGTTTAAGGAGAATCCAAAGATTATGCAAATACATCACAGATAAAAGAATAACCAGGCAGAGAATAGGACCTTTTAAAATCAACAAGGCGGTCTATGGAACCACATAAGCTGGAAGAGATATTATGCACCTATTCATGTCTTTTTTTTTACTGGAGAATGATCAGTGGGACCTGATCAGATGTATTTCAGAACTTTGTGGAAAGCTAGTGAGGTGATTGCTGGACCCCTTCTGAGATGTTTGTATCATCGATAGTCACAGGTGAAGTCCTGGAGGACGGCTGCAATTATTTTAAAAAGGTGGTAAGGAAAGACCGGGGAACAAGAGAACAGTGAGCCTTTTCATAGACATTCCTAGAGAACCGTTTCCTAGAGTTATAGGATTTACATGTGTTTGGAAAGATACGGCATGATTAGGAATAGTCAACCTGGCTTTGTGCGTGGGAAATTGTGTCTCACTAACTTGATTGAATCTTTTGAAGAAGTCACAAAGAAGGTTGAAGGGAGTCTGTGGACGTTAACATGGAATGCAGGCAGAACTAGCTATTTGGATACAAAATTGGTTTGAAGGCAGGACACAGACTGCGGTGATCGAGGTTTGCTTTGTGAACTGGAAGCCTGTGAACAGCAGTGTGCCGCAAGAATCGATGCTGGTCTTTTTATATAAATGATTTGGATGTGAATATGAGGTATGGTGAGTAGGTTTACAGAAGACACCAAAATTGGAGGTATAGTGGACAGTGAAGAAGTTTACTTCAGTTGAACGGGATCTTGATCAGATGGGCTGATGGACTAAGGAATGGCAGACAGTATAATTTACATAAATGTGAAGTGCTGCATTTTGGAAAGGCAAATTAGGGCAGGACTTATAACTTAATGGGAAGGTCCTGGAGAGCGTGGCTGAACAAAGAAACCTTGGAGTGCAGGTTCATAGTTCCCTGGAAGTAGAGTCACAGGTAGGCAGGGTAGTGAAGGTACACTTTCCACGATTGAACAATGCATGAATACAGAAGTTGTGATGTCCTATTGTGGCTATATAGGACATTGATTAAAGCTCTTCTGGAATTCTGTTTTCTGTTCCAGTCTCCCTCTTCGAGGAATGATATTGTGAAACTTGAAACGTTCAGATAAGTTTTGCAAGGGCTTTGCCAGGGTTGAATGGTCTCAGCTATTGGAAAACCCTAAATAGGCTGGGACTATTTTCCCCGAAGTGTTACAGACAGAGAGGTGATCTTGTCAAGATTTATAAAATCGTGATGGGCATGAATAAAGTGACCAGTCAGGCTCATTTTCCCATGTTTGGTGGGTACAAAACTAAAGGGCACAGTTTAAGGTGAGAGGGAAAAGATTAAAAGGGACCTTAGGGGCAACTTCTTCACTTCGAGGGTGGTGCTTGTGTGGAATGAACAACCTGAGGAAGGGGTGGAGACTAGTACAATTACAACGTTTAAAAGGCATGAAGAAGGACTTTGAGGGATATAGGCCAGCTCCTGGCAAATGGGAATCCAGGATTCCTGGTTGGCATGCATGAGTCCGACCATAGAATTTGTTTCTGTGTTGTACATCTCTATGCCACTAATAAATTAAACCTCCGATAGGTTTCTCTTTTATGGAGATGTAGCACAATTTCAGATAATTCTCCTTGGAGCTGAGAAGGTTAAGCAGTAATTTCGACCAGGAGCAGCTAGTTTTAAGGGATATTTCATTTACAGAGAGACCGAGAGAAATTATAAACTTTGTCACAATTTTTAGTAACTACTTTCATTGGCAAATAATGCAACGTGAAAATGTGAAGATTGTTTTACTCAGTAAGTTCTGAGCATCTGGAACAGTCGGAATGGCAGGTGGATGCTGATTCAGCAGTTATTCTCAAACAGATTTGGAACAACTTTTTAAAGGAAGATTTTGAGAGCTGTGGACAAATGAGAGGGGGTTAGGAAAGATTTGCAGCATCTCCAGAGGGAGAGAGTACAGCCGACATTCGGCTGAATAGACCCAGCTCCTGTGCTCTGTTTTACTGCCCCATTCACTGTGAATGATGAAGCTCGTCCCAGGGCAGAGAGATGGAGGATCCCACCACTCACCTCACAATGGGAGTGTGGTACTGCAACCAATGGGAGAGAATGAGGGGTGGAGCCAGCAGGATGACACGTGACCATGAGCTGTTGAATCCAGGTTCGCACCAATAGGAGGAGACTTCGTGTGGTTCTGCAGCCAATGAGACCTAAAAGGGGCGTGGCCAGCAAGGTGACACCTGACCATGAGCTGTGACGCAGTGTCACTGTGAGGTGGGGGATGTGTGGTCAGTGAGTGTGAAGGGAGTGAGAAAGACAGCAGAGATTGGGAGAGAAATGAATTTTGTGTGGGCTGGAATGTAGGCTGCCAGACCTGAATTAGAAACTCCCAGTGAAGTAAAATCAATAGAACTGCGGATGGTGTAAATCTGAAACAACAACCAGAGGATGCTGGACAAGTTCAGTAGGCCTTGCAGCATCTGTGAAGAGTTTTAAGAGTTAACATTTCGAACCCGGTGACCCTTTCTCAGTGCTGATAGTCGTAAAATGCTGGTTTATATGCTGAAGGAATGGTGGGGTGAGGATGTAAGGAGAAAGTGAGGTCTGCAGATGCTGGAGATCAGAGCTGGAAATGTGTTGCTGGCAAAGCGCAGCAGGTCAGGCAGCATCCAGGGAACAGGAGAATCGACGTTTCCTGAAGAAGGGCTTATGCCCGAAACGTCGATTCTCCTGTTTCCTGAGGATGTAAGGAGTAAAGGATAGGTAGGGATATAGTGAGAAGAAGAGTTGGATAAAGGCGTGGAGAACAATGTTGTTGGGAGGGTGAATCGCTGTTAATGGAGACTTGATGGCTAACCATAGGTAATGTGTAATGGCAGGCTATGTGATAACAAGGCCTGGTGTGTGGGATAGAGCGGTAGAACATGAGGGATTTCGGGCTCCAAAATTATTGAACTTGGTATTGAGTCCGGAGTGCTGCACCGTTTCCAAATGGAAAACGAAATGTAGTTCTACCAACTGATGCTGATCTTTGCTGGAACACTGCAGAAAGCGTGAGGCAGATGTTGGCCAGCAAACAGGGTGGGGTGTTAAAGTGGCAGGTAACTGGAAGCTCGGGATCTCTGTTTACATGCAGAATATAGATTATCAGCCGTGATTTCTGCCAACTCCGAGATGCCACCATCAGACATATTTTACTCCCCTCGCTTGTCCACCTTCTGCAGGGACTGTACCTTCTCGGTCGCCCTGGCCCACTCCTCCTACCCTCTCAATAACCCCCTCCCCCACCCCAGCACCTTTCCCCTCCACACCCCAGCACCTCCTCTGTCAAATCCCACTACCACACACCAGCATCTTGTTTCTCAACATCGCCTCCCCAATCCAGCACATTCCCTCTCAACATCCCCCTCCCTTACACTGCACCCTTCCTCTCAACATCACCCTCCCCACCACAGCACATTCCCTCTCAACATCCCCCTCCCTTCACAAGCACCTTCCCTCTCAACATTCCCCTCTCCCACCAAGTATCTTCCCTCTCAACAAACCCCTCACACAACCCAGCACCTTCCCCCTCAATATACCCCACCCCCTCCCCAGCAACCTCCCTCTCAACATCCCCCTCCCCATTGCAGTACAGTTCCTCTCAACATCCCCTCCCCCTCCCTGCTCCTTCTCTCTCAAAATTCCCTCCCCACCGCAGCATTTTCCCTCTCAACATCCCCCTCTCCACACCTTCCCTCTCAACATCACCCTCTCTACCCCCGCGACTAACCTCTCAAAATCCCCATCCCCAACCCAGCACCTTCTCTCGAAATCCAACGCCCCCACCTCTGCACCTTCCCTCTCAGCATCACCCCCCAACCATAGCACATTCCCTCTCAGCATTACCCGCCCCATCCCAACACCTTCTCTCTCAAGATTCCCCTGCCCACCCCCGGGCCAATCTAGCACCATTCTTCTCAACATCAACCTCCCCACCCCAGAATCTTTCCCACAACATCCACCATCCCACCCAGCACCTTCCCTCAACACCCCCTCCCCTTCCCAACACCTTCTCTCTCAACATCCCCCTCCACACCCCAACACCTTCTCTCTCAACATCCCCCTCCCCACCACCGTGCCTTCCTTCTCAACAATCCACTCCCCACCCTAGCACCCTCTCTATCAACAACCACTCCCCACCCATGCACCTTCCCTCTCAACATTCCCGTCCCCACCCCAGCACCTCATCTCTTAACATTCCCCTCCCCACTCCAGTACCATTCCCTCAAAATCTCCCTCCCCACACAAGCATCTTCCCTCTCAACATCCCCCTTCCCCAACCCAGCACCTTCCCTCGAAAATTTCCCCTCCCCACCCCAGCATCTACCCTCTCAACATCTCCCTCCCCCACCCCAGCAACTTCCCAGACAACATCTCCCTTCCCCACTCGAACCTTCCCTCTCAAAATCCCCCTCCCCACTCCAGCAAAATTCCTCTCAACAACCCCTTCCCCACCCCAGCATCTTCCCTCTCAAAATACCCCTCCCCACCCCAACACCTTCCCCTTATCAACATACCCCTCCACCTCCCCAGCACCTTCACTCTCAACAATCCCCTCCCCCACCACAGCATCTTCCCTCTCGACATCACCCGCCCCACCCGAACACCTCTCTCAACATATCCTTCCCCACCCCAGCGCCTTCCCTCTCAACAACCCACTCCCCATCCCAGTACCTTCCCAATCAACATCTTCCTGCCCGACCCCTGCACCTTCCTTCTCAAAATTCCCCTCCCCACCCCAGCACCATTCCTCTCAACATCCCCTTCCCCACCCCAGCATCTTCCCTCTCAAAATACCCCTCCCCACCCCAGCATCTTCCCTCTCAACATCCCCCTCCCCACCCCAGCCCCTTCACACTCAACATTTCGCTCCCCCACCCCTGCACCTTATCTCTCAACATTCCCGTCCCCACACCAGCACCTCCTCTTTCAACATTCCACTCCCCACCTCAGAACCTTCCCACTTAACATCCACCTTCCCACCCCAGCACCTTCCCTATCAAAAGCCCCCTCCCCATCCCTGAACCTTCCCTCTCAACATCCCCTATGCACCCCAGCACCTTCTCTCTCAACATTCCCCTCCCCACCCCAGCACCTTCCCTCTCAACATCCCCCTCCCCACCTCAGCACTTTCTCTCTGAACACACCTCTTCCCACCCCAGCAACTTCACTCTCAACAACCCCTCCCCACCCAGCACCTTCCCAATCAACATCTCCCTACCCCACACGTGCACCTTCCCTCTCAACATTCCCGTCACCACCCCAGCACCACCTCTCTCAACATTCCCCTCCCACACCAGCGCATTCCCTCTCAACATCACCCCTCCCCACACCAGCACCTTCCCACTCAACATCCCCCCACCCCACCCCACCACCTTCCCTCTCAACGTCTCCCTCCCTCACCCCAGCACATTCATTCTCAACGTCTCCCTCCCTCACTCCACCACCTTCCCTCTCAACGTCTCCCTCCCTCACCCCAGCATCTTCCCGCTCAACATCCCCATCCCCACATCAGCACCTTCCCTATCAACATCCCCCTCCCCACCCAGCACCTTCCCTCTCAACATCCCCTACCCACACCAGCACCTTCCTCTCAACAGCTTGCTCCCCATACCAGCATCTTCCCTCTCAAGAACCCCACCCCCAGCACCTTCCCTCTCAACATTCTCCTCCTCAACCCAGCACCTTCTTTCTCAAAATCCCTCTCCCCACCCCTGCACCTTTCTCCTCAACACCTCCCTCCTCACCCCAACACCTTATCTGTCAACATCCCCCGCCACACACCAGCACCTTCTCTTTTTACATTTCCCTGCCCCACCCAGGCACCTTCCCCCATCAACAACCCCCTTCCCACCCCAGCATCTTCCCTCTCAACATCCCCCTCCGCACCCCATCACCTTCCCTCTCAACATCCCCCTCTCCCACCCTAGCACCTTCTCTCCCAAAATCCCCCTCCTCCACCCAGCATCTTCCCTCTCTACAGCGCCGTCCCCACCCCAACATCTTACCCTTAACGTCCCCCTACCAAACCCTGCACCTTCCGTCTCAACATTCCCCTCCCCACTCCAGAACCTTCTCTCCCAAAATCCCCGTCTCCCACACCAGCACCGTCTCTCCCAACATCCCCCTCCCCCACCTCAGCACCTTCGATCTAACATGCCCCTCCCCACCTCAGCACCCCTCAATATCCCCAACCCCCACCCCAGCACCTTCCCTCTCAACATCCCCCTTTCCTGCACCGCGCCTTCCCTCTCAAATCCCCCCTCCCCACCCCACCACCTTTCCTCTCAACAACTCGCTTTCCACCCCAGTACCTTCCCTCTCTTAAACACTCTCCACACCCCAGCACCTTCCCTCTCAACATTCCCCTTCCCACCCCAGCACCTTCCTCTCAACATCCGCTCCCCAGCCCACCGCCTTTTCCCTCAACAAATTCCTCCCCACCCCAGCACCTTACCATTAAAGTCCTCGTCCCCACCCCAGCACCTTCCCCCCCCCACATCACTCTTCCCCACCCCAGCATCTTCCTTATCAACTACGCCCTCCCCCACCTCATAACCTTCTCTCTCAACTTCCCACTCCCCACCCCAGCCACTTCCCTCATCATCACTCGGGGTTGGATAGGACTAGCAGTTTCATGTTCCAGGGTATAGATGCTACGGCTAGGATAGAAAGGGAGCAACAGAGCTGGGGAAGTGGCGTTTTTAATTAGGGATAACCTGACGGATGGGCTTCCGGAGGATATTCCTGGGAGTACATCCAGGCAAGTTACTTGGGTTGAACGAGAAATAAGAAAGGAGTGATCACCCTACTGGGATTGTATTATAGACCACTAGTCAGTAGGGAATTGAGATGCAACTTTCTCAGTTATCTGTAAGAATAATATAGATGCAATGATAAAGAGTTTTAACTTTACCAACATAGCCTTCGAGTGCTGTCGTGTTTACGGGTTGAATGGAAAGGTATTTTTTCAGTGTGTGTGAGAAAACGTTTGATTGAGTTTGTCGGATATTCCTTCTAGAGAAGGAACAAACGTTGGCCTATTGTCTTTATTTATTCACAGAATTAGAGTATCACTGGCTAGGCCAGCATTTATTGCTGCGTTTACCCAGAGGACAATTAAGATCAACCACCTTGCTATAGGTCTGGAGTCACATGTAGGCCAGACCAGGTAAGGATGGCAGATTATTTCCCTAAAGGACATGAGTGAACCGAATGGGTTTTTCCAAAAATTGACAATGGATTCATTGTGGTCACTTCATTCTTAAGTCCAGATTTATTGTTGAATTCAAGTTCCCCCGTCTGCCGTGGTGGGATTCAAACCCAGGTCCCCAGAATGTTATCTGGGTCTCTGGATTAACTGTCTACAAATAATATCACTAGGCATTCTCCACCTCTTCTGTTGGGAAATGAGGCAGGGTGAGTGACTTCGGTGTCAGTGGGGCAGCATGTAAGCACCAAAGATCCCACCGTATTGTGATTCAGTGGTTAGCACTGCTGCCTCAGCACCAGCGACCTGGGTGTTATCTCAACCTCAGGTGACTGTCTGTGTGGAGTTTGCACATTCTCTCCGTGTCTGTGAGGGATTCCCCGGGTGTCCTTGTTAGCTCCCACAGTCCAAAGATGTATAGGTTAGTTGGATTAACTATGTTAAATTTACCATATTATCGACATGCAGTAGATGAGGT
Organism: Chiloscyllium plagiosum; assembly: GCF_037043375.1. Lineage (NCBI taxonomy): Eukaryota > Metazoa > Chordata > Chondrichthyes > Orectolobiformes > Hemiscylliidae > Chiloscyllium > Chiloscyllium plagiosum. The sequence continues at coordinate 67,194,403 of NW_028270180.1, read as the reverse complement.
GTTGGGATGTGCAGGAAAATTTCTGCCTGATGTGAAAAAGATCATTTTGGGGTCTCAAAGTGAGGTCAGAGGGAGGTGTAACCGCACGTTTTACATCTCCCGTGGCAGCAAGGGAGGGTCAATGGTGTGGAGGGTATGTTGGTGGGAGGGTGTGGACCTAACAAGGGAGTCGCAGAGGGAATGGTTTCTGCGGAATGCAGATAGGGCTGGGGAGGGAAATATGTCTCTGGTAGTGGGGTCTGACATTAGGTAGCAGAAATAACAGACGTTACTGCACTGTCTCTGGAGGTTAGTGGGGTGGAGGATGAAGACTGTGGGGTTATATTCTTATTGTGGTTCAAGGGAGGGGATAAAGGCGGAGGTGTGGGAAGTGGAGGGAGTGCGATGCAGGGCATTGTTGATAAGATAGGAGGGAAATTGCGATCCATGTAGTAGGAGGCCTTTCTGGGATGGCCTGGAGTTGAATTGTTCCTCCTGGGAGCCGATATGGCAGAAGGGAGTGAAGGATCACGTTTTTAAAGTGATATACTCGAGGGAAAAAGGGAGAGCAAAAAGGGACGTGAAAGAGCTTCAGGAAATTATTTACGTAGAATCCAAAGAGATCAAACAAATATATCACAGATAAAATATTAACTAGACCAGCGAATAGGACTCCTGTCTATATCACCACGGGGGTGGGAAAGATATGAGTATTTCACAACATTTTTTAAACGGAGATGGATATGGAAGCGTGAGAGTTTGGAGAAATAAACAATGATAACTTTAAAAGTGTCTATGTTACAGAGGATGTGGTACTAGATGTCTTAAGTCCCATCAAAGTGAATAAAGCCCTGGTACCTGATCAGGTGTATCCAAGAAATTTCTGGAAAGCTATGGAAGTGATTGTTGGGCTCCTCTCTAAGATATTTGTATCATTGATAGCGACAAATGAGGTGCAATTATTTTTAAAAAGGTGGTAAGGAGAGGCCATGGAACAAGAGTAAAGTGAGCCTGAAGTCAGTGGCAGGCAAGTTGTTGGAAGGGATTTTGAGGGACGGGGTATACATGTATTTGGAAAGACAAGGAATGATTAGGGAGAGTCAATGTGGTTTTGTGCGTGCACCATCGTGTCTCACTAACTTGTTTGAGTTTTTTTGAAGTGACAAAGAAGATTGATGAAGGCAAACTGTGGATGTTGTCTATATAGATATTGAACAAGGTTCCACAAAGCAGACTGATTAGCAAGGTTAGATAACATGGAATCTCAGCAGAAATAGCCATTTGGCAAAACGTTGGCTTGCAGGTATGAGACAGAGCGGGATGATGGACGTTTGCTTTGTGGTCAGGAGGTCTGTGAGCAGCAGTGTGCTGCAAGGATGGATATTGAGTCCTTATGTAAATGACTTAGATGTGTATATATGACGTATGGTCAGTAGGTTTACAGAAGACACCAACATTGGAGGTGTAGTGGACAGTGAAGAACGTCAGTTCAGAATACAACAGGATCTTAATCAGATGGGCCAATGGAGCGAGGAATGGCTGCTGTAGATTACTGTGAACTGTTGGATTTTGGAAAGGCAAATCCGGCCAGATCATGCTCCGTGATATACACAGACTCAGTGCGTAGGCAAAGGTCTGGCAATGGGAGTACACTTGTGTTATCCATCTTTGGAGGATTAAGTGTAAAAAGGGCTATCTTTAAATGGTGAAAACGTTGCATCATTCTGTTGTGCAGATGGAGCTCGGTATCATTGTGCAGGGATCACAAAACGTTGTTTTGCAGATAATTAAGAAGGCAAATTGAATATTATCCTTTATTGCTTCAGGGATGCACTTCATAAACACGAGGTTATGTTGTAGCTTGATATTGTGCTGGTGAGGCCACACCTGGTGTCCGTTCTACAGATTTGGGCCTAATTACTTGAGAAATAACATGCTGGCACCGTCTTGGGTGTAGCAGAGTTTCACTATGTTGATTCTAGATTTGAGAGCATTTAATAATGAGGAGAGATTAAGTGGACTGAGACTATACTCATTGGAATTTAGAAGATTGAGTGGGGGGCTTATGAAAATATAAAATTATGAAGGGAATAGATAAGATAGAAGCAGGGAGGTTGTTTCCATTTTTGGATGAAACTAGAACTAAGGGGAATAGCCTCAAAATGAGGGGGAGCAGATTTAGGACTGAGTTGAGAAGGAACATCGTCACCTGAATCTTGGAATTCCCTGCTGAGTGAAGTCATTGAGTTTACTTCGCTGAATGTTTTTAAGGCAAAAGTAGATTTTGGAACAGTAAATGAATTATGGGTAATGTTGAGAGGGCGAGTAAGTGGCGCTGAGTCTTTGAAAAGATCTACACTGATCTTATTAAATGGTGGGGTCAGATGGCGTACTCCTGCTCCTAGTCCTTGTGTTCTTATGGATTAATTTTAATAATTCATCTTGTTTTTATTTAAAGTGCAAGTTGAGTTGAGTTTGGGGAGCAATTCCCAGTGTGTGGCTGAGTGTATTTTACCACACTCCCCACATTAATTGGTGTTCGAGCCCACACAGTTAGGGATAAGTTGGTTTCCTCCCCCCTCCCTCCCGACACACACACACATTTACAGCACACCATTCCCACACCACCTCCCAGCTCGCCAGAGATCTAGGAAGTAAATAGCATCCCGGGAACAAGTGCCGTCTTTGAAAGCCCACAGTGCACTGGAACAAGCACAGTCCGTATGGAGCTATCCTGCACACCTCCTGATATTGAGCCTATACGTAGCTGGCAGGGGGACATTACTGCCCTCCTCAAACCCATATTGTGGGCAGGGGCATGGAGCTCCTCCTGGATGGGGAGGGTCACAGGCAGGACTTCCACTTCCCTCAGGACCAGGAGTGGTGGCCATGACACCAGATCATGCCTGCCTGCTCTAAGGTTGCCCCCCTCCAGGTTAGAGCAGACTTAGCCATCGGGCCGAATGGACCGCATTGACGGGAGATCAATGTCTTTCTCCACTCCGTCAGCGCAAGGGGAGAACCAGGGAGAATCTCATCATTCCCATTGAGAATGACAAACAAGAGGCAGCGAGATTGTATTAATTTCAAGAAAGGCCTCAGGGAACATCTCACTGAATGTACCATTTATCACACCACAGCTCACGGTGCTCAGATTGCTCAGGAACAGTTTGGGTGGAGATTAGAAACAGCAAGGTGAAACAAATCATAGGCAAAACTGCAGGGCAAATTTTGCACACGATATAAACAGGGAATTAGTTATGCAAGAAATTTCTGGCAGAACTCAGCGAGTCTCGTAGCATCCGTAAGAAGAAAGCAGAGTTAGCACGTAAAATCTGGGGACTCTTCATCAGAACAGCTTTTGTTTCAGGTCTCCAGCATCCGCAGCTCTTTGTTTTATTTTAGCTCAGCAAGTATTGTGCATACTGCAGTATTAATGGATGAATTGATCTGGGAAGGAGGGGAAGAGGTGAGGGCTGAAGTGCAGGAGATCGGTCAGTTATAGTGGAACGCCCTGACCATCAGAGTTTGGGAGGGGGTGAATCCTCGGCTGAGGGTAAAGGTGGGGGGCATATTGGAGGTCGCCACTGGAATTCAGCAACATCTGAACAAATGTGAAGGTTCCAGAGAAAGTGAGAGAATGCAGTAGCTCTGAGCAGATCGCTGAGAGGGCATGGTGGCTCAGTGGTCAGCACTGCTGGCTCACAGCATCAAAGACTCGGGTTCAGTCCCATCCTCTGGTGACGGTGTGCGATTTGTAGATTGTCCCTGTGTCAGCGTGGGTTTCGTCCTGGAGCTTGGCTTTCCTCCCACAGTCCAATAATGTGCAGTTTCTGTGCAGTGGCCTTGCTAAATTACTCTGCAGTATCCAGGGATGTGTAGATTAGGTGAATTAGCTGTGGGAAATGTAGAGTTACGGGGGTAATGTATGGGTGTGTCTGGTGTATACTATTTGGAGGGTCAGTGTGGACATGATGGACTGAAGAGCCTGTTTCCACACTGCAGGACTTCAATAATTTCTATTAACATATGTGTTTGTCAACCCTTCCCAAGATCCTACCTATAAGTGCTGTCTTGATTTGACTTACCGAATGCTACACCTTCTGTGTGTCTAAAATAAACTCCAAATGACACTCCTCAGCCCTTTCACCCATCTGATCAGGATCCCGTTGTACTCTGACTTCACTCTCTTCACTGACCACTGCACCTCTCAGAGTCGAATATTCTCATGTGGAGAAATGTCTGCGCCCCCTCTACAATGAGGGAATGATTTGTCTTTATCAGTATTTTGGTGTTTGTCTTGAGTGTAATCATTCTGCCCTTGTACTCCTCAAAGGATTTACTTTATTGTGCCTCGGATGCTGCCTGAATTGCTGTGCTCGTCCAGCACCACTAATCCAGAATCTGGTTTCCAGCATCTGCAGTCATTGTTTTTACACTGCTATCTACACCGATCGTATGCTTCCTTCTCTTCCTTAACCAGCGCCTCAATTTCGCTAGCCATCCAGCATTCTCTACACCGACCAGTCTTACCCTGCTCATGAACAGGAACATACTGTCGCGAGACTCTCTGATTTCATTTGTGAATGCCTCCCACTTTCCTGCCATAAGCATCTCCCAAGCAGCTTTTCAAAGTGGTTGCCGAAACAAGCTTGGCTTCCTGTCCCTCTGTAACAAGCCTAAGAGGTTGAATGGCGTCCTCCTGTCCCTCTGTAACAGGTTCAAAATGCTGAATGGCACGATTGGAAGAAATGGCCTCTGCCTATCTCACTCTAACAGGCCCGAAATGCTGAATTGTCTCTTCCTATCTCTGTAACAGGCACAATTGGGAAACAATTGCTTCCTCCCTTTCCTGAGCAGCAGCCGCGATGCTCTGAATGCTGTCTCAAGTTCATGGAAAAAGAATTAACGACAGTGTACGTTAAACCAGTTGCAGGACTACACAAAGTCAATGGGCAATAAATATTGTAGCCTAGATTAAGGTCTCTGGGAACCTGCCCACCCATCATCTTATGCAGCTGGTCCGTTATTTTATTCTTATCTCCTTTTATAAACGAGGTGGAACGTATATAACCCTGCAGTGCTCTGGCAATACTTCCACATACAAGGAGGAAAGATTAAAAACATTGGAAGATTGATGGTCCCTCCCTCAGCAACCCTCATCTGTTCCGCCAGACTGAGTAAATATTCCCTTTTATTGGGATAGGAAAAGCGATGTAAGGAATGGGTTAACAGAGCCTGTTTGTTCAGTGACTGTGATTAATGTCAGTCTCCATGGATTGTAATTATCCCAGTGGAGGGTTTCCAGCTTGTAATGATAAATGGGCTCCGTTCAATGTGTTATCCCATAGTATGAGTGGAAGCATCATCGACAGCACTAACAGGGATCAGCAGCTCCAGAGTGGGGGAAGAAAGATCAGGATCTGGGAGCATTAGACAAAATGTTACAACAATGGATCAGAATCTGAGAACAATGGACTGGCAAGTTCAAATAATGGACAGGAGTTTATCCTCGCATGTTTGGTATCTTTCTAAATATTACGATCGATTGCCATTACCACGTCAGATCTTATGGGTACTTTACATTATTCAATATTTTTATTATCCAATCCTGGCTATCATTGGTGCCCCTGGTAAGTGTCATGTTCAATCATTAAATCTATAAATCGGGTTTGAATGTAACACTGTTCTTTTCATGACTCTACTCTGATTGTTGTTGTTATTATTCCTGCTGAGACTCTCAATGCAGATATTCTAACTGCATCAGGGAGCTTGTTTCTTCACCCACTCCCTCTTTGCTTCTCGCAGTGTCCCTCATAGACTTGTGTGTTGACTTACTTAATTTCAGCTGTGAACCTTGATTCATGATACCATTTCCGTTTTTACATAAGTTTTCAGAGCAGGGCGGTCGCCATCTTCTGTTATAGTTATAAACTCAATTTCCTTCCTCCGGCTCCATTTCATCCCTGGCCAATATCGATGTCTGAAGCAGAAGAGTCTCAACTGTAATGTTTCTTTTGATCATGATCTGATCCCTGACACCAGACCCTGACCCTTCCTATTTTCAACTACTAAAACCTTCCGAATATACTTTATTGGTTCATCCCATCTGCTCTTAGAAGGTTGAGCAATGAAATACAGGTCTTAATGAAGCCAATGATCTGCTGCTGACTCTCCCAAATTTCAACCTGCAGAAGCAAATCGGAGTCAATACTCCATGGCTGGTATATGAACTCACACCAAAATCCCATACAACCTGTCATTCCTGTGCACTCTGATCTATATTGTTATCGGGTCCTCAATGCAGTTACTTTAATTTTCTCAAGCATTTCCACATATCTGTCCATGAACATTCCTCCATCTCTCTCTACCCAATTTCTACCAGTTGTTCATATTGAAACTGAGTTTTTCCATGCGTATTCTCTCTCTCGGACAATGATTCTCACATCTACCACCATCCCAGACCCCAACACGCATGCGTACATGCCCCCTGCCTTGAGCTGCAGCATGGAGATGCAGGGACATTAATTTGTGGGAGTCCCACTTATTGTCACTTGCAGTATGGGCTGCAAATCTTCCCATGCTCGGCAGACATCCAGTGCAAGTGGAGCAGCAATATACTGACAAAGGTTTGCAATACTTCCCGTGCTCGGCAGGTACTCCAGCCTACTCAGCAATACATTGGCATAGTCTGTACAGTTCTCCATGCTGGGCTGTTACCTTGCCCCAGTTTATCGTGTCTGGGCTGATTCTATGGGGGCGATTCAGCATTAGATGTCACAGACATTTTCGACTCATCCAGCAATGATTTATTCATGTTCTCATTCTTGTGATGGAACGCACCAAGGACTAACTCCGCCAGTTGGACACACTCCTCTGTCTTGTCTTTCCCGTCCATGTTTCCACATCATGTTCACAGTTAATGAATTGCCTGTTTCTACCTTTCATGTGAATCTCCCTCTGTATCTTTCCTTGGCCTTGGTTTTTGCCTGGCTAGTGTATCGAGTGCTGGCATTGTGAAACGCAGAAACGATTAAATGCTGTGTGTCAGGCTGCTATTTACTTCCTGGTGTGTCGCATGTGGTGCTTCATGTTGGACCAGAGCGTTTCAGCAACTTTGAGACACGTCTTTGAAACTTGGTCTGCGCCTGTCCACTGAACGCCTGTGTTTGTCCCCCTCAGCTAAAGGTGCGGTCATTAATACGAGGAAGCCCCTCGAATATCATTGTGAAGGGCCAGGTCTCTAACTTGTAGCTCAGGGGCTTCTGACTGTCTCCTCTTATTGAAAAGTTAGTGGAGGGGCTGGGGATGGTTTGCTGGAGGTTGTTCTGGGAGCTGCCCCAGACATTCAGGGAGACCTGAGGATTTAGTGGCCCAACTCTGGATGGAGCATGGGGACTGCAGTTGCAGCATCTGGGTTTGTAACATGAACAACGAATGGAGCAGAGGGTCGAGGGAGGGGAAGCTCAGAAACCACGGATTGGTGTGTCTGGGGAAAGGGATCTGTCATATCTGTGTCTTAGCCTGCACAAGCACACTGTCTCACTCTCCCCTTTACACACACTGATGCACACTCTCCCTATGCGCTCCACACACACACACTCAAACTCCCCCTCTCTCACATGCGCACTCTGTATGTCACATGCACGCATACACACACATTCTCTCTCCCTCCCACACTCACGCACACACTCTCCCTCACATACACACTGTCTATTTCTCTCTCCCCTTGACACAGACACCCGCCCTCTTTCACATGCACACACATACACACACATATATAAATCTGTGGACTGAATTTGTACATGCACATTTGTGTTTGCACATACATTCTGTTTTGTTCAACAAACATGCAATTTGAGATAGTCAGTCAATGTGTATTTTATAACTTACTACGTTGGAAATAAGCCCAGTCTGACTCCAGGTGAAGACACAGACAGACTCCAAACAATGCCTCACCCCTAAAATACATTTCTGGCCACAGGGCTCACCTCCTTTACATTGATGATACCTGAAGGTCTCTCGAAGCAGTGACTTGAAAGAAATTCTGCGATTTGCATATTAATCAATCAAAAACTATACCTCCATTCTAACTTATTAAAGATTTAGGAGCCATCTTGCATGTGTTCAATTCATGTGCATGAGCTGTACAACCTTTTGATCGTTTCCGTCTAAATCCTGTCTAAGATATCCTCTCACACTAACACCTGATGAAGGTGCAGCGATACGAAGGCTTGTGTTTTCCAATAAACCTTTTGGTCTGTAACAGGGTGTCATGTGATTTTTGACCTTGTCCAACCCAGTCCAGAACCAGCATCTCCATTTCATGGCTTTTATTTGTTAGCCAATGCTCTCTCCTCATAATTTTCTTTCCTAACCCCACGTGATCTTGTCTCGCATATTAACCTTTTTGTGATACATTACGCAATGCTGTCTGGAAGTCCAGTTATAATACATCTATAGGATCCCCTTTATCCACCTGGTTTGTCACTTTTGTAAAAAAAAAGGATGTAGTCAAACCATTCAGACATGATTTACACCTCATTAAACCATGTGATGGATTGTGGCTTGACTTTGAAAACCTCCTGTTACTAATTCCTTCATAACAGATTCTAAAAGGTTGTCTTCAATATCACCAGTTTGATCAAGTCTTTCCATTCCCAAGTGTGGTTGGTTATTCTAATTTCTTTCTTTTCTATAACCTCTACATTCCCTTTCAATTCCTGTGTAACAGGAACATGACTGTAAAAGATCTGCTCCAATTGCGGTGTAAGAGGCATGAGTGGCTGTTTGGACACATTCTGTTCCTGCGTTACACACACGAGGGACTGAATGTCCTCCTGGTTTTCCTACATTAAAGCCTCGATGAGCTGAATGACCTCCTGGTGTTCCTATATTATAGTCTCGATTGGCTAATTACCCGCCTCGTGCTCCAACATTATGGTTTCTATGGCTTGCATGTCCAACTCCTGTTCCTGAACAAGCCGCTCAAGATCACAATGTCCTCTTCCTGTTGTTCAGTGAAGGTTTGGGGACTTATGGAATCACCATGCTGTTACATCGCATTTCAAGGGCTGAATTGTGCAGGCAAGTTGTGTTGCCCGCACTGGGTAATTGAATTGTTAGCAGTGCAACCTCACAGCACCAACGATCCAGGTTCCATTCCAGCCTCAGTTTGCACATTCTCCGCATGTCAGCGTGGGTTTTTTCCGGATACTCCAGTTTCCTCCCACAGTCCCAAGATGTGCAGGTTAGCTGGAGTGGCCATGCTAAATTATCCATCACGTCCTGGGATGTACAGTCTACGTTCATCAGTCATAAAGGTTACAGGGATGGGTGGGTGGTGGTGGTGTGGTGTGGGGGTGGGGGGGTGGGAGGGGGTGGGAGGGGGTTGTGTGGTTGAATGGCATGATCTTCGAATGATCAGTGTGGAGTAGATGGGTCAAATGACCTGTTTCCACACTGTAGCGATTCTATGATTAACAACTTCATTGCAGAAATCAGTTGAGCGAATAATCTCTGAGTTAATTCCAATATCCTTTCCTCAGTTTGGAGATTAAATCTGTGCCCACTACACAAGATGTGATCCCATTAAAGTCGTGCACAGCAGCAGCAATACTTTACCAACCTGCTGTAAGGTTAGAGGAAGGTGTGGGTGGAATGGTCAGATGGGCAGATCAATGGCAGATGGAATGTAATCCTAATAAATATGAGGCGATGCACTTTAGAAGAAGGAACCAGACAGGGAAGGACTCAATGAATGGCAGCACACTAGGAAGCTCACAGGGTGCTTCTCCACACATCCCTGAATGGGACTGGACAGGAGAATAGGTTATTTAAGAAATCACAGGCGACTGTCGGCATAGCCATTATTCATCAAGACACAGATTGTAAAAGCTATACAGGACTTTGGTTAGGCTAATATGGAATACTGTGTGCAGTTCTGGGAGCCACATTACAGGAAGGATGTGATTGCACTGTGGGCGGTGCAGAGGAGATTCACCAGGATCTTCCCTGGGATGGAGAATATCAGCTGTGGAGAGAGGCTGAATAAACTCGGCTTGTTTAGTTTTCTGCAGATAAGGCTGAGGGAAATATGATTCAGTAGGATAAGATTACGTGGGGAATGGACAGGGTGGATCGACATCAGCTATTCCTTTTAGTCAGAGGGTAAATAACATGGGAGCACACTTTTAAAGTGAAGTGTTTGAGGTTCAGGGAGGATTCAAAGATTGTTTTTCACCCAGAGGGTGTTGGGGTCAGGGGTAAACTTCCTGAGAGGGGAATTCTGATGGGTAACCTCACAACCATTAAAATATAATTGAGCCAGCTCTTGAAGTATCATAACAGTTACGCTACGGATTTCATGTAAAAAAATAGGACGAATGTAGTTGGTGCTCCTCTTCTGACAGTACGGAGTCTATGCTTCTGTGATTGTTTGGTTGTGATCACAGAAAGCAGTTAGGAAGATAAATAGTGTGTTGACCTTCATTTCAGGGGGATTTGAGTAAAAGAGAAAGCATGTCTTACTGCAGCTGTATAGGGCGTTGGTGAGACCCCATCTCGAACATCGTGCAGTATTGTGTGTAGTTTTGGTCTCCTTATCTAATAAAGGACAAACCTGACTTTGAGCGAGAGCAACGAAGGACGACCAGATGATCTCTGGAATGACCGGCTTGCTGTGAAACCAGAGTTTGGGGCGAATGGGCCTGTATTTCATGAGGTTTCGGAAAATGAGTGGAGATCTTAGTGAAATATATAAAACTCCGATAGGGCGAGACAGTATGGAAGCAGGGATGTCTAAATCAAGGGAACGCAGTATTAGGTACGGACAGGCCACTGAGCATTAAGATGAGAATAAATCTCTGTACTCAAAGACTGGCGAACCTCAAGAATTCTTGACAACACAAGACTGTGGAAGACAAGGCACTGAATATAAATAAGGATTTCCAGACACTAAAGGAATGGGAACAGCGCAGGAATATGGTGTGGAATTGCAGGATCAGCGAATATTCCAAGTAGTTCTCTGTTAACAGGGAGGCTATGTTCCTGTGGAACACCGTCTTATAGAAAATGGTGCAATATAAATAATGGGGCCTGTGGGAAATAGGGGGTAAGGGCGAACCCCAATGATATCAGTAAAAGTCAATAAGAAAAATAGCCTATCACAAATGATAGCACAGTCCACTTAAATCTTTAACTCTTATATTTTAATGATATAGTGATGTAAATGTAGCATTTTAACACAACAGTCACTGACTACAGAACTCTTACTTTCACCAAGCGCTTCACAACAAAGCTCGCGACACGACTGACCACGTGATGCCGACACGGAATTCCAGTTCTCCCCAAGATTCTACCCTGGTTTGAAATAAAGTTCCTTCTAAGTGTAGACTACAATTCCCAGTTTGAGGCTCATTTTCAAGGCTTGCAGAATGGATTACATTCCTGTTTTAGCTGAACACACTGAGGGTGCATTTTGCAGACAGAGGATCCTGAGGCTGGGATTTTCTGTTCAGCGGGTGCCCAACCAGGAATCACATCACAGTGAACAGGAGCTCGCTATATAAAGAAAGGGACGCCATTCATGAATTGTGTTGCAGCGAAATCATGTTTAATGAGCACGCATTATTGGAGAACTACTTCTATATTGAATGGAGGAGCAAAATTGATGGACCAAAGTGATTACTGCAGTTCCTATTTTATATGTCCGGATGTTTGAACATATTAAGGAATATGGACACACTGTGGGGAAAACTGCATTGGGAAGATTTTCTCCATGAGCTAGAATGGGGAATGTTCGATGTGTTGTGTGACCTCCTCCTTTCCTGCTGTTTCTGTCCAGTCTGTGGGAAAGCTCTGTAAATGTTGTCACAAGCTCTCAGATGTTAGGAAGGAGGCCTCTGCAGGATCAACAGGACTGTGTTTCCATTCCCTTCTTCAATACCCAGGCTTGTGCCAGCTGTTCTGTCCGGGTTATCCTTTAATATCTCAGAGCGGTTTGATACAATTGAATGTCTTGCTTGGCCGTTTCAGAGACCAATGAAGAGTTTATCACATGTCTGTGTGTCTGGAGTCACTTTTAGGCCATACCAGGAAAGCACGCATGACTCACTTCCTGAAAGTACATTGGGGAAGGAATTTGGTGTTTACAATCGATACTGGCTTCAAGGTCACTGTTACTCACATCAGAGTTTAGATCTCGATATTTTATTAAGTGTTTTTAACTTCCACCAGTTGACAGAGCTTTAGCCTGGTCTGGGTTAATAATCCAGTGACATTTCCACAGCAGCACCATCTCCACATGGGGATCTATCAGATACCACACTGACCTGATTATTTCGGTGCTACTTGACATCTCTGTCAAAAAAAATTCCCACCAACTTGATTATCGTGATGGTACTGAGGGGGTGGTAATCAGCCAGATTGTAATTATTCTCCTCTTAGGGGACTGGACATAGCTGAGTAATTTTCCACATTGCCAGGGAGATGTCATAGTTGGAGCTGGAATGAAACAGCTTTCCCAGGGACACACTTGGTGTGCAGCACAAGTCTTCAGTCCTATTGCAGGAATGGTGTCAGGGCTGATTGCCTTTGTCTTATCTACTGTGTTCAGCTGTTTCTTTATGTCACGTGCAGCGAATAGCATTGGTTGAAGACTGGCATCTGTGATTCTGTGGGCGTCATGGCGAGGGTGAGGTGGATCACCCACTCAACACGTCTGGCTGAGGATAGTGCAGATACTGCATCCTTGTCTTTTACACTGATGTACAGGGCAGTTCTGTTCTGTAGTATGGGGATATTTGTGGAGTTGTCTCCTCCAGTGAGTTGTTTAATAGTCCATCAACACTTATGTCTGGCTGATGCAGGATGGCAGAGCTTAGATCCAATCTGCTTGTATCGGGATCATTGCACCCTCTACATTAGATGTTAGTTCTGCTGCTTAGAATGTAATCAGTCAAGTGCGGTAGGTTCAATGGGTTGTCATCAGGTTTAGTTACACATGGTTCTGACTCTGACATGTTCACCCACACTCGTCACTGACCCATGGATCGGCTTGATGATTATGGCAGACTGAGGGATTATCCCAGTGAAAAAGTTACAGATTATGTTTTAATACAATTCTGCTGCTGCTGCTGCTGAGATCTAGAGCACCACATGAATGCCCTGTTTGAGCTGCAATATCTGTAATTCAATTCTACTGACTGTGCTCCAGTTCACACCAAGACCCATTCACTCATCAGCCTTGTACTCAGTGACCTAACCTGTTTTCCGATTTGGTAAGGCTTACATTTTCATATTATCATTCTGTTAGGGTCTCTGCCTAGTGTCACACCTCTAATTTCTGACATTACTCAAACACTTTAACATATTCATCTGAATCTTTTCCATTCCCATAATACCATCATCTGTGTTTGATGTGAATGTGTTTCCCTCTGGTTTTGTCCCTGACCATGAGGAAGAGTGCTGTCGTGTCAGTGATGCCAGCCTTTTTTTAGTTTCAGAGCCAATGGATTTGGGCACGTGGTGTGATCGTTTTATTCCGCGTGTATGGTGCTCCATGTTGGACAGGGCTTTTAACAATCTTTGACACACGTCTGTGGAACTTGATCAAGAGCAGAAATTGCTGAAGAAACTTAGCAGGTGTGGCAGCATTTTCTGGAGTGAAAGTAGAGTTGATTTTTCATGAACAGTGACCCTTCTACAAAGTTCCCGCAGTTTCTCTGGCAATATTTGTATCTTTATTTCCAGTGTCCATAGTTATTTGTTTAATTGAAAATTTGTGCTATGCCTGTGCAGTTCTAGAGAAAGACAACAGGTGTGGCCGCATCTATAGAGCCAGCGAAACAGAGTTAGCGTTTCAAGTCCAGTGTGACACCTCTTTAGAACTGAAAATAATTTTAAAATAGGCTTTTTAATACCTTAACAGAGTTGGGGTTTGTGTGACGGTTGAAAAGAGGATGTGGTAGAAGATAAATGGGCTTTTAAAAGTGGTGAACGAGAGGATGATGCGAAACGGCTTTAAATTAAGTTGTGATGGATGAAAGCTGTTTTCTCTGTTAGGTGCAAGATAAGGAAGACACAACCACCAAGGTCATGGGAAGACCAGGAGGGAGAATGCCTGAAAAATGGAGAACAGCCATAATGGGGTCAGGTTGTGAAGTTATGAAATTGTATATTAACTCCTACAGGCTGTAACGTACAAAAGTGTAAAGTGGGGTTTATTCAAGCTTGGGTTGTGCTTTATTTGAACATTGCAGCAGCCCAGGACTGAAATGTTAGTATGAGATCAAGGAAGGTTCTTGAAATGGGAAACAACGAGAGAATTAGAGTTATTCTTACAGGCAGAGTGGAGGTGTTCCTCAGTGCAGTCTCTGTTTGGTTCCTCTCAGTGTAAAGGAGACTGCATTGTGAGCAGAAATGACAGGAGACCGGATTGAAAGAGTACAAGTGAAATGCTGCTTTACCTGGGAGGTGTGATTGGGGCCTTGGACAGTGAGGAGAGAAGAGGTGAATTGGCAAGTTTTTCAGCTTGTGAATTTGAATGGGAAGGTGCCATGGGGGAGTGTGGAAATATTCGGGGTGATGGAGGGTTCCCGTGTGAAATGCTGACGGTGGAGGGGAGGGGAAGGTGCGTTTGATGGTGTTGTCCTGTTGGAGGTGGTGAAACTGGAGGAAGTTGATTACGTGAATGTGGATTCTAGTGCAGTGGGAAGTGAGGACACAGGGAGGTCTATCATTGCTCTGGGAAGAAAGGGCTGGGAGAAGCACGGGAGATGGGACAGTGACAGCTGAAGGCCCTGTCCACTGGAGTTAGGGGATTTCTGATTTGAGGGAAAAGGCGGTCACGTCAGCGGCAGATCATTGGAATGAGGTATCATCAACCAGAAACAACAGAGATGGAGAAACTGGGAGAATGGAGTCAGCCTCCGCTGATCATGTGCTCATCCACATGCAGAAGTTCCTTCTGAATAATTGTAACGAACCAGATATTTAAATTGAAGATTTCTGTCTCTTTTCTGATCTGAAGCGGGGTTTGGAAATTGAACCAGAGGAAGGTCAGTGGGTGTTCAAAAAGAAGGACTCGATAAGAAGATGAACTAAAAGCTGTGAAGGATACTATTCAATCACAAATTGATTAGCATTAGTATAGAGCCTGATTTCAGAAGTTTATTTCAGGGACCATAAACAGATGCTAGGCATGAATTTCAGCTGTGCTTCCAGAATTACCCCCAGAAACGCCTGCCATTGCTGTTCTATCTTCTTCCCTTCTCATCACTCCTTCCTGATTCCAGGTTCCCCCTCTCCAATTAGAGAGCACATTCTCTCACATTACAGGAAAAGGGGAGAAAATACATGATGTAGTAAATTGGCAAGAAACATAAAAGCAAGCATCCTGAGCTTTTCCGTGTATATGAAACAAAATGTTCAAGATGAATGTGCGACCTTTAGGAGAAAGAAAGTGAGGAATGTATATTAAGGACATTTGGAGGGTGTGGATTGGGAACTGGCTACTGGGAACAGGCAGATAATTTACACCAGTATTTTACATCATTCCTCACAAGGGTAGGTGCTGTAAATAGTGCAATGATATAAACAAAATTATAATAGGAGGGAAGTTCTTGAACTGTCTCTCATAAAAGGAAGAAGGTTTTTAACAAACAGATAAGGCTAAGGGTAGCCAGGTCAGCAGTAATTCATAGCTGATTTTAAAGGCTGCACTTACAGAGTGACTGGTGGCACCGTGCGAAATATTCCATAACTCTGTGGATTACAGGGGTGTTCCAGTGAAACTGGAGACCCTCCAATGTGGCGCCTGTCTTCAAGAAAGCTGGAACCATTTAGCCTGACCATTATTGCTGGGAATCTGCGAGTCTGTTTGTACAGAAGGAATTGCAGGGCATTTAGAAAAGCTTCACACAGAGTCAGCATGGTTTTGTGAAAGGGGATCTATATTTTGTCTGTAAAACCATGCAATTTATTTTCTGGAGATCCCTGAGAATATAACAACCGGTCAGATGAAGGTAGACATGAGGCTTTCCAGAGATTTTCCACGAGGTATCACAAAATGAAGGTTCGGACACAATACAGAATCTCATAGTATAGTGGATACTGTATTATCATAGGATGAAGTTTGGTTAGCACATCGAAGTCGGAGAGTCAGGATTAATCGATCTTTATGTCAAAGATGTGTCTACTGGAGTACCACAATTATCAGTCCAACAGCTTCAGGTATTGACAATCTATCCTGATAGCCTGGTGGAGAGAGCTGAGTGCAATATACATCCGAGTCTGGGGATGACACTGAGAACCAAAAGGCAGGCTGTTATTTAATGAAGAGAACTCCCAAATTAAAGAGCAGTACAAAGGGATTGGGATGTTCCTGTGTATGAACCATAAAGGCAGCATGCTGACGCAGAAAGTAACTAGTTTAGTTCATTAGGCAGGTTCCTGGGATGAAAGGGTTCAATTATTGAGTACATCAAAAATGGTGAGGCGTTTATTCATTGTGGTTGAAATGAATGAGGGTGATATTACTGAAACGTACAAGATACAGAGGGGGCTTAACAAGGTAGATGTTGAGAATATGGTTCCACACCTGGGCAGAGTCTCGAACTCGGGGACATAGATACAGAATAAGCGATGTTGATTTCAAACTTGGATGTAATTAACTGTCTTCTCTCAGAAGGTAGTGAATATCCAGAATTCGCTAATGCAGAGAGTTGTGGAGACTGGCACACTGAATGTATTTACAGACGGGGTGGATTGGTTTTTGACATATCAGCGAGTTGAGGGATACAAGGGATTAGCAGGAAAGTGGAGTTGAGCCGTGGAGTAGATCAGCCATGCTCTGATTGAATGACAGGTCCGCTCAAGGGGCAGAATGGCCTACGCCTGTTCCCATTTCTTACGTTCTTATGTTATGCCTTGGAAAATAACTGGTTATTTTCCTGGAAGTCGTGTTGTACAATGTTGCATTCAAGGAGAGCAGAGGAATTGTTTTAGTGAACTCTGGGTGAGGTAAGGGGGTAGTATTTGCAGCGAATCTGGGTCTGTAACATGATACATATCTGGAGCAGACGTTACAGTGAAGGGACGCCTGGAGGGTTTGGGGGGTTGGGGGCTCACTTCCTGTCCAGACTGGATTTTCCAAGTACATTTCCGAATCTACACCTAACCATCGGAGTGGTCTCGATCTGCTCCTGTGTAGCAGGTCTGAAGGGCTGAATGGAACTTCAGAAGACAGTGCTGAGGAACAAGAGGGGGCCATTCGGCCCTTTTGCACTCCTCCACCAGTAAGTAAGGTCGTGGATCATCTCATTGGGTCCCAGGTACACTTTTCTCTCCATGCGCCATTATCCCTGATTCACCTGTCTATGGAAAATCAGACAAAGCCAGCCTCGATATAATATAAAGATCTGGCCATGCCAAACATCTGGGAAACAGAATTTACACTTGAATGAAATCCCACTTTGTGAGTTTCTCTTCACTCCGGTTCTGACTGAGATTGGAGGGTGTCACTTTTCCTTTTCTAGTCCCAATCCTCCACTGCTCACAACAAATTTTTGATCTAACTAGGTTGGTGATATGGCCGATAATAAAGGTCTCAGACTAGGTCAGGTTCAGGGATAGAACAAGTCAGGTAGATTCCTTTAGTCAGCCACAAATAACTAATAGAACTAATGGAGGAGCATGGTGGATCTGTGGTTAGCACTGTTACCTCACATCACTAAATAGCTGAGTTCAATTCCAAACTCGGGCGTCCCTCTATGTGGAGTTTGAACATTCTTCCCGTGTCTGTGTGGGTTTCATCCCAGTGCTCCAGTTTCCTCCAATATCCAAAGATGTGCAGCTTGGAGTGGATTGGCCATGACAGACTGGGTGGGATGCTACTCGATGGTCGGTGTGGATTCGTTGGGCAGAAATTCCTGCTTCCACACTGCCGAGGTTCTATAACAATGGCAACAATTTTGGACCACAAAAACACCCAGTGGGTATCTACCTGATCCACTCTGCTGAAGGTGTTGTATGTTTCAATAAGATCATCAGTCTTTCTATGAGTAACCTGTTAAAGTATCCATAATATAAGGCCTTCATCCCTGGAATATTTGAAGCGAAACATCTCTGAACTGCTTCCGATGTAATTATATCCATTCTCATGTAAGTAGACAAAAAGTAACCTCACACCCCAGGTGATTTTAATTTTTGTTTTCTCAGACTGCTGTGAGTCTTTGGAACTGTCTTCCCCGCAGAGCATGAGAGACAGAGATATGGAATATTTTTGTGGGACAGACAGCAAGGTTCATAAGGAACAATATAGTGAAGGATTGTCGGGGAATGGGCAAGAATAGAACATAGAACATAGAAACGTACAGTGCAGAACAGGCCTTTTGGCCCACGATGTTGTGCCGAGATTTAATCCTAATGTAAAATATAGTAACTTAACCTACGCACCCCTCAACTCACTGCTATCCATGTGCATGTCCAGCAGTCGCTTAAATGTCCCCAATGACTCTGCTTCCACCACCTCAACTGGCAACGCGTTCCATGCATTCATAACTCTCTGCGTAAAGAATCTACTTCTGACGTTTCCTTTATACTGGTTCTGTTCACCGAGCTGGGAAGTTGTGTTGCAGACGTTTCGTCCTCTGCCTAGGTGACATCCTCAGTGTTTGGGAGCCTCCTGTGAAGCGCTTCTGTGATGTTTCCTCCGGCATTTATAGTGGTTTGTCTCTGCCACTTCCGGTTGTCAGTTCCAGATGTCTGCTGCAGTGGCCGGTATATTGGGTCCAGGTCGATGAGTTTGTTGATAACCGAGCACCCGAGCTACAAATCTTCTCACAAACTTTGTTTCCTTTATACCTTCCTCCTAATATATTCAAACTATGACTTCTCATACCAGTCAATCCTGCCCCGGGGAAAATTATCTGGCTAGCTGTTCCGCTCATTATTTTGTACACCTCGATCAGGTCTCCTTTCTTCCTCCTTCTCTCCAGAGAGAAAAGTCCGAGCTTATTCAAACTTTCTTCATAAGGCAAGCCCCGCAGTCCAGGCAGCATCCTGGTGAACCTTCTTTGCACTCTCTCCAAAGACTCTGTATCTGTCCTTTACTTGCGCGACCAGAAATGGACACAACATTCCAAGTGTGGTCTCACCAGGGACTTGCGAGATCTGCAGCAAAACCTTGCGGCTCTTAAACTCGATCCCCCTGTTCATAAAAGACAAAACACCATATGCTTTCTTAACAACCCTAGCCACTTGGGTAGCAACTTTGAGGCCTCGGTGTACTTTCACACCCAAATCCCTCTGTTCCTCCACAATGCCAAAAATCCAATATTTAATCCTATATTCAGCATTCCAGTTGGACCTTCCAAAATGCATCACTTCGCATTTATCTAGATTGAACTCCATCTGCCATTTCTCAGCCAAACTCTGCATCCTGTCTATGTCGTGCTGCAGCCTGCCGTAGTCTTCTATACTATCGAAGACACCTCAAACCTTTGTGTCATCTGCAAATTACTAATCCACCCCTCAACCTCCTCATCCAAATCATTTTTAAAAACTACAAAGAGGAGAGGTCCAAGAACAGAGCCCTGCATGACCCCACTCACCACTGACCTCCAGGCAGAATTCTTTTCATCCACAACCACTCTCTGCCTTCTGTCAGCCAGCCAATTCTGAATCCAGATAGCCACATCTCCCTGTATCCCATACTTTCTGGCTTTATGAATGAGCCTACCATGGGGAACCCTATCAAATGCGTTGCTGAAGTCCATATACACCACACCTACTGCTCGACCTGTCTTGACACCTCTTCAAGAACCCAATAAGATTTATGAGGCATGACCTGCCCCTCACAAAGCCATGCTGCCTGCCTTTAATCACACTATGCTTTGCCAACTAGTCATAAATCCTATCCCTCAGAATTATTTCCAAAACTTTGCTCACCACAGTCATAAGACTGACTGATCTGTAATTGCCAGGGATTTCCCTATTACCCTTCTTGAAAAGAGGAACAACATTTGCCTCCTTCCAATCCTCCGTTACGACTCCTGTGTAGAGTGAGGAGGCAACTATCCTCGCCAGCGACTTAACAACCTCATTCCTCGCTTCCCGGAGAAGGCTAGGATAAATCTGCTCTGGACCTGAAGACTTATCAATCTTAATGTTTTCCAAAATTTATAGCATATCAACTTCAGCAATCCTGACCTGGTCAAGACTGTATCCCAGCTCATCGAAGTTTTCATTTACAACATATTCCCTTTCCTTGGTGAAAACCAAAGCAAGAAACTCATTTCAGGCTTCCCCTATCTGCCTCAGACTCCGGGCACAAGTTCCCTACACTATCCCTGATAGGCCCTACTTCTCCCTTATCATTCTCTTATTCCTCACGTACGAGTAAACTGCCTTTGGGTTCTCCCTAATTCTTCTTGCCAAGCCTTTTTCGTGCCCCCTCCTGGCTCTCCTCTGTCCAATTCTGAGCTCCTTTATAGCAAGCCTGTAAACTTCTAAAGTTGTGCTGGACCCTTGCTGCCTTCTTCCTTTTCGTGAGACGTTCCTCTGTTCTCTTCATCCAAGGTCCCTTAATCTTACCTCTTCTTACCTGTCTCAGAGGAACAAATGTGTACATCACTCGTATTAACTGCACCTTAAATAGTCTCCAAATATCTGCTGTGCTCTTTCTCTGGAACAATTACTCCCAGTCTGTACTTCCCAACTCCTGTCTGACAGCGTCATAATTCCCTTTTTCTCAATTAAATATCTTCCCTCAGTAACTGCTCCTTTCACTCTCCAAGGCTATGCTAAATGTGAGGCGGCTATGATCACTCTCACCAAAGTGTTCTCCCACCGCGAGATCTGACACCTGTCCTGGCTCGTTGCAGACCACCAAATCCAAAATGACCCCTCCCCTCGTCGGTCGGTCTACATACTGAGTAAGGAAACTGACAAAAACGGATCCATCTAAAGCATCTACACTTAGGAGTTCCCAGTCGATTTTGGGAAAGTTGAAATCACCCAAAACAAGAACACTGCTACTTTTGCATTTTTCCAGAATCTGCTCACCTATGAGATCTTCAATCTCTCTGCCTCTCTGCTGCTATTAGGTGGTCTGTAGAAAACGCCCAATGGGGTGGCTGTTCCCTTGCTATTCCTAAAATCCACCCGTACTGACTCTGTAGACAAACCTTCCTCAACAACCTTCGTTTCTGTCGCTGTGATGCACTCTCTGATTAGCAATGCTATACGCCTCCTCTTTTTCCAATCTCCTTGTTCTTTCTAAATGTTCTAAACCCTGGACCATCGAGCAACCATCCTTGCTCCAGTGAAACCCTCTTCCCGGTAAGTGCCACAACATGGCAACCCCAAGTACTGATCCATGCTCTAAGTTCATCACTCTTATTTCGGACATTCCTTGCATTAAAGCAGACGCACTTTAACTGATCCCTTTGTTTCATCGCGTAAGAAACCTTCCTGATAGATTCAATATATCCTGTCCAGTCTGAAACTGACCCCCTCTCAGACATATGGCTCTGATTCCCACCCCCCTCCCTGCCAAACTAGATTAAATCCTCCCGAATCACACGAGCAAATATCCCACCCAGGCCATTTGTGCCCCTCCAGTTCAGGTGCAGCCCATCCTTCATGTACAGGTTTCACCATCCTCAGAAGGTATCTCAATGGTCAAGCTACCTGAAGCCCTCCCTCCTGCACCAGCCTCACAGCCACATGTTAAGCTGCATTCGCTGACTGTTCCTCATCTCACTATCTCGTGGCACCATTAACAAACCTGAGACCACTACTCAATTCGTCCTGTTCTTCAGTTTCCAACCTTACTCTCTGTAGTCACTTTTCAAATCATCAATCCCTTTCCTCACCCAATTAAAAACATCCCAGAATTCCTTCGCTCCTCCCTCGCACCTCTCGGCAAATGGAGATCCCGACGCCTGAGGTAAGTCTTTCAAACGGTTAGACTCACCTTCCCAGTATTCCTTCTCTCCTCCCTCGCACCTCTCGGCAAATGGAGGTCCTGACACCTGGGTTAAGTCTTTCAAACGGTTAGATTCACCTTCGCAGAATTCCTTCGCTCCTCCCTCGCACCTCTTGGGAAATGGTGCAGTGTGGGGGAATGTGCAGCATGGGGAAAGGCTGACAGTGTTACAAAATGACACTGCTCCAGAACACTTTACAAAGCTAACAGTGATAGAATAAAGTTCCAAAGGACCATGGAGCTGCTCTGTCATTAGAGAGAGACCACTCGTGGTGGTTTATCCTGACAGTCACCACCCTCGGGTGATGGGGTGAGGTTGAGAGAGCGTCCCCTTCATAGTAACCTCTGACAGTGTGGGGAACCGAACATGCGTTGTTGTCCTCCCTCTGCATTACAATCCAGCCGTACAGCCAACTGAGTGAGAGATGGTGTAACTATTACAGACATAAACAGGCACACTCAAAGGAAACAAACTTTCACAACAAGGAAAACTGTAAAATTCAGATAACGGTCAATATAATGGCTGAGTATAAAAACCTTCTCTGCTATAAACTGTATTTTATAATGACACAAGTGTGTAGAAGCTGGCTTTGGTTGAATACAATTAGGTGAGACAAGTGAAATAACCAGAATTACTAATTGTAATTTGCTATCAACAACCATAAATAAGTGTATATTTTTATTGGTCTGTGTAAAACGTTATTACCATTACATAGAAGTATAAAGCTGATGGAATATATTGCTCACAGATTCTGTTCCCATGGGAAATGCCCTCGAACAGGCGCTTGAAGAAAACCGGGATAAAAGTGCCCGAGTGTCATCTGGATCACGATCTTATTAAATGCTGGAGCATGTTTGAAGGGCTGAATGACCTCATGGTGGATTTTAATTGAATGTGATTCAATTAACGTACATCTCCTCTCCTTCCCATTATTTGTAACTTACTGGGGCATTGACATTTTCCTGAAAATGGGAATTATTTGGAACATTTTCTGGAACATTTTATAATCGGCATTCTCCACAACATTCTAACGCATTGTATGGGTGTTGAAAAGGCGAGAGAGAGAGAGAGAGAGAGAGATGGGGAAGGTTTGGTATGCCGCAGTTAGAGTGGTGGAGCATGAGCCTTGTTCGGGGGCAGGCGCTATAACAGATATACAGTGAGGGTGAGGGAGCAGAGAGAATACAGTGACCCTAATCCTAACAGAGTGGGGAAGGTTATTGATGCTTATCCTGTATTGCTGGACATTTCGTCAGATCACAGATACTGCACTGAGCTGTGTGGTGAGCTTAGACCGTGCTCGGTGGGTCTGGCGGTGTGGCCCATTCTGGGAAGAGAATGGTCTTCCTCTGTACTAGCTCATCCACCAGGACCTCCGTGCCCCGGTCGGCAAACGGTGGTGTAATTGCCCCTTATCTGCCATGTTCAGGGTAAAATGTGCTGGGCAGCTCCACACTGAGAAAGCTCAACCGTGTGCCCATTGGCCTTTTCAAGATGGCACAAGTGCCAGAGATCACGGAATATCCAGGACTATCAGGGCCTTGGTAAGGACATCCAGCCACGATGGGTGGGAGAATCGCACTGGTATTGAATGAGGGAAACCATGGGGTGGAGTAGGTAGTTAATGAGGTGAGTCCAATAAGATATCACCATGAAACCAGTTCGGCTTTGTACAGACAATCCCTCTGTCACAGTCAATGAAAATGGCACTGAGACAAATTATTGTTAGTTTCAGCAGTGAGTGGAAGCCTCTGCTGACCTCACTCGCAGTTACAAAGCTGCTAAAAAAATGCTCAGATAATATTTTCCAGCATTTTAAAAGACACCAACACCCTCTTTATCCGTCATTCCTGGGAATACTGGCTCATGTTGCGGGATGCTGTCGATATATCTTCATTTCCGCATTCTGAAACCTGTGATCTTACATGATTTTTTTTCTCCATCTCCCTTTCTCTTTTGTCCCAAAATCTTTTTGTTTGTTTGTACTGAAACTGATTCCCCCGCCATCTCTCTCTGGCAGGGATAATGGAATAGGGAATATGGACTATGGAATAAGGACTCTATATCAGAGTGATAATGTAACTGGACGGGTAATTCAGAGGCACAGGCTATGACTCCAAAGGCACCGTTTAAAATCCTAACACAGCCGATAACAGAGCTTAAATTCGAATGACACAGTTTGGAATGAAACCTAATTTCAGGCATAGAAAACAGAAACTATCAGGATTTGTTTTTATTTTTCACTGACAGCCTTTGGTAAAGAAACTGAACATTATTGCCCAGTCTGGACTAAGTGTGTCTACAGACTCACAACAATGTGTTTGGCTCCATATTGTCTTGACAAATTACCTCACAGACAAGGGCAATTAGTGATCGGCAACAAATGCTGCCCTTGCCATTGATGCTGACATCCCGTGAAACAACAGCATTAAAGGTGAAATAAACAAAGAAACTGTGGATGCTGGAGATCTGAAATAAAATTCTCCAGCGCCTGAAACTGTTGGAGACTCTCAACAGGTATGGCAGCCTCTGTGAGGAGAAACATAGATAACGTTTCCAGTCCAGTGACCCTGCTTCACAACGGAAAGCAGCTGGAAAATAATATTCTTTATAACAAAGAGCAAAGAACAAAGAAAATGAACTGCAAAGGAACGGGCCCTTCGGCCCTCCAAGTCTGAGCCGATTCAAATGTACTGTCTAAACCTGTCGGTCAATTCCTAAGCATCTGCAACCCTTTGCTCCCCACCTACTCATGCATCTGTCCAGATGCATCTTAATTGAATCTACTGTGCTTGCCTCTACCACCTCTGCTGGCAACACGTTCCAAACGCCCACCACCCTCGGTGGGAAATACTTACCGCGTGTATCCCCCTTAAACTTTCCACCTCTCGCCTTGAAAGCGTGATTTCTCGTTATTGAGTCCTTCATCCTGGGAAAAAGCCTGTCTCTATCCATCCTGCCTATATCCTTCATGATTTTGTGATCCTCAATCTCCTTTTTTCCAATGAAAATAATCCTAACTTACTCAACCTCTCTTCACAGCTAACACCTTCCATACCAGGCAACATCCTCGTAAACCTTCTCTGCAACCTCTCCAAAGCCTCCACATCCTTTTGGTAATGTGGCGACCAGAACTGTACACAATATTCTAAATGCGGCCGAACCAATGTCTTGTAGAATTTTAACATGACTTGCCAGCTCTTATACCCAATACCTCATCGAATGAAGGCAAGCATACTATATTCGCTATTGACCACTCTATCCACCTGTGCAACAACCGTCAGGGTACAATGGACCTGCACTCCCAGATCTCTCTGCCCATCAAGTTTTCCCAAGGCTCTTCCGTTCATTCTATGGTTCGCTCTAGAATTACTCTTGCTTAAATGCATCACCTCACATTTGTCTGGACTGAGCTCCATCTGTCTCTTTTCCGCCCAACTCTCCAGTCTATCTATATCCTTCTGTATTCTTTGACAGCCCCTTATGCTTTCTGCTAATCCACCAATCTTCGTGTCATCTCCAAATTTGCTGGTCATACAAACAGTGCCCTCTTCCAGATCATTTATAGATATTACAAACAACAGTGTCCCCCCACTCTGATTTGGAGGGAAGGTTGGGGGCAAGGTTTGAAATGAATGGATGGAAAAATGGCCAGAAAAACAGCGAAAAAATGAAAAGCGAGGAAAGTCATTGCTGATGATGAACCTATAGGAAAATAAAATGGCAAGTGACTCTTACATTTCCCTTTTCGTATATTCCTTATATCACATGGATTTAGACATATCCCAGTTTAAAGTGAATTATGTTCCTACTGAATCTCTTCTCTGAGTGTGATCATCAACTCTATCAGCAATACTGGTGCTGCCGCTATAGTTGCAGAAATATAGAGAAACGCAATGTTCCGTTGTCAACTGCTTCTTTGGAGAGAGGAACTGTTACTGTGGGACTGTGTGGAGATACAACGGCTTTTTCAGCCAGGAAGAGAATCTGAGGAGGTGAAGATATTTTCAACACTGAATGGGTGCACCATGGGTGTGGGGAATTGTCTTAGTCCTGTCCTTTGAAAGTCAGTGGGGTTTCTGTGGATGCTTTTCGCAGGTCTGTGTTGTCCGCTGCTGGGTTCCTTCAGGGAGACCCGAGGGTCTGGTGGCCCCACTCTGGACATTGCATTTACCGAGTGTCTGGGCCCGTGGTAAACAAATGGAGCTGAGACTACACTTGAGAAGCAGAATGACCTCTTCCTGTTCCTTTTTAATGACTCCGGGTGTGAAATGATCTCTTTCTGATCCCATGTAAGTGACGTGTGGGAGTGAGCAGACTCCTCCACTTCCTGTGTAATTGGCAGGAGGGGCTGAATGGGCTATCGTACGTCTTGTCCAATGGTTTGATGGGCTGAATGACTTCCACATATTTTTGTGAACTCAAACTGAGGTGCTGAATGAGCTCCTCCTTTTACTGAGGAAATGTACAGTGCTGTTATATGAATGTTATCCAGACTTTAACAGCACGATATTGAAAGTTGTCTAGGTCTTGTTGCACATGGACACAGACTGCTTCAAGAGCTGAAGGAGACAACTTGTTCTGAACATTATGTAAACTTCAGTGAATATCCCTATTTCTGCTCGGTTTGGACTCAATGGACCTGAATGATCTGCTTCCACACTGTAGGGATTCTATGATGATACATTGGGCTAAGGGAGCTACTCTGAGGAAGTCCTGCAGTGATCTCCCGCAGCTCTACATGCTGGGAGGGTAACTGCTCCTGGTTTACAGATCAATGCACTGGGGTTGTGTACACAGTCCTACATGCTGTGAGTGTAAGTGCTCCTGGTTTACAGTTGAATGCATTGGGGGTGTACACAGTTCTACATGCTGGGAGGGTAACTGCTCCAGGTTTACAGATCACTTCACCGCTATGAACTCCGCAGCTCCCCATACTAAACAGTTACCTTGTCAACGATTATAGAGCAACACACTGGGGTGCGCTGCATTTCACCCCATCCTGGACAGAACATTTCGTCCAGGTTTCTGAATCAGTGCACTGGTGTGGTATGTACAACTCCCCGTGTTGGACTGATAGCTAGTGTATTAGTGACAGCTGCACAATATTCCATCCTGGACAGATTGCTGGGTTGTATGGAGCCTGGTCTGCACAGTGCTCCATCCTGGACAGTTAACTGAGTTGTGCTGAGCCTGGTCTGCACGGTGCTCCGTGCTGAACAGATATCTCATCTGGTCTTATACGTTTCTCGGCTGGATCTATGAGGTGATTGTGTATCCGATATAATTCCTGAATGAGCTGTTACTCCTCCAGCTCGGTGCATTCCACTTTCAAACCCCATATTTCTGCAACATGTTGTCCATTACATACTTATCCAATTATAACATCATTTCTGTCCTTTTTGCTATGGACCCGAGCAGACTCCCCTCACAATACATGACGAAGGTAGCCTTGACCTGAACATATTCTTATTTTAAAGGTAATTGTGAGGTGCCGTGGTTCAGAAGTAATTCGCTTGGTCGAAATATTCAACATTAAGCAAAACACAATTTATTCAAACACTGCAGACAAAATACAGCAAAAACAGGGGAAAAAAGCGAATTACTGCGGATGCTGGAATCTGAAACCAAAAGAGAAAATGCTGGAAAATCTCAGTAGGTCTGGCAGCATCTGTAAGGAGGGAAAAGAGGTGACGTTTCATGTCTAAGTGACCCTTTGTCAAAGCTGCCTTTGACAAATCAGGGGGAATATTAATAATTTAATTTATTGGAAAACCTAACAGATTAATTGGTCATTTAATTACTAACCAGTAACTACTCTAATATGGTAACATCCGAGAAACACACACTTGGCAATAAACAAATTCAGGAAACAGATTGTCTCACATGCAGTTCTTCAAACCTGGAAGAAAGAACTTCAAAAGACAATTCAGAGAGAAATCTCAAAGAGAGAGTGCAGCAGCTCGGTGAGATTTCCTGCCTTCCAACCCTGCTGTGACCCCAGCAATAACTGGCGAAGGGTAAAACTAAGAATCCTGGTTCTGGGAGATCTTGTCCGTCACTCCACAGGACCAGACCGTGGCTGCAAGGACCACAAGGAATGGACTGTATCTACACCGTCTATGGCACTGTAGGAGACTGTCAAAATGCCTAACTCCACCTAAGCCGTGTAATGCTGGTAAGATAAATGTCAAAGTTAAACATAAATAAATAAAGCCAAAGTATGCAGCAGGCCTAGTGATCAGACACAGATGGCCTCGGTAGCCCAGCAATTCCTACCCCGCCAAAACACAGGAGAATTATTGAGCGAGTGAAAAGAAATCATCGTCTCTCTCCCTCTCCTCTAACTTTACAATTGGAGATGTACAATTCACCCAATAGTCAGCGATGTCAACATCCCACCGAGATCAAGTAGTATTGTGATAGGTCAGGGTTGTTGTGAAAGGGGTTAACCGGAGCTGTTTGTACAGTGACTGTGATTGATGTCAGTCTCCATGGATCCTAACTGCGTCACTGGAGGGTTTCCTCTTCTATTAGAAAGGGGCTTCCTTCAACCTGTTATCCCATAGTGTCAGAGGCAGCATCATCCTCAAGACGATTGGAATCAGCAGCGACAGAGAGAGGGAGAGGAAGAGAATCTTAGAACAATAGACTGAAATGTTTCAACAAAGGATCAGAATTTGAGGACATTAGACTGGAATGTTCCAACGATGGATGAGAGTCTGAATGCATTAGACTGGAATGTTCCAATAACGGACAGGAGTTTATCCGATGGTCTTTACTATCTTTCACGGGATTGGGCATGGTTCGAATTGCGGATAGAAGCCGTACTGATAATTATTCAAGCTGGTTACTATCACATCCTCGCTATTATTGGTTTTCCTGATAAGGCTATCTCTGTCGATTCTATAAACGATGTTTAAGGTTATTGCTTATCCGGTTTTTATATTTAACAAATGTATAATTTGTTATCTTCAGTTTCAGTCACAAACTCCACTTCATTTCCAACAATTTCAGACTCCTCACTCATAAACCTCGAAGAAGGAACAACATTGTTCTGACCATTGAATCTTCCATTTACGCTCAACTGTTTCTCTATATTCTCTCTGCCATCAAACCTGCCTCCACGCAGCTCTGTAATATCCCCAGTCTCCACCTCTGCCTCAGTGCAGTTGTTGATTTAGCTGTCATCTGCCCCTTTGGTAACTTCAGATTTTACCGTTCCAGTTCTCTTCTGACACCTCCTCCAATCTCAGCAAGTTTGGCAGCCTCCGTCAGAAGGAAAAGAGATAAAGTTTGAAGTCTAGTGACCCTACATCAACAGTGAAAGCAACCGAGAAATAATATTATTTATATCAGGGATAGCTGGATGAGTGAGGGGGAGGTTAGTTGAATGGATGGTGAAATGTCCAACAAGAGAGAGAAAAGAAAGAGAGACAGAGAGACAGAGAAAGAAATGAAAAGCAAACAAAGGAACAGCTGATGATGAAGTAGAATGAAAATAAAAAGGGACCTTCTTCTAACATAACCCATTTCCCCATATTCCTGAACATCACTTCAATCTAGATATGTCCCTGTTTAAAGTGAAGTATATTCCCTGTATCATTCTTCTCTGAGTGTGGTGATCAACTCCAGCAGCAATACTGGTGCTGAACTTATAGTTGCTGAGATACAGAGAAACGTAATTTTATATTGTCAACTGTAGAATGAAAATAAAAAGGGAAAATAAAATGTTCTTCTAACATAACCCCTTTCCCCATGTTCCTGTGGGACTGTGCAGAGATGCAACGGCTTTTTCAGCCAGGATGAGAAACATTTTCAACATGAAATGGATGCACCGTGTGTGTGGTAATTAGACTTGCGCCTGTTATTAGACAGTAAAGGCAGGTTCTGAGGATGCTTTTCTCGGGTGTGTATTATCCACTGCTGCATGTATTCAGAGAGATCTGGACACTGCATTTATAGAGTGTTTGGGTCCATGGGAAACAAATGTAGCCGAGACTACACAGAAGGAAATCCCTGTACATGGCGAGGGGCTGGGCATTGTATTATCCTCCCTGGGATTTCCAGGAATATTTTTCTAAGCTGAACCAATTCCAAACATAAAATGTGAACCTTTCAAAAATGAGGTGGTCACTGAGCTGTGTTCCCTCCATCAGTATAACCTCTAGCCTCACACGAGGGACAGAAATGTGCTGACACTCATCATGAAGTGAACTGGATCAGTTCTGGAACTTTCCAGGCAGGAGTTGTTAACATATTCATCATCTCCGAATGCAGTCCTACGAACTATTCACTGGCTGTCAGAAGGCATCTGCCAGCTGAGAGGAATACATTGGAGTTTATGTCCCTGAGGATGGTACAGAAGCAAACTCCCAGATATACTAGCGAACAGCGGGACTGGCGAAAATGAGGAACTGCACGAAACTAGAATTAATGAAGAGTATGGTTTTGAAAATCTAATCGAATTGAAGGTTAGTAAGATGCTGTTTCTGCTGAGCTACATCCCAGAATATCGAGGAGGTGGCAATAGAGCTAACAAAAGAATTACTGATTATTCTTTAAAGCTGGTTACATACGAGAAAGGATCCTGCAGATTGGAAAGCAGCAATTGTAAAACTAAACATTTAAAACAGGACGGAGAGGACAAACAAAAAACTAAATAGCTTCATGTCAGCTGTGAAAAAATCGTTGGGACCTTTTATAAGAGTGTGGCAACTAGACACTTGGAAAATAATGATTTGATAGATATGGCCTAGATTCAGTAAAGGGAAATTATCTTTGCTAAACCTACTGGAGTTTGTGGACTCTGTCAGTTGTGTCGTTGACAATTGAGAACCAGCCGCAGTGGAGTAATTGAATTTTCAGACGAAGTTTGACATTGTTGAATACAGGTGGGTGGAGAATGTTAGCGTCCATGGGTAGGTAAAGGTGGAATATACACCATATGTATTAAAAATTGGATAATGGACAAAATGAGCAGAGTAGTGATTTTTTTCTCTGGGCGGAAACCTTGTGGGGTATCAGAAGGATCAGCTCTTCTGCAATAGCTGTGCACAAGGTATAAAAATGATTCAGATGTGAACAACAAATACCATCAGTAATATTTACGTTTATTAAATGGTGAGAGGTTGGGAAGGGCTGTTGTTGAAAAAAGACCTAGATATCCTTGGTTATAAGTCAGGAACAGAATTCGTATGGGGCAGTGAAGTAATTCTTACTGTTAAGGATATGTGGTCCATCATGGAAAATTATTAAAGTACCAGAGCAAATATATCTTACTCAATGGTAGCGTTTTGATGAGCCAGTATTTAGCCAGTATTGTGTACAAAGAGTCTGCTTTATAAATAATGATCTCCATGTTACTGAGACAGTGCAAAGGAGTTTCACTGGACTGAACCCTCGCATGATGTTTCCTAAAGGAGAGAGTGCAGTAACTATGTGTTTAACCTGCAGCGCTGTGAGAGAATAAGAAGTTGAAACTTGATGGTTATGGATGGACATTCATTATGTCTCAAGCAGTCATTGATAAGGTGAGAAATTCCATACTTTCCACAGGATGCTCGATTCCTGATAGTTTGTATGCCTGTGCAGAGACCTCATTTCATTTGACTGTCTGGTACAGGCACTGAATGAACTCTGAACAGTTTCATGCACACTTACTATGTGGCCCTGCACTCAATGTTAGATTGTACACAATCCTGTCAGAAGCCATAATACCTTCATTCTGAAACAGTAAGCCGTTAACCACTAGCTGTTTACTTCCAGAGAGAACATGGGTCTGCTCTCTCAGCAATGGAAGATGACTTTGAAACTGGTTAAAATTGGCTTCATTCCTCCTCCCAGGATATCATGTTACATTAACACGCATGTACTATGAATCATGGCGCCACGAGGAACAAGGTGGAGCAGTCTTATCTGTTCAGGCCCTGCTCCATTTGTTTGTGATGTTGGAGCATCTCTGACATCTTCCTGTGCCTAGTTAGTGACTTGAGAAGCTGAATGACCTCTTCCTGTTTATTCTTAATGACTCCAGGTGTGAAATGGTCTCTTTCTGATCCTGTGTAAGTGACGTGTGGTGTTGGACAGACTGCTTGTCTTCCTGTGTGACAGGCAGGAGAGACTGAATGGGCTGTCCCTCCTTTGCACAATAGTTTTGATGGGCTGAATGACTTTCCCACATTCATGTGAAACCAGATTGAGGTGCAGAATGAACACCTTCGTTTACTGTGGAAATGTGCAGTGTCTGGCAGCGCTGTTGCATGAATGTTGCCGACACATTAACTTGAATGCTGTCCAAGTCTTGTTGCGCATGGACACAGACTACTTTAGGAACTGAGGGATGGCGAAGTGTTCTGAACATTGTGTAACTTAGAGTGAATATCCCCACTTCTGTTTGGTGAGAATTGAATGGGCTGAGTGGCCTGCTTCCACACTGCAGAGATTCCCTCTGACAAACTAGAGATGCCTGGACTGAGGGAGCTACCCTGGGGATCTCCTGCAGTGATATCCCACAGCTGAGATGATTGATGAACTATGATGATAAACATCTTCCCTTGTGCTGTGAATGACTCCAAACACTGGAGAGTTTGCAATAGATTCTCGTGAAGTGCGATTTTTCTCAGGCTCCTTGATGTCATCCTTAGTTAAAAACTGCCTTGATATCAGGGTCAGTCGCTCTTAGCTCAGCCCTTGTCTGACAGACAATGATTTCTTCAAACAGAGAGTAGTGAATATCAGGAATTCAATATTCCAGAGAGTCAGGGGAGCTAGATCACTGAAAGATCTCTGAATGATCTTCCCTGTTTCTGTCCACCAGGTTATAGCAGTAAGTGGCCTCCGACTGCTCCTGTCTAGCAGGTTGGAGGGGCGGAATGGAACATTGGAACATCACACTTAGGAGCAAGATTAGTGGTTCGTCACTATAAAACCTCTCCACCAGGCACTATGTTTGTGGATGATCAGGTTGTGGTCTCAGCCCCATTTTCCTGTCTGTCTCCCATTATTCATGACTCAATCTCTGTCAATAATTTAATGAACTTTAGCAGCTTGCATCACTTGATCTGACAGCTCATTCCATGCACACACACTACAGTCTGCAAGAACATTTTGTCCCTTTAATGTCTTTCTCCTCTCACCTTAAGCCTTTGTCCGATAGTTTTAGACTCACCGATCCTGGGAAAAAGATCTTGGATATTCAGCTTATCCATGTTCCTCATGATTTTATAAACCTCAATAATGTTACGCCTCAGCCTCCGATGCTCCAGAGTAAACAATCCCCAATCTGTTCAACCTCTTCCTGTAGCTCAATTCCTCCATGCCCGGCAATATCCTTGTAAATCATTTCTGCACTCTCTCAAGTTTAACAACATCCTGAGAACCAAATTAGACACAATATTCTAAATGTCACCTCACTAACATCCTGCCCAGTTGCTATATGATCTCTCAGCTTGCATACTCAACGCAGTACACGAGCCTGGTCTGCACAGTGCTTCATGCTGAACAGATATCTCCTCCGGAATTATGGTGTCACGGCTGGTTCTTTGAGGTAGATTGAGAATGTGATATAACTAATCATTCCAGTCGATATGGCAATGACTTTATTTTTGTTCTCATTCTTGTGACTGGACCATCCAAATTCCGGCCAGTCCCATTCTTCAGTCTACTTGCATATTTCGGCAACTTGCCCCATGAGTAATTGTCCAGTTATAATGTGAATAACTGTCCTGTCTATTGCCTTGATCTTTGACGTTGCTCACCCTGGAGCATCGGGATTCACCGCGATAAACCTCAGTGAGGTCACTCCTCAGACTCAACGCTCAAGGGAACATAGCCCCAGCCCATTCACAGTCTCCGTATAGCTCAACATCAGCAACATAGTTTTAAACTTTTATGTTTAACAACATCTTTCCTTTAGCAGGGAGAACAAAATTCAAGACAGTATTACAGAAGTGGCTGAACCTAGAGAGTAGGCGAAAGCGAGTACTGCATATTAGAGTCGAGAATCTGGTCTGGAAAAGCACAGCGGGTTAGGCAGCATCCGATGAGCAGGAAAGGCAATGTTTCGGGCACATGTCCGATCCTGCTGATGGGCTTTTGCTCAAAACATCGATTTTCCTGCTCCTCGGATGCTGTCTGATCTAGCCGGCTTTTACAGTACCATGTTCTGAACCCAGTGTATATCTCAGATGGCCCTCTTCTTCAAAAAACGCAATTTCCCCTCCCGCATGACCGACGATGCCCTGCAGCGTATCCTATCCAATTCCCACACCTCTGCGTTCGAATCCCACACCTGCTAATGCAACAGGAAAATAACATCCCTGTTCCTCACCTTCCACCCTACCAAACCTCCATATACAATATATTTTCCTCCCCCATTTGCGCCACCTACAAACAGACCCCACCACCAGATATATATTTCCCTCCACACCCCTATCTGCATTCAATAAAGACTGTTCCCTCCGTGACTACCTCATCAGGTCAACTTCCCCCACCAAAACACTCTCCCATCGCAACTCCTTCCCCTGCCACCGCAGGAATTGCAAAACCTGCGTCCTCACCCCTCCCCCCTCACCTCCGCCCAAGGCCCCAATGGATCCTTCCATATCCATCGGAGTTTTAATTGTGCTTCCAGACACACCACCTACTGTCTCCGTTGCTCCCGATGTTGTCTCCTCCCCATTGGGGAGACAGGGCGCTAACATTCGGCGCACTTCAGAGAACATCTCCAGGACACCCACACAAACCAAGCCCACTGCCCCATGTCCAAACATTTCAGCACACTCCGCCAAGGTCCTGGGCCTCCTCCACCACCACCCCTTAACCACCGGATGCCTGGAGGGAGAAAGCCTCATCTTCCATCTTGGGACCCTGCAACCACACGGGATCAATGTGGATTTCACTAGTTTCCTCATTGTCCTTTCCCACATATTAACCTTCCAAGTCAGCATAGCCTCCGTGACCTGTCCTACCTGCCCATCTTCCTTCCCACCTTTCTGCTCCACCATCCTCTCCGACATATCACCTCCATCCACAACTTCATCTGCCTATGACATTCTCAGCGACCTTCCCCCATTCCCATCCCCTTCCCATTTATCTCTCAGCACATTAGAGCTACAAGCCTCATTCCTGATGAAGGGCTGATACCTGAAAAGTGGATTCTTCCGCTCTTCGGATGCTGCCTGAAGGGCAGCACCACATTCTCGACTCTGACCTCCAGCATCTGCCATCCTCACTTTCTCCCTTGAGTTAGTGTATTCAGAAATTTCCCCACCAGACGTTTTATGCAGCTGGTCAGTTATTTTATCCCAGTCTCCTTTTGTAAACAGAGTGGAACTTATACAGCCTTGCACAGCTCTGGAAATTCTCCCAGATACAAGGAAATGGTAAAAAGAACGATTGAAAGTTTTCTAGTCGGTCCGTCAGTAACCCACATCCATTCCATCCAGACTGAGTAAATATTCCCTTTTATTATGATATGAAATGTGATGTAAGGAAGTGGTTAACTGAACCTTTTTGTTCAGTGACTGTGATTAATGTCAGTCTCCATGTATTGTAATTATTCCAGTGGAGAGTTTCCATCTTTTACTGATAAGTGGGCTCCGTCAACATGTTATTCCACAGTATGATCGGGGGCAATCACAGACAACACTAACAGGGATCAGTGGCTCCAGAGAGACGGGGAAAAGAGATCAGAATCTGAGAACTTTAGACTGGAATGTTCCAACAATGGATCAGAATCTGAGAACATTAGACTGGAATGTTCCAACAATGGACAGGGGTTTATCCAATTCTATTTGGTATCTTTCTACATATTATGATCGGTTCTCGTTATCATGGTGGATCTATTATGCTCTTCGCATTATTCAATATATTTATTATCCTCTCCTGTCCAGATATTTTTTCTGTAAACCAGTTATGACTGCATTTCTGTTCTTTCATATAGTCTATACTTCTTGACCAATAGTGTTCCTGGTGATACTTTGACTCCAATTCATTTCCTGTCTCCCTCCTTGCTTCTGACAGTATTATTCATGGGTTTCTATGTTGACCTACTCAGTTGCAGATGTGAACCATTGTCTCACTGCCCTTGTTATTTAAATATCGGGACGTTGGAGGTCACTGTCGTCTATTATGTTTACAAACTCGACTTCCTTCCTGGGATTCCATTCTATCCCTGGCCAATATATTTTATTTTCTTTCATTTGTGGGACTTGGGTGTTGCTGGCTGGCCAGCATTGATAGCCCATCTCTATTTGCCCTTGAGAAGGTGAGAGTGAGCTGCCTTCTTGAATCGCTGCAGTCTACCTGCTGTAGGTTGACCCACAATTCAATAAGGAGGGAATACCAGGAGTTTGACCCAACGACCCAAGTATGTGAAGGAACAGCAGTATATTTCCAAGTCAGGGTGGTGAGTGGCTTGGGTGGGGGTGGGGGGTGGGGAGGGTGGTGGGAGATGAAACATGCAGGTGTTGTTTGAAACAGACGAATCACAACTTTGATGATCCCTTTGCCCTGACCATGATTAACTTTAAATATTCACTGCTCCATAATATACTTCACTGTCTTAACCCATCTATTGTTTGAACCTTGAGCTGTGAAATACAGACTTAATCATGACAACAATCTGCTGCTGACACTCTCGGGCTGAAACCTGCAGGAATAAATCTGATTCGAAATCATATCAAAATCCCATCCGTCTGACATTCCTGTGCACGCTGATATATATCGCTGTTGTATCTAGCAATGCCTGTATTTTAATATTCTTAAGCACTTTATCTCATCTGTCCATGAAACTTCCCTCAGTCTCTCTGTGTCGATTATCCAAATCTCTGCCAGTTGTTCATATTTGACCTATTTTCCTTCAAGTCTATTTTATCTCAAAAAATGATTTTTGCATTCAACCACCCCAAATACACGCCCCCCCCCCCCCCCCCCCCACCCCACACACACACACCTTCCCCTGCTGTGTGTATTTGATGTGTGTATCGTTCCCATATGATAGTAAAGGTTAGCAATACTCGTCTTGCTGGGTAGATAATCCAATTTACTGAGCAATGCACTAGCATGGCCTGCGCAACTCTCCATATTGGTCTGTCATCTTGTCCCAGCTTATGCTGCTTGAAGTGTTCTGTGAAGCCGAGTCAGAATGTGATAAAACAAACTATTTCAGCTGATCAGAAAATAACTTTATTTAATGTTCTCATTCTTGTAATTTTGCTATCTAAGGGTTCAATCCTACAGTTAGTCCCACTACTCAGTCTTTTTCTACATATTTCCACAACACGATCTCAGTTAATGAACTGTCTGTTACTGTTTTTAATGTGAATCTCTCTGTCCCTCTGTATCTTTCCCTGGTCTTGGTTTTCGACTCGCTAATGTATCACGTGCAGGCATTGTTAAGCTCAGAAACAGTGAAATGGTGTGTGTCGGGCTGCTGTCCACTTCCCGGTGTGTTCCATGTGGTGTTCCATGTTCAGGGGATTGTGTGTCGGGCTGCTGTTCACTTCCCGGTGTGTGTCATGTGCTGTTCCATGTTGGATAGGGGTTTCAGCAGCTTTGACTCACATCTTTTAAACATCATCTGTGCCTGTCCACTGAACGTCTGACTTCTGTGTTTGGCTCTTTGAGCTGATCGTGTGGTCAGGAACACGAGGAAGCCCCTTGAGTATTATTGTAAAGGACCAGGTAAATAACATCTCTGACAATGGTGTCACTTTAAAAAAGGTTATTTCCTCCTTTTCTTTAAAGAGAGATCTTAATGGCCGAACTACCTACTGCAAACGGCTGAAGTAAATAACATAGGAGGCGTTTAGGTTCTTTTTTTTAATAAATAGTGATAACAATGGTCAGAACGCACAGACTAGGCTTTCCAGTTTTTCAGAGCTGCAACAATCAGCATGTGCCTGGAGTCGGAGCAGGGTTTCATGCTTCCGCAAATGATCCCAAGCTGCTAATCTCTCTGAGATCTGTCCTGATGCTGTTTCCCCCTGGATTGGAGAACTGCATACATGACTGACTGGCCTTGGATGTGTCTTTTTGCCAAGGGATGAGATTACGGGATGATCGTACATTGGAACAGTTCATTCGTGGAAGGTACTATGTCTATTATTCTGTTAAGATTTCCAGTAGTTAAGTTAGAGGAGAAAGTGAGGACTGCAGATGCTGGAGATCAGAGCTGAAAATGTGTTGCTGGAAAAGCGCAGCAGGTCAGGCAGCATCCAAGAAACAGGAGAATCGACGTTTCGGGCATAAGCCCTTCTTCCGGCATAAGCCCTTTCCTGAAGAAGGGCTTATGCCCGAAACGTCGATTCTCCTGTTTCTTGGATGCTGCCTGACCTGCTGCGCTTTTCCAGCAACACATTTTCAGTAGTTAAGTTGGTCTACATTACTCTTCTTTATGCATGTATTTTTTATTAGAGTGTTTAAATAAACTGTGTTTTGCTTTAAGTTGAGTGGTTTGAACAACTGCATCACATCTGGAACACCCATTTCACATCTACCTTTACTATAAGACAAAGTTGGCGTCCAGACTGCATCTTAAAGCATTTTAAGGCAGTCGGGTCTGGTCCATTGCAAAGAGGGGACTCTTGTCCGTTTCGAAACCGATATTTCCAAATTGGGTTCAGGTTCAGAATCCCTACAGTGTGGAAACAGGCCATTTGGACCAACAGGTCCACACCAATCCACCAAGACCCGTTCTCCTACCCGATTATTCCACACTTACCCTTGACTAATGCAGCTAACCTGCACATCCCTGAACAGTCTGGACAATTTAACATGGCCAATTCACCTAAACTACACATCTTTGGGCTGTGGGAGGAAAACTGGGCACCCAGAGGAAACCCACACAGGTACCGGGAGAATGTGCACAGGGAAATTGTTGGGCTCAAACACAGTGTTTGGTAATTGTTAATGTCTTTTATTCCGAGTGTAGAATTCGGTTTTTTTGAACAGTGCTTTGTGAAGTGTTGGTTCATTCTATTTCTAAGAGTTCTCTGGATGTGGAAGAAGTGAAGTTGGAGATTTTGCAACAGGTGAGCAAGGCAAAGTTTTTAGAATTGGCAGACAAGCTGGATCTGGGTTTGTGTTTGTCTGTGAGAAAAGGAGATGATTAGAGTTATAGCTTGACATTTAAATTCACCATCAGAATCTTTGCAAATGGCTGAAATTCAATGGCAGATGAGGCAGCTTGAATACAAAAAGGAATTAAAACAATTTGAAATATGATTTCAAGTAGAATTAATAGAAAAGGAGAGGAAGAAGAAAGACAGAAAAAGAAAGAAGAAGAACAGGAAGGGAGAGAGTTTAAACTTAAAAAGTAAATAATTTGAGAGGAAAGTCGACTTTGCAGGGTGGAGATGAAGGTGGACAGTAAGCTGAATGAGGACGATAGCGAGGATGAGAAACATTATGGTAGCCAAAGGCCTTATGGGGATCTGTTTAAATACATCCAGGCATTATCTAAATTTAATGAGAAGGATGGGGAAGCCTTTTTAATTTCATTTGAGAAAGTGGCTAAACGGATGCACTGGATTTAGTTGATCCAAACAAAGATGGTAGGTATAAGGAGTGAGGTATTTGCATCCCTGTCGGAAGAGGTATCTGGCAAGTATGGGGAGGTGAAGAAAGCCATCTGAAGTGCACGTGAGTTGTGCCAGAAGCCTACAGACAGCATTTTAGGAATCTAAAATAGCATCCCTGGTTAAATGTACATTGGGTTTGAAAGAATCAAACAAAGTAATTTTGAATGGTGGATAAAGTTATTAAAAACAAAGCAACCTATGACACACTTAAAGAGATTCTTACCTGGGAGGAGTTCAAAAATTCACTTTCTGCAGTCGTGAGAACTCGTGTGGAAGAGCAGAGAGTGGCAAGCTTAGAAGCTGAAATGGCTAATGATTAGCAGGCGATCCATAAATCAAAGTTTGGCTTCTGTGAGGGATGGAGAAGAATGTGCGAGATCTTAAAATATATACCTGTGAGAGTAAGGCTTACTGGCCTAGGCCAGGAGTAGCAGGTAAAGGGGTTTCAGCATTAAGCGGTACAGAAGCATGTAAATCTTGGAAGCTGAGACATGAGGAGACATGTCATTGCGAAGGACTATTGGAGAGATGGGATTTGCTCCATTATGTAATGTGTGGTTGGAGTGTCCAGTGAAACCATCAACAGGAATATTTCACAATTTGGGAAGGAGGCCTTGAACATGGTGTTGGCGTTATAACGTGCCCGGGACAAATTTACATATGATCATAACTCCTAAACGTTTTGGGGGAAATTTAGGGAGAAAACTTTCGGGCTATTCAGGTAGTGGTTATTATTGTTGCCATTCAATTAGAAGTTATAACAGGTGACAGGATGAGAAACCGTACTTGCTGACAAGTTGTCGAGACTTGGATGAAGAAAGACAGAGGCGTTCTGTGGCCGGAGTAAACTGGCTGTAAGAAAATGAAATTGTGAATATTTGCATACTTAGTGTCAATATATGTATTATAGTCTATGGAAACAGTAAGAATAAGGAGTTTAAAATGATGTCACCTTTACATATTGATTGTTCATTTTTTTTTCAAAGGGGGAATTGTGACCTCTCGATCCGGGACATATCCATCACTTCCCAATATATCGACATCAATGTCACCATTCAGAGACGGAGGATATATATGTTGGATGAGGTGAACACAATGTTTTCTCCCTCAGCAGGGAGCTGCCGAGTGTATCCTTGTTTTCCCAGTAATTTTCCCAATGATGTACATGGCTCTGCGGGTCCCATGTCATTGAGGAGATGGTGGGGAACTGAATGACATCTCACTCCTCAAATGTTACAGTGCGCCCATGCACAGTACATCATGTTGGTGAATACCCACTGTCTTCGCAGCAGCCACAGCCTCTTCATTCAGACGCAGTGAGACCATTCCTTCATCATCGGTCTCCATGTCGAAAGAAATGAATGTATCTTAAAGGCCATCCCCTTGCGACACGTTTCAAAACACTGTCCCCACTGCCAACCAACATCAAAATATCCGGCATGTACTGAGAGCAACTGGGCCCCTGGGAATGTCACGGAGCAGACCATCAGGGAGATGGAGCAAAACCTCTCATGTCTGAACTGGTCTGAGTGAACTCCCCAGTACACAGTATTACTAAGCCCTGTAATCTCTCTCCATTTCAGTAACATATTCCCTTCCATTCTTCCTGTAAATAAAATGACAGGTTACATCATGTTATATTCCACCTGTCTCTCTTGATAATTTAATGTCTTGCTTATCACAGAGTCATCACCAAACGTAGTTACAGTACATCTGTTCCATCCTCCTGATTATTGATACAGATTGTAAACAGTTGAGGACCTAGCACCGGTCACTGTGTCACTCCACCGGTGAAGTTCTGTCAAACTGATTTAGACTGATTTATCTGGAGTGCCTCCTTCCTGTTTGATAACCAGTCCTCCCTCATTCCTGTGTAACATATTCAAAGAGCTAAATAAGAACAAGGAACATTGGTCAGTAATTCAGCCGCTCCAGCCTGCTCCACTACTGAATATAATCATGGCTGATTTCATCGTGGCCTCTGTTCCACTTTCCTTTGATCTCCATCCTGAAACTCTTGTCTGTTGTTGTAGATTGCTGCACATGAAAAAATATCCACTCCACATCTACATTGTCAATTTATTTTAGCAATTTACAGACCTCAATGAGATCTCCTTTCATTATTATAAACTTGAGACTATAGACCTGAACTACTCAATCTCTCTTCATAAGACAAACCCCTCATCTCTGGAATCAATCTAATGAACCTCTTCTGAATTAACTCCAATGCAAAAGCATCCTTCCACAAGTCAGGGCACCCAAACTGTACTATAGTTGCAGCCTCACTAATGTCTTGAATAGCTACAGCAACACTCCCTACCTTTCTACTCTCTCCTTTTGCAAATAAAAACCGAAACTACGCTTGCCTTTCCCATTACTAGCTGTACCTGCATGCAGCTTTTCTGTGATGTGCACGTGAACACAGAGACCCCTCTGCACCTGAGCACTTTGAAGTTTCTCTCCATTGGATAATAATTTGCCTTTCTGTTTCGCTGGCCAAATTGAATAATCTCATAGTTATCCCGTTTAATTTTCATTGCCAAATGTTAGCCCATTCACCCAACCTATCCAGATTCACTTTTAAACCTCTTACATCTTAATACCGAAGTAATTTCCCACCAATGTTAGGGTCATCTGAAAAATTGGTTAGAGTATTTTCTATCCTGTCAACTGAGTAATAATATTGATGAAAACAAGTTAAGGCATGTGTATTGAAATCTGTGGTACCCCACAAGGTAAATTTGCCAGATCAAAATGACACATCTATTCCATCTGATTGCATTTAGTTGGTTCACCAATCCTCCATCCAAGCTAATAAATTAATCCTAAACGCATGTTGTCTGATCTTAACACTTACTCTTTTGAGAAGCAACATATCCAATGCCTTCTGGAAGACCAGATATATTCCATCTCCAGGATACCCACAATCCACCTTGTTCGTAACATCTTTAAATGGCTCAAGCAAACAATTCAAACACAATTTAGCCTTCGTAAAACCATGTTGACTATGACGGATTGTGGTTTGACTTTGCAAATGTCCTGAACAATGGACCCTAACAATTAGCCTTAAATTACAATAGTTTAATGTTACACTTTAGTCCCTAATGTATACCATTATTATAATTTCTTCCCGTTCGAATACCTTTTCGTTTTCTTTGAATTCCTGTTTAATGGGCACACGT
Organism: Chiloscyllium plagiosum; assembly: GCF_037043375.1. Classification (NCBI taxonomy): domain Eukaryota; kingdom Metazoa; phylum Chordata; class Chondrichthyes; order Orectolobiformes; family Hemiscylliidae; genus Chiloscyllium; species Chiloscyllium plagiosum. The sequence continues at coordinate 67,151,665 of NW_028270180.1, read as the reverse complement.
GCTCCAATTGCTGCGTAAGAGGAATGTGTGGCTGAATGGACTCATCATCCTGCTGGTGTACAAAATCGATGGGCTGCATCTTTCTGGTGTTCCCATGTTGTCGTCTCCAAGGCCAGAATGACCTCCTCCTATTGATGTGTTAGAGGGTTGGGGTTTATGGAATCTTCCTGTTGCTGTATAACAGCTCGAGTGGCTGATGGGCCTTCTCGTAATCCACCATCATAGACTGGAGACACTGAACGGTCTCCTCATGCATCCCTGAGATGAGAACGAGGGAGTGATTGGCCTTCTTATGTTCCCTTACAACAGACACGTGTCTGAATTACCGCCTCCTTTTTCATGAAAAAAACGCTCAGATAGTTTTTACCCTTAACCAATTCACTTGCAATAGGCTCAGTGGGACTGAATGGCCTCCTGTTATCCCAGCATAACGATATCCAGTCCCTGTGTGGTCTCTTCCAGTTCCTGAGTAACAGACTTTACAGGGCTGAATGGACTGATCCTGTTGCTGTGTAATAGGATACTGCTCCGTTATGGCCTACTCTGGGTCCAGGGTTATAGGCTCGAGGGGCTGATAACTGTATATCAGGACTCAGGGGCTGAACAGCCTCGTCCTGTTGTGGTGTAACAGTGTTGAAGGCCTGAATATCCTTCTGTTGTTCCTGTGTAATAGGCTGGAGAATGAAATGGATTTCTCCATTGTGTGTGTAATTGGTTTCTGTGGCTGACTCCTTCTGGTCATCTATGTTGAAATAAGATCATTATTCATTCTGGTAAAGTCCAATATGTATTGGATCAACCTGACCGTCCTTTCCTTAGAAGCGAGCATCTTCATTACACAAATCAGTTAAGCGAACCGTCTCTGAGCTGCTTCCAGTGTAACAATATCCTTACTTCAGTGAGGAGATTAAATCTGTATACACTACTCCAGATGTGATCTAACTATGATCCTGTGCAGCAGCAGCAACGCTTCATCAGCCTGCTGTAAGGTTCCCACCGAGGTTACAGCAGGCTCAGATGTCGCAGGGATATGCAGGCCAAAAGTGAGGACTGCAGATGCTGGAAACCAGAGTTTAGATCAGATTGGTGTTGGAAACGCAGAGCAGGTCAGGCAGCATCAGAGAAGCAGGAAAATCGATGTTTCGGGCAAAAGCCCTTCATCACGAATTGATGATGAATGGCTTTTACCCGAAACATCGATTTTCCTGCTCTCCGGATGCTGCCTGACCTGCTGTGCTTTTCAAGCACCACTCTGATCAAAACACAGGGAATACACAGCATTGTTCAAAGATTATTGTCCTTCTCTACTCCATCAGCATAATGGAAGATCGGGAGAAAATCTTACAATAAAACTTGAGAAGAGCATAGGTGATGTGGCGAGATGGTTTCTACCATTAATCTCCCAGAAACCACTTCACTGAGATTTCACTGAATCATATAAGGTGGAGCTCAGAAACAGCAAGGAAGAGCAAACATTGATGGGAGTTATATATCAAAGTGAAAGCTGCAATACATATGTTGGGCATGTTATAAAACAGGAAATGGGATATATACGTTTCTGTGTGCTGCATTAATAATGTACTGTTTAAATTATATCTAAGCTGTGCTAACCCAATGAAATGCTAATGCTGGGGAAAATGGATTTCATGAGCACGTGTAACATTATTTCGAGCACCGACCTCGAGATCAGGTTATTTAGGAATTGGTGTTGGATGATCAGAAGAGCTAATTGAAAACTTTGCTGTAAACGACCTTTTGGGAACAGTGACTGCAACTTTTTATTTGAGATTCGATTCCCCACAGTATGGAAACAGGACATTCGGACCAGCAAGTCCGCATCAACCCTCCAAAGAGTAATCCACCCAGATCGGTTTCCCTCTGATCAATGCACCTACCGCTATGGACAGTTTAATATGGCCAATTCACCTGGCCTACACATCATTGGACTGTGGGAGGAAACTGGAGCACTCGGAGGAATCCCACGTAGACACGGGAGAATGTGCAAACTCCACACAGATAGTCGCGCGAGGCTGGAATCAGACAGGGGTCCCTGTTTGGAGAAGCACAGCCGGTCAGCCAGCAAATTAGTAGCATGAGAATCGACATTTTGGGCAGAAGACCTTCATCAGGAATGAGGCTTGTGGTCCAAGGGAGCTGAGAGATAAATGGGAGGAGGGTGTGATGGGGGACATAGCCAGGAATGTGGCAGGTAGCTGAAGGAGGGTTGGAAAGTGATAGGTGATGAAGGGAGACAGAACGCTTCATTTACTGCATCCATTCAACCCCATGTGGTCTCCTCAACATCGACGAGACAGGACATCAACTTGTGGATCGTTTCAGAGACACACTCTGGTACAGTCACACTGACCAACTTCACCACCTTGTGGCTGAACACGTTAACTCCCCCTACCGAACCACCAAGGACATGCAGGTCCTGGGCCTCCTCCATCACCAAACCCTAACCACCTGATGCATGGAGGAAGTCCGCCTCATCGTCCGCCATGGGACCCTCCAACCATAGGGGATCAATTTGGTTTTCGCCATTTTCCCCATTCCACCATATCCCAGTCCAATCTTCTAACTCGGCACCGCCCTCTTGAATGTTCCTGCAAGACCATCTTCCTTTCCAAATATCCACTCGACCCTCCTCTCCGACCTATCACCTTCACAATCCCCTCCCCCCTCACCCCACATTTACCTATTAGATCAATGGAAGCAGCTTAGAAAAATGTCAAGTACTGTAGTAAGCCAATGGATTCAGAGTAATGTAGGACCCAGCAAAGTAGGACAAAGAAACTGAGAAAAAAATCAAAAAGAGAAAAAGCATGCCAACAAAAAAACAACGTAAATACTGCTAAAAAGCTTCTATAAATTTTGACTGCGAGCAGCAGCTGAGTTTAAACGAACCCGGAAGGCTATAGCTAAGGTGAGACAGTTTGTTTTAAAATTACGTACCGGTAGCGGGCAGCGGTGTTTTTTTTTCTTCACAGAAAGAGCAAGAGCCGCAGGGGCAAGTGACGACGACCAGAGGGGCAGTCGGACGCTGCTGTAGTGCAAGCTTACCTGGGTAGGTATGTTTTCCTATAAAAGCGTGCAGGATAGTTCGGGGCACAGATAGGCGATTCTGTGGGGGCGAGAGAGACTCACGTTTGGTATGTTGCCTCCCAGGTGCAAGGGTACGTGATGTCTCTGATTGTGTTTTCCGGGTCCTTAAGGGGGAGGGGGAGCAGCCCGCAGTCGTGGTCCACATTGGCATCAACGACATAGGTAGGAGGAGGGCTTAGGATGTTAGGCAGGCTTTCAGGAAGCTAGGCTGGAAGCTCAGAGTTAGAACAAACAGAGTTGTTGTCTCTGGTTTGTTACCCGTGCCATGTGATAGAGAGTGGAGGAATAGGGAGAGAGGACAGTTAAATGCATGGCGACAGGGATGGTGCAGGAGGGAGGGATTCCGGTATCTGGATAACTGGGGCTCTTTCTAGGGAAGGTGGGACCTCTATAAACAGGATGGTCTACACCTGAACCTGAGGGGCACCAGTATCCTTGGGGGGAGGTTTGCTAATGCTCTTGGCGGGGTGGGGGGGGGGGGGGATTTAAACTAACTCTGCAGGGGCATGGGAACCTAGACTGTAGCTTTAGGGTGCAGGACCTGGAGTGTAGGGAGGTTAGGAACATGGCATCAATCTCAAAGGAGGGTGCCTGTAAACAGGATAGTGTCTTGAAGTGTGTATACTTCAATGCAAGAAGTATACGAAATAAGGTAGGTGAACTTGCAGCGTGGGTTGGTACCTGGGATTTCGATGTTGTGGCTATTACGGAGACATGGACAGAACAGGGACAGGATTGGCTGTTGCAGGTTCCGGGGTTTAAATATTTTAGTGTGGTCAGAGGTGGGGATAAAAGAGGGGGAGGTGTGGCATTGCTTGTCAAAGATAGTATTACTGCGGTGGAAAGGACGATGGATGAAGACTCGACATCTGAGGTAGTTTGGGCTGAGGTTAGGAATAGGAAAGGTGAGGTCACCCTGTTAGGAGTTTTCTGCAGGCCTCCTAATAGTCCTAATGACGTAGAAGAAAGGATTGCGAGGATGATTCAGGAGAAGAATGAAAGTAATAGGATGGTTGTTATGGGAGATTTTAACTTTCCAGATATTGACTGGAAAAGCTATAGCTCGAGTTCGTTAGATGGGTCGGTGTTTGTCCAATGTGTACAGGAGGGTTTCCTGACACAATATGTAGACAGGCCAACAAGAGGTGAGGCCATACTGGATTTGGTTCTGGGTAACGAACCAGGCCAGGTGTTTGAATTGGAGGTAGGTGAGCACTTTGGGTACAGTGACCACAAATCGGTGACTTTTACAAAAGTGATGGAGAGGGATAAGTGTGCACTGCAGGTTAAGAGTTATAGCTGGGGGCAGGGAAGTTATGATGCGGTGAGGCACGACTTAGGTTGCGTGGCTTGGAAAAGTAGGCTTCAAGGCAAGGGAGTAATTGATATGTGGAGCTTGTTCAAGGAGCAACTATTGAGTGTCATTGATAAGTATGTACCTGTCAGGCAGGGAGGAAAGGGTCGTGTGAGGGAGCCGTGGTTTAATAAGGAATTGGAATCCCTTGTTAAATGGAAGAGGGCGGCCTCTGTAAAGATGAGGCGTGAAGGTTCTATTGGGGCGATTGATAGTTATAAGGTAGCCAGGAAGGATCTGAAGAGAGAACTAAGAGCAGCAAGGAGGGGACATGAAAAGTCCTTAGTTGGTAGGATTAGGGAAAAACCTAAGGCTTTCTATAGGTATGTCAGGAATAAAAGAATGACTAGGGTAGAAATAGGTCCAGTCAAGGATACTAGTGGGAAGTTGCGTGTGGAGGCTGAAGAGATTGGGGAGACACTGAATGAATACTTTTCGTCAGTATTCAGTCAGGAACAGGACATTGTTGCCGATGTGAATATTGAGTCACAATTAATTAGAATAGATGGCTTTGAGGTATGTAGGGAAGAGGTGTTGGAAATTCTGGTAAGAGTGAAAATAGATAAGTCCCCTGGGCCTGATAGCATTTATCCTAGGATTCTCTGGGAAGCAAGGGAGGAGATTGCAGAGCCATTGGCCTTGATTTTTATGTCCTCGTTGTCTACAGGAATAGTGCCAGAAGACTGGAGGATAGCAAATGTGGTTCCCTTGTTCAAGAAGGGGAGTAGGGATAACCCTAGTAACTATAGACCGGTGAGTCTCACTTCTGTTGTGGGCAAAGTCTTAGAGAGAATTGTAAGGGATAGGATTTATGAACATCTGGATAGGAATAATGTGATCAAGGATAGTCAGCATGGTTTTCTGAAGGGCAGGTCGTGCCTCACAAACCTTATTGAATTCTTTGAGAAGGTGACTAAGGAGGTAGACGAGAGTAAAGCGGTAGATGTGGTGTATATGGGTTTTAGTAAGGCGTTTGATAAGGTTCCCCATGGTAGGCTACTGCACAAAATACGGAGGTATGGCATTGAGGGTGAGTTGGAGGTTTGGATTAGGAATTGGCTGGCTGGAAGAAGACAGAGGGTAGTAGTTGATGGTAAAGGTTCATCTTGGAGTGCAGTTACTAGCGGTGTCCCTCAAGGATCTGTTTTGGGACCATTGCTGTTTGTCATTTTTATAAATGACCTGGAGGAGGGGCTAGAAGGTTGGGTGAGCAAGTTTGCGGATGATACGAAAATCGGTGGAGTTGTAGACAGTGAGGAAGGATGTGGCAGGTTACAGCGGGATATAGATAAGTTGCAGAGCTGGGCAGAAAGGTGGCAAATGGAGTTCAATGTAGGTAAGTGTGAGGTGATTCACTTTGGTAAGAGTAACAAAAAGATGGGGTACTGGGCTAATGGTCGGATACTTGGTAGTGCGGATGAGCAGAGGGATCTTGGTGTCCATGTACACAGATCTCTGAAAGTTTCCACCCAGGTAAATAGCGCGGTAATGAAGGCATTTGGCGTACTGGCTTTTATTGGTAGAGGAATTGAGTTCTGGAGCCCTGAGGTCATGTTGCAGTTGTATAAGACTCTGGTGCGGCCGCATTTGGAGTATTGTGTGCAGTTTTGGTCGCCATACTATAGGAAGGATGTGTAGGCACTGGAACGGGTGCAGAGGAGATTTACCAGGATGTTGCCTGGTATGGTAGGAAGATCGTATGAGGAAAGGCTGAGGCACTTGGGGCTGTTTTCATTGGAGAAATGAAAGTTTAGGGGTGACTTGATAGAGGTGTACAAGATGATTAGGGGTTTAGATAGGGTTGACCATGAGAACCTTTTTCCACGTATGGAGTCAGCTATTACGAGGGGGCATAGCTTAAAATTAAAGGACAGATGTTAGGGGTAGATTCTTTACTCAGCGAGTCGTGAGTTCATGGAATGCCCTGCCAGTAGCAGTGGTGGACTCTCCATCTTTATGGGCATTTAAACGGACATTGGATAGGCATATGGAGGATAGTGGGCTAGTGTAGGTTAGATGGGCTTGGATCGGCGCAACATCGAGGGCCAGAGGGCCTGTACCGCGCTGTATTTTTCTATGTTCTATAAATGTATGTAACAACAATAACAACAAGGTCAAATCCGCCAGTATAAGTATGGATGAAGATGGAGAATGGTGAACTACAGACTGGGTAACTTGTCATCTGCAGTCGGGTGTTTGTTGGACTCTATTACAAAGAACATGCTGCTAGATATATAAAAGCTAATGGCAAAACTGGGGAGTATGATAATGCATCGATGAAAGGAAAACCATAAGTGGCAAACATTTTTTTTTCGGAATGGGTTGAAGATGGTTCTTGTAGACATCAGCAATGAGGAATCAATGGATAACGTATAATTGGATATTCAGGTGGATTTTCTTTAAGAACTCCTACGCTAATATCATAAGAAAAGTTAAAGCAAAAGGCATTGGGAAGAACATATGCAAATGGGAAAGTAAAAATTAGGTTTATATTCATGTGAATGTAATTGGAATATAGAAGATGTCATGCACCCTTTGCATAGCGTGGTGTTGAGACAAAACTGAAAGTATTGTGTACTGTTTTGGAGTCCCCATCTAAGAAATAATATACTGAGTACAGAGAAACTACAAAAGGCATACTCCAGATTAATCCCTAGGATGGCAAGATTGTCTGATTGGGAAACTCAGCCTGTGATTTCGAATTTCAAATAATGAGAGGTGATCGGCGTTAATCTTAGAAACTGAGAAACATGGAGGGGACTGAATAACAGAGGGACATGGAGAAGTGCACGCAGGCGCAATTAGGGAGAATCCCATGATATTCTTCACGGTCAACAAGTAGAACAGAATAATCAGTGAACAGTTAGTGCCTATCAGAAACCAAGGGGGAAATCTGTGTATGAAGCTCGAGAACGTTGAAAGATTGTGACATGAGAGCTTCACAACTGCTTTACTAGGCAGAAGGAGGATGCAGGGAGAGAATTCGAGAAGATGGATGGGGAAGCTCTTGAGCAGATTGATGTAAAATGCTAGCAGGAATTTGAGGCTTTGGCTGGTAGAACATTGGACTGATTGCCAGGTATAAATGAGTTGTATCACAGGCTGCTGTTGGAAGCAAGGGATGAAAGATTCTGACTGAAAATTTTAATTGGAATATGACCATAGGCGAGGTGCCAGCGTACTGGAGGACAGCTAATGTGATTCCACTTCACACTATATACAAGCGAGTATTAGAATACTGTTAGGGAAACAACTGGAGAAAATAGGGAAGGAGAAAATTGAACTCCAATCAGAGTGGCAAGGTTTGATAAGGGATAATCATAATGACTTTAACAGAGGGACATCAAAACTAACGAATTTGAATTAGTTTGAGGAGGTCGCATATTTAGTTTTGCAGCAAAGACATTGACAAATCTCCACATGGGAAAGTGAAGAATAAAGTAAAATCTCATGGAATTAAGGATAACTTAACAAGTTACAACGAAAATTGTCTTGTGGCAGGAGACAGAGGGTGGTGGGAGAAGGCTGTATGTGTGACTGGAGACCAGTGTTCCCTGGTGTACGACAGACAGCAGTTCTGCGTCGCTTATTATTTGAAGTATTCATGAGTGGTACAGATGTGAATGGAGGTGGGTGGGCGGAGGGGGTCGAGGTTGTGATAAGTAAGTTTGTGTTTGCCTGGTTGGTTAGCGTTGAGGAGGAAGGACTTATGTTACAGAAAGATACAGATGGATTGGTCAGATGAGCAGATCAATACCAGTTGGAATGTAACCCTGATAAGTATGAGGTGATGCACTTTGGAAGAAGGAAGCAGACAGGGGAGTACTCAATGAATGACAGCACACTAGGAAGCTCAGAGATTGCTTCTCCATTCATCCCTGAATGTGACTGGACAGGGTAATAGTTTAACTAAGAAGTGGACCTTGGGTGTCGCATTTATTAATCGGGGCGTAGATTATAAGAGCTGTACAGGGCTTTAGTTAGGCCAATATGGAGTACCGTGTGTAATTCTGGGAGCCACATTACAGGAAGGACGTGATTGTACTGGAGAGGGTGCAGAGGAGATTCACCAGGATGTTCCCTGGGATGGCGCATATCAGCTATGGAGAGAGGCTGGATAAGCTCGGGTTGTTTCCTTTGGAGCAGAGGACACTGAGGGGGATGTGATTCAGAAGGATAAGATTATGAGGAGCATGGAGACGTGAGATGGATAACAGCTGTTCCTTTTAGCCAGAGAGCCAAGAAAAATGGAGCACATTTTTAAAGTGAAGGGTTTGAGGTTTAGAGAGGATTTAACGAGTTTTTTTTTCACGCAGACGATGTTGGGGTCTGGGATGTACTGCCTGAGAGGGGAATTATCACGGGTAACCTCACAATGGTTAAAAAGCACTTGAACGAGCAATTGGAAGTGTCATAACATTCCAGGCTATGGGCCTGGTGTAGGAAAGTGGGACTAATATAGATCGTGTTTTATTTCTGTTGGCACAGATTCTATGCTCCTGTGAGTGTATGGTGTCGAAGGTCAATCATTGAGCAGCTTAAGGCAGTAATGATGGGTTTCAGAAGAGTATGTTCACAAGGGTTATAAGAGTGAACTGTATTAGCTTGTCAATTTATGTCAATGTGAGAAATATGAGAAAACACGTGCAGCTTCCTTACAGTTTGAGACCAGAGAATAGAGAAGGGGGAACAGAGAAATGGCAGAACTATGAAGCCACTACTTCAGTTCTGTCTTCACGGAAATTTCTAACAATACTAGGAAAATCAAGTCTGGTGTGTAAAAATGATAGAGTACATGGAACATAGAACATAGTAAGTAAATCGTTTACAGGAAATTATTGGGAAAGTAAGTAATGGTCATAGACAACATTAAAACAGATTTATGAAATGGGAATTATGTTTGAGAAACAGACTGAGAGATAAATGAAAGAGAAGCAATGGATGTAAAACATTTGGATTTTTAGAAACATTTTAATAAAGCACCAAGACCAGTTTGCAAACTTATATCTGAGTGGATTGGGGCTAATGTATGGACATGTTTCTAGAATGGGACAGCTGGCAGGAAACAGTGAATTGAAATAAACAGACTTGACAAGCAACAGCCTGACATTGTCTGTAAGTTATGATTCTGTCAGTATGACTATGTTCCAGACACCCCACCACCTTCCCCGGATATCTCCTATCTCACCAACAGGACAGACACAGCAGAAGTGGCGGCACAATGGGATATATTTGGAAGGACATTGCTCTGGCAGTCCTCAACAGTGACTCAGAATCCCATGAAGTCTCGTGGTGTTAGTTTACACATGGGAAAGGAAACCTCCTGCTGATTACCATGTACCAGCCTCTCTGAACTGATGAACCAGTACTCCTCCATGCTGAACAACACTTGGAGGAAGCACCGAGAGTGGCAAGGACGAAGATGTACTCTGGGTGAGGGATTTCAATGTCCACCACCAAGAGTAGCTCAGCCGCAGCATTATTGATCGAGTTGCTCGGGTACTAAAGGATATAACAGCTAGAGAGAAAACAAACATACCTGACCTCATTCTTACTAATCTGCCAGTTGCAGAAGTATCTGTCCATGACAGTATCGGGAAGAGTGACCACCGCATAGTCAATGTGGAGACAAAGTCACACCTGCACAATGAGAATAACCTCCACCATGTTGGGTGGTACAATCAAGGTGCTAAATAGGACAGACGTCAAACAGATCTAGCAGCTCAAGTATGGGTGTACATAAGGTGTATTGGGTCATCAATAGTAGCAGAATTGTACTCCCGCACAACTTCATGGCCTGGCATATCCCCCTCACACCAGTTGCCATCAAACCCGTGAATCAACCTTGGTTCAATGGAGTGTGCAGGATGAGAGGAGCAGCACTGGGAATACCTGAAAGTGAGGTGTCAGCCTGGCGAAGCCACGAAACAGGACTACTTGTGCACCAAACAGCATAAGCAGTAAGTGATAGACAGTGATCCCACAAGCAACAGATCAGATCTAAGCTTTGCAGTCCTTCCACATCTAGTCGAGAAACGGTGGGGAAAATTAAACAATTCACTGGAGGAAGAGATTCTTCAAATATCCCCATCCTTAACGATGGAAAAGCCCAGCACTTCAGTGCATAAGATAAGGATGATGCATTCGCAACAATCTTTAGTCAGAAATGCTGAGTGGATGATCCATCACAGCCCCCTCCAGTGGTCCTCAGCAATTCACTTACCAGCCATCAACCAATTCGATTCAGTCCACGTGATATCCAGAAACGGTTGGAGATACTGCATACTCCAAACGGGACACATGCTGACATCAGTCTGGCAATAGTACTGAAAACATGTGCTCCAGAACTTGTCACTGCCCGAGCCAAGATGTTCCAATACCGTTACAACAACGACAATTCCCAGATTACATGAAAAATTCCCAAGTATCTCCGATACATAAAAAGCAGAACACATGCAATCCAGCCAATTACCAACCCATCAGTCTCCTCTCGATCATCCGTAAAGTGAGGGAAGGTGTCAGTGCTTTCAAGAAGCACCTGCTCAGCAACAACCTGCTCAGTGACGCCCAGGCTGGGCTGCCCCAGGGTCACTCAGCTCCTGACCTCATTACCTTGGTTCAAACATGGACAAAAGAGCTGAATTGCAGAGGTGGGGTAAGAGTGGCAGCACTTTAAAACAGGGCTGCCTTCGACCAAGTGTGGCATCAAGGAGTGTTAGCAAAACGGGAATCAATGTGTATCCAGGGCAAACTCCCCGCTGATTAGAATCATACCTGACACGTAGGAAGATGGTCATGGTTGATAAAGATCAGTCAACTCAGCTCCAGGACAAGTCTGTAGGTGTCCCTCGGGCAGTGGCCGAGGCCCAAACATCTTTAGGGCTGCTCCATCAATGACTTTCCCTCTATTAAAAGGTCAGAAGTGGGAATGTTCGTCAATGCTTGCACAATGTTCAGCAACGTTTCTGGCTCCTCAGATACTGAAGAGTCCAAATGCGACAAGATCTGGACAGTATCCAGGCTGACAAGTGGCAAGTAATATTCAGGCAACACAAATGCCAGACCGTGAACATTACCACTAAAATACAATCTAACCACTGTTCCTTGACATTCAATGGTGGTAGTACCATTATCAATCCCCCAATATCAAATTCCTGGGGGGTAATCATTGCTCAGAAACTCACTGGACTTGCCACATAAACACAAAAGCAGGTCAGAAGCTAGGAACACTGCGGCGAGTAACTCACCTCCTCACTTCGAAATGTCTGTTCATTATCTGCAATGCATAAGTCAGAAGTGTGATTGAATACTCCCCATTTGCCTAGATGAGTGCATCCCCAACAACACTCAAGAAGCGTGACACCATCCAGGACAAAGCAGCCAGTTTGACTGTCACTTCATCCACAATGTTGCACAATCAACGCTCAGCATCAGCAGAGTGCACTATCGACAAGCTGCGCTGAAAAGATACACCAAAGCTTCTCAGACACCATCTTCCCAACTCACGACTGCAGCGGTTCAACAAGGCAGCTCAGCACCACCTTCTCAATGGCAACTAGGGACAGGCAATAAATGCTGGTGACACCCAGATCCAAAAAATATATAAATTGAAAAAAACACTTTTTTAACAGAGGATGATTGCTGAGGTATCGCAGGGAGCGGCGCTTGGGCCCCAGCTGATCAAATTAAACATTCGGTTGAGGAAGTTAAATACAATATATCCCAACCTGCTGACAGCGCTAAAGCATGTGGGATTGTAAATGGGTGAGGAGATTGTAAAAAGTCTCCAAGTTGACTGACACAATGGGGTGAGTGGGCACATATGTGGCAGATGGAGACCAAACTGAGTAGAGGTGAAGCTATGCCCTTTGGTGGGAGCAATAGTTTGGCAGCCTTCCAATTGAAAAGGGATTAGTTGAAACATAATGATCTAAAAAAGGGAATTGTGCTCCCTTTTGTTGTTTCCTTCTGCGCAGCCCTCCGAGGCCCATGCAGGGCAGTGAGTTCTGAATCCAGAAGTCAATACTGGGATTGACATTGGCACGCTGACCAGTATACACAGACCCACCACCCGAGTAGCTGTAACATTGAAAAGCATCTGGTCTCTCTGTACACCAGTCACTGAAAGTAATATTGCAGGAAAATAAAGCAGGTCAAAAGATAAATGGTGTGTTGACTTTCATTTCAAGGGGATTTGAGTCCAGGAGTAAGGGTGCCTTACTGCAGCTGTACAGGGCCTTGGTGAGACCCCATCTCGAACATGGTGCAATATTGTGTGCAGTTTTGGTCTCCTTACCTAATAAAGGACAACCCTGACATTGAGGGAGAGTAGCGAAGGATAACCAGACTGATCACTGGAATGACAGGCTTGTTGTGGGAGCAGAGTTTGGAGACTGGGCCTGTATTCCATGGGGTTTTGGAAAATATGTGGAGATCTCAGTGAAATATCTAAAATTCTGACAGGGTGAGACAGATGGGAAGCAGAATGATAATTCCCCTGGCTGGGACTTCTAAAACAAGTCGCCCCAGTATTAGGTACAGGCGGGTCACATTGCATTGAGATGAGAATAAATGTCTGCACTCAGAAACTGGGGTACCTGGGGAATTCTCTCCCACATAAGGCTGTGGAAGCAAAGGCACTGAAAACAAAATGAGGATTTCTAGCTACTAAAAGAATGAAAAGGGCAGGAGATGCTGTGGAGACACAGGATCATTCATCATTATAATGGATGGGTTAGAAAGCTGTATGGACCGAGGAAACTACAGCAGTTCCTATTTTATATTTTTCCTGTGGTTCATCGCATTAAGGGATGTGTACATTGTGTCGGAAAAGTGCATTGAGGAGATTTTCTCCATGAACGAGAATGTGGGAGGGCTCAATGTGTTGTATGACTACTCCTTTCCCGATGTTTCAGTGCAGTCTGGAGGAAACTCTGCAAATATTGTCACAAGATCTCAGATGTTAGGAAGGAGGTCTCTGCAGGGTCAACAGAGCTGTGTTTTCCGTTCCCTTTTCCGATACCGAGGCTGTGGCTGGGTGTTCTGATCGGTTTTATCCTTTAAGACCTCAGTGTAGTTTGACAGAATTAAATGCCTTGCTTGGCTGTTTCAGAGACCATTGAAGAGCTTATCACATGTCTGTGCGTCTGGAGTTACTTTTAGGCCAGACCAGGAAAGCACGGGAAATTTACTTCCTGAAAGTCCATTGAGGAAGGCAACAGATGTTTACAATCGCCATTGACTTCAAGGTCACTATTACAAACAGCAGATTTTACATCTCGATATTTTATTAATTGTGTTTAACTTCCACCAGCTGCCAGTGCAGTAGCCTGGTCTGGATTAGTAATCCAGTGACTTTTCCACAACAGCACCATCTCCACATGGGGATCTATCGGAAACCACACTGAGCAGGTTATTTGTTTGCTGCTTGACACCTCTGTCAAAAAGAGCTCCCACCAATTTGACTGTCGTCATGGGGCTGAGGGGGTGGTAATTGGTGAGATTATAATTATTCGCGCCTTAGTGGACTGGACTGAGTAATTTTCCACATTGCCAGGAAGATGTCAGATTTGAAACTGGAATGAAACAGTTTCCCCAGGACACGGCTTGTTGTGCAGCACAAGTCTTCAGCCCTATTACAGGAATGGTGTTGGGGCCTATTGCCTTTGTCGTATTTACTGTGTTCAGCTGTTCCTTCATGTCACGTGCAGCCAATCGAATTGGTTGAAGTCTGACATCGGTGATTCTGTGGGGATCATGAGAAGGGTGTGGTAGGTCATAGACTCAGCGCTTCTGGCTGAGGATGGTGGAGATACGCCACATGTGTCTTTTAAAATGATGTACAAGGCTGTTCTGTTATTTAAGAAGCCAATATTTGGCGAACCCTTCTTCCAGTGAATTGCTTAATTATCCATTACTATTTATAACTGGATGTGGCAGGGTTACAGAGCTTTGATGTGATCTCTCGGTGTGAAGGTCATTTGGCCCTCTTGGTCAGATGTTAGTTCTACTCTTTAGAATGTAACCAGTCAAGTGTGGTTGCTTTAACGGGTTATCATAAGGTTCAGGTACACATGGTTCCGACCCTGTCATATTTACCCACACTGTTACAGAAACATATATCGGCTTCATGGAAATGGCAGACTGAGGGATTATCTCGGGCATTAACTACAGATTGTGGTTGCATGCAATTCAGCTTCTTCTGCTGCTATGGTCTGCAGCGTCACACGAATGTCCTGTTTTAACTTCAAAATCTGCAATGCAATTCTGTTGCCGGCTCCGAATTCACACCGAGACCTATTCACCCATCAGCCCTGTACCCATTGACCTACTCTGGTTTCTGATGCGGTAACACTTCCATTTTAATGTTCTCATTCTGCTGAGGGTCTCTCCATGGTATCACAGCTGCAATTCGTCACACCCCTCAAAAGCCCTTAAACCAATTCATCTGAATATTTTTTTCTTTCCAGTTGTGCCATCCTCTGTGCTTGAAGTGAATGTGTTTCCCTCTGTTTCTCTCCCTGAACATATCTAAGAGCTCTGTAGTGTCAGTGATTCCAGCCAAATGTAGTTTCAGAGCCAATGCATTTGTGAAGCTTGCGTTATCATTAATTTCCCGCTGTGTGGCGCTCTGTGTTGGACATGGCGTTTGAGCAGCTTTGATACACGCCTGTGGAACTTATTCACAAACAGAAATTCTGAAGAAACTAAGAAGGTCTGGCAGCAACTCTGGAGTCAATGCAGATTTATTTTTACGTTCAGTGACCCGTCAAAGTTTCTAGTTTCTTCATCAACTTTTGTTTTTGTGTCAGATTTCAATTATCCATAGTTCTTCTTTTATTGAAAATTTGAAGTGCCTACTCGTTTCTGGAGAAACTCAGCAAGTCTGGCAGCATCTGCGAAGACAGAGAAACAGAGTTAACCTTACCAGTCAAGGGTGCCATTTCTTCACAACTATAAAGATTTGAAATGAGCTTTTCCATCCCCTGCAGAGGTGAATGTTGAGGTGACGGAAATCAAAGGATGTGGAGATGCAGTGCAAAAGGTAAGTATGCCTTTAATGACGGTGTAAGAGAAATAGATTTTAAAAAGTTGTAAATTCATGTGCGAATGGTAGAAATGGGTTCTCTCTATTGAGTGCAATAAAAACAAGACACGGTCACAGGTAGACTTGAAGGAAGAATGCATGCAAATTTTTTAACAGTCATAATAGGGTTGGGTTGTGAAGTTATGGAATTAAATATTAACACCTACAGTCTATAACGCACCAAAATGTAAAGTGAGGTGTTACTCAATCTTAGGTTGTCCTTCCTTCGAACATTGCAGTAGCCCAGAACGAAAAGTTAAGATGCCAGCAAAGTAGGTTATTGGAATGGGAAGCAATGAGAAGGTCAGGGTTATTCCTACAGGCAGAGTGAGAGTGTTCCTCAGTGCAATCTCTGTTTGGTCTTCCCAATGTAAGGGAGACACCATTGTGAGCAGCAATGACAGGAGACTGGATTTAAAGAGTCCAAGAGAAATGCTGCTTCATCTGGAAGGTATATGTTGGGTTGCTCAGGAATGAGGAATGTGTCAGCCATCTTTCCAAATATCTGGCGAAATAGACTACATCATTGGGACCCCAGCAGCAACAGCTTTAGTCGTGCTTTTTTGACTGTTTTTTTCTGTCTGTTAAGTCACAAGCTGTTCCTCACATCTTAACAACAGGGTCTAGATAAAAGTCTGTTTGTCACATATGCTCCTGTCTGTTTCGAACTAATTTGCTTTATTTCAAACGTACTTGCAAGTCTGCTCTTTGCAATAGTGTTTGTAAATCCAACCCTTGTAATGCCATAGATTAAACACAGAACTCTGTGCTTTCCATGTTTTTTTTATACTCTATACAACTAATCACAAACCCAAGGATCCACTAAGCCTTCTTAACAATAATTTCAACTTGCCTGGCCACCTGTAATTTCCTGTCTTCCGCATCCCTCTCTCCTTAAACAGGGGTTATATATGCCAGTCCTCTTGGACCCTCCCTGACTCCAGTGATTACTGAAAAACTCCTGAAATATCACCAACAGGGCCTCTGAAACGACCTCCGCTATCTCCTTAGAAGAATGAGGTGCGGTCCATCTTGCCTGGGTGATTTATCCATCTTCAGAGCTTTCAGCTTCCCCAGCACCTACTCCTTAGTGGTGGTCACTACGATTACCTCAGCCCCCTGACTCTCTTGAAGTTCTGATAGGCTGCTGGTGTCTTCCACTTTGACGACTGATGAAAAGTATCTATTCAACTCCTCTGTTATTTCTTTCTTTCCCACAAACTATCACAGACTCATTTTCTAGCAGTCTAATGTTTGCTCTTCCCTCCCTCCCTTCACTGTTACGTATCTAAAAACCTCTTGCACTCTTCTGTTATATAAGTTACAAGTTTACCATCCTATTTCATCTTCGCCTCCTTATTGCTTTTAGTAGTTATCCTCTGCTGGTGATTAAAGGTCTGTCTATCCTTCGGATTCTCAATAATCTTCACTACATTGTATGCTTTCTCTTTTGGTTTGATGCTGTCTCTGACTTCTATCACTCATGGCTGCCTTGTCCATTCCCGTGTACGTTTCTTCTTCTTTGGGATGAATTTCTGATGTGCCTCCGAATTATCCCCAGAAACTGTTGCCATTGATGTACCATGCCTTCCCTGCTCGGCTCCCGTTCCTATTAACTCTGGCCAGCTCCTCCCTCATGTCTTTGCAGTTACGTTACTCAATTAAATCATATCATAATAAGAAAAGTTAATACAAAAGGAAAAACAACACAGAGAAATCAGCAGATGGATGATTGAAGACAGCGGAGAAGACAGAGACTGTGTGGTCTTGAGATTATGTTAATGTAATGTTCAATAAGTGGAACAGAATATTTTTATAGAAGTGTAATCAGATAGTAAGTTGTTTAAAAAGGGGCTTGAATTTTATGAACAGTTGTTGTTTCGTATTCAACGTTAGATTTAAGAAAATAAATTCTTAATTTTCTTTAAATAATGGAATTTAGGAATCTCTGTCACTCATATTTTGACAGATTCCGAGGTGAGGCGAGACTTTCTGGGTGTTTGGTTTTATTTACAGAGGGGTTCGACTCCTCATCGTAAATGTCCATCCACACTAACCCTGTTTCCCTGAACTTGGTGCATGCCCTTCTCCTCCTTCCCTGTCCAAATATTCATCTGAATTCCCTTTAAATGTTGATAATGTACTCACCTCAACGACTTCCGCTGTTAGCTCATTCTATATGCGTATCACCCTCTGTGTAAAAAAAACAACTTGCCCCTCAGGTTGTCTTTTATTCCTTCCCCTCTAGTCCTCGATTCTCCAAGCCATGGAAAAAGAATGAGTGCATTCACCCTATCCATGCCTGTTATGATCTGATACACTTCTCTAAGACCCCGCTCAGTCTCCTCTGCTCACACGAAAATGTCCTAGCTTGTCCAAACTCTCCATATATCAAAGACCATTGAGTCCTGGCAACATCCTTGCAAATCCCTTCTGCACTCTTTCCAGTTTAACAGCATCCTTCCGATAACAAGGTGACCAAAACTGAACAAAATTCTGCAAGTACGGCCTCTCCAAAGACTTGTACAACCAGAACATAACTTCCCAATTTCTATATGCAAAGCCCTGACTGATGAAGGCCAGTGTGCCAAAAGCCTTCCGTCTACTGTCTACCTGTGACTCCACTTTCAGATAACCATGCATCTTCTGTTCCACGTCAGTCCTTGAGGCCATGATTTGATGTTCTAAAATTCAAGATCTCACACATACCTATATTAAACTCCATTTGCCATTACTCAGCCCATCAAGGGCTGATCAAGGTCCTACTGCAATTTCTAATAACCTTTCTCACTGTCCACGATACCACCTATTTTAGTGTCATTTGCAAACTTACTAATCGTGCCTTATACATTCTCATCCAAATCATTGATATAGTTAACAAACAGCAATACGACCAGCACTGAGCCCTGAGGCACTCTACTCGTCACAGGCCTCCAGTCCAACAAGCATCTTTCCACCATTACACTCTGCTTGCTACCATCAAACCGATTGTGTATACAATTTGCCAGCTCGTCCTGGATTCCATGCGATGTAACTTCCAAAGCAGCTGACCATGTTGAACCTTATCACAGGCCTCACTAAAATCTGGATCAATTACGTCTACCACCCTGTCCTCGTCAACTTTCCTGGTCACGTTTTGAAGGAATGTTAACAAATTTGCAGGGCATGATCTCCCACTCACAACGCCATTCTGAGTACTCCTAATCAACCCTGATGAAGGGCTTCTGCCCGAAACATCGATTCTCCTGCTCCTCGGATGCTGTCTGACCTGCTGTGCTTTCCCAGCAACACACTCTCTTGTTTTAATCAAACTCTAACTAAGTTACGAGGGCATAAAATGATGTTGTAAGAATATTGAAGTACCGAAGTAAAGCCAGTTATCTGTAATTGTAGAGCCTTGATGACAGAATATTTGTTGCATTGTGCACAGGTTTGATCTCCTTTGTAAGGAATGGCGCCCTTACCATAGTCACAGATGATGTTACCATGAGGAGAGAGTGAAGAAACTGAGTGTTTAGTCAGTAGAGCAGTGAGAGACGAAGGGATGTTTGCGTTGAAACTTGAAGGTTAGCGATGATCACTTATTTCCAAGAGAGACATTAATGGGGTGATACATTCCATATTTCACGCAGGATTGATTGATATGATTAATTGTCACGTATACCTCAGTGCAGTGAAAAGGTTTGTTTATGATCGATACAGGCAGATTATAGTAAGCAAAGGCGTACAGATCAAAGGTGAAAATAAACAGATAGAGCAATGCATCCAGATTACTCTGCGCAAGACGTGCACGAGACAAGACCAAATAAGCAAGACCAGCATTAGTTGATGTTGGACAGTCCATTCATCATTCTATTTGGGCATTCCGAATAATTCATATGCCTCAAGAAGCTCTCCCCAGATTAAGGTGAAGACGGTGTGACCGTGTATTGAACACTATGTTGTTCACAATCCCTGACAGCAGCCACAACACCTTCCTTCTGACACAGTCAGCCATTCTCACCAGCTTCTGCCCTCTATAGAGAATTCCAGGCTGCCTTCTCGGAGATGGAAGGTGCCTCCTTGAGATTTCACACATAACATTTGCCTTCTCCTCAATGCTAGAACACCACGTTAAAGTTCCACGTGTGTACCAAGAGCAATGGAGGCACAAGGAACACCATGGTGCAATCTGTCTTACAGTCTGCTCCATTTGCTTGTCAAGTTGGAATATCAACGACCTCCTTCTGTCTCTGTGTAAGTGACTCGAGAGGCTAAATTGACTCCTTCTATTTCTGTGTAAGTGACCCAAATTAGTGAATGGCTTCTTCCTCGTCTGATTGCACATGTTGAAGAGCCTGATTGGGTTAACCCTGGTTCCTGTCGAACAGCTCGATGTGTTGACGTGTGTGATGATGCTGTAACTTGTTATTTTCTCCTGATTTCTTTTAAGAGACAATTTGAACAATAGAAACCAAGCTGGCTAGTTACGACACGAAAGTAAACAACTTTGTAAATGTTGGGTTTATTTTAATGCAGCCTGAATGAGTGTGACCAGCTCTCACAGATTAGAATTTCTAAGTTTTGTTTTCTCAGTAATATCAAAGGCTATTGGGGTCTCAACCGAGTTGGAAGATCCAGTGAATGTCTTGTGGCTGCTGCTCTCTCTGAATTTATCTGGAATTTTAAAAAAAATTCTCCTGGAGAATGTATGTTTAAATTTGCTTCTGAAATTGCCTTTTTGCCAAGTGGTTGTTTTAACGGGATCTTACTATATCAGTACAGTTAGTTAGTAAAATGTTCTATTATTCTGTTAAGTTTTTCAATCCTCTTAAGTTATTCTAATTTCCTCTTTCATTGGTTGTATTTTAATGACAGTATTCAAATAAACTGTGTTGTGCTTAACATTGAGTAGTTTCACCAATCACATTGCATCTGAAACAGTTATGCTACATTTGCCTTTAGAGTAACAAACTGTTGGATTTAAGCGAGTACCTTAAAATATATTGAAGGGGCTCTGGCCTGGTCCGTAAAACTGGATTCCTTGTCTTCCTGTGTAATTGCCAGCAGAGTCTGAATGGGCCATTCCTCTTCTTGTTCGGTAGTTTCAATGGGTTTAATGGCTTCCTTCTTGTCCTGTGAAGTGAACTTGAGGTGCTGAATGAGGTCCTCCTTCCCCTGTGAAATTAAGCAACATCTCGCAGTAATGTTACATGAATGCTACAAACACTTTAACAGCACAAGGTTGAATATCGTCCAGGTCTTGCGGCACATGGACACACTCTGGTTCAGGAGCTGAGGGGTGACACGTTGTTCTGAATATTGTGTAATCTTCAACAAATATCCCAACTTCTGATTTTGTTTTGAGGAAAGACATTACTGAAGCTGCTAAAGTTTGTGCTGAGGAAGCTACCCTGAGGATTTCCTGTAGAGACGTTCCGGGATTGAGATGATGAACATCCACACACCACAAATATCTTCGTTTTCCTATGATTGACTCCAACCAGTAGGGAGTTATACTGATTCCCAAATAAATCAAGATGTTTCGCTCCTTGATGGCTTCCTCAGTCAAACACTGCTTTGATATCAGGGCCCGTCATTCTTTTCTGAGATCTTGTGTTCACCTCTTTTATTCGTAGCAACAGGTAGAACAGAGAGTTCTGAATGTTATCAATTCTCTTTTCCACAGTGGTAAGGGAGCTAAATACTTAAAGATGAAGAAAATGGCTTTTGACCTATCAGAGAGTTGAGGACTGTGAAAAATTGGATATGAATGAGGATTAGAGACCAAGAGCAGATCAGTCATGATCTTAGTGAAGGGCAAGGCAGGCTTGGGCGGGTGAACGACCTGCTCCTGTTTCTGATATTTTCCCATTCTGTTATTGCAAAGTTAAAGGGTGTTATTTTCCTCGAAAATCTGTTATTGAATGTTGCAGCCAGGGAGACCAGAGAATTTTGTGAGCCGTCTCTGGGAGAGGTATGGGGGCTGTATTCACAGTGAATCTGGGTCTATACCATGACCAACAAATGGAACAAAAGTTGCAGAGAGGTGGAGCTCAGTAAAGAGAAAGCAGGGGCATCTTTCATACTCAGTCTGTGTTTTTCCAATTACGTTTCCCAAACTACCCCAAACCTATGTGACAGAATTGAGGGGCTGAATGGTCTCCTCTGTTTCTGTGCACCAGGTTATAGCAGTAAGTAGCCTCCAACTGTTCCTGTCTAGCAGGTATGAGGGGCTGAATGGAACACAGAAATATGGGACCGAGGAACAGCAGTGGGTCATTAGACATTTTGACCCTTCTCCACCAGGCACTAAGATTGTGGCTGATCAGGTTGGGGTCTCATCCCCACTTTCCTGTCTGTATCCCATTATCCGTGACTCACTTCTCTGTCAACATTTAACAAACTCAGCTTTCAATCAATGCAAACATCGAGGCATGATAAACTTCCAGTGAAGAGAATTCCCTCTCCAAATGTCCTTTCAGAATTCCTCCTCATCCCTCGTATAGAATCGGAGAGTCATGCATGAAAACAGACCAGTTCGTCCAATCTATCCACTCGGACCAGAGAACCAAATCTGATCTAGTCCCATTTGCCAGCATTGGTCAATATCCCTCCTCTTTCAGATACATTTAAAATGTGCGATTGTAACCGCCTTCACCACTTCCTCTAACAGCACTTTCTGTACACACACCACTCTCTGTGTGAAACATTTTCCCCTCAGGTCTCCTCTAAATCATTCCTCTTGCCTTCAACCTATGTCATTTTGATTTCGACTCCCCTATCCTGCAAAACAGACCGTGGATATTCAGAATATCCGTGCCCCTGATGATTTTGTAAACCTCTACAATGTCACCCGGCAGCCAGTGACACTCCAGGGAGAGACATCTCAATTTATTCAGCCTCTCCATAAACCTGAAACCTTCCAGTCCTGGAACATCCCTGTCAATCTTTTCTGCTGCCAACTCAATTGTATGCAGTATCCTTAAAGTGGCGTCGCCAACATCCTGTACAGATGCAACATGCCACCCCAACTCCTATACTCAATGCTCTGACTGCTGAAGGCAAATGTGCCAAATGGGTTCTGCACCACACTCTCTACCTGCGACTCCACTTTCAAGGAACTATGCCCCCACAGCCCTAGGTCCGTTTGTTCCGGAACACTCCCCAGACCTTACTATTAAGCATATAATTCCTGCCCCCATTTGTCTTCCCAAAATGCAAAACCTCATATTTATGTAAATTAAACTTAATCTGTCACTCCTTGCCCCTTTGGCCCGTGTAATTGTGGTCTTGTTGTACTCTGACATAATTCACTACACCACCCTCATCTGTAAACTTATTAACAATGCCTCCGATATTCATATCCAAATACTTTATATAAATGTCGCAATTCAGTGAAGGTAGTACTGAGTCTCGCAGCACACTGCTGGTCACAAGCTTCCAGTCGGAAAAACAACCCTCGCCCTTCAAGCCAACTTTGAATCCAACCGACCAGCTTCCGCTGTATCCCATGTGACCGAACCTTACTAATCTGTCTACAAATCGGAATGTTATGAACACCTTGCTGAAATCCATACAGACAACGTCTGTCAAACTGTCTTCAACAATCTTCTTTGTCACCACTTCATAAAACTCAATCAAATTAATGACCCATGATTGCCCATGCAAAAAGCCATGTTGCCTACCTCTGATCAGCCCTTGCTTTCCCAAATGTACTTAAATCCTGTGAAGCATGACAGAAGTCAGGCTCACCTGTTATGAGTTCTCCAACTTTTTGGGTCACTGTTTCCTTTTCAAATTCTACTCCTCGACAGCTCACTATAAATGTTAAATGTAACCAGGTTGATGATATGGCCAACGGTATAGGTCTCAGATTGGGTCAGGGTAAGTTTTAGGAACAAGTCAGGCTGGTTCTTTTTAATCTGTTAAAAACAAGAAGTTTATGATCCAGAGCAATGTTAGTCAAAATCTGATGAAATGATGAATGGCAAACAATTTGGATATTGCAAATATATAATCGATGTTTCTCTTTCTAAAAAAACACACACACACACACACACACACACACACACACACACACACACACACACACACACACACACACACACACACACACACACACACACACACACACACACACACACACACACACACACACACACACACACACACACACACACACACACACACACACAACATAAAGAACTTTGTCCAGATATTAGTATAATTCTTGACAAAACGAAAAGTTGAGAAAATGTCCAAAACGTTATTCTTCTTCTCAGGTGATTCTGCTCACACAAAGTACTTGTGATGGGATTTTTTTCTGGAAGAGTTCGATTTGACTGAATCCCCTTTTTTAGGCAGTCAGGAGATTCCAACAATTTCTGGTCAGGAGTCCTGCATGAAGGTGGCTCAGTGGTTAGTACTGCTGCCTCACAATACCAGGGACTTGTGAATTGCACTTTGCACATTCTCCCCATGGCTGCGTGGGATTGTAAAGGGGGCTCCAGGTTCCTCTGGCAGTCCAAAGATATGTCAGTTATGTGGATTGGTCATGTTAAGTTATCCATAGTGTTCAGGGATTTCGAGTTTAGCTGCATTTGTCAGGGGTATATATAGGGTGGGAGAATGGGTCTGGAGAGGCCAAAGGCCTTGTTTTCACACTGTGAGGATTTTATTAAAAAAAAGAGTGGCAAAGACGACAGAGATTTTCTTTTTTCTAACATTGCTCTGATGAGCATCAATGAGTGCGAGAGAGTTCAACAGGCCTTTCCTCCTTCGGCGGATTACATTTTCTCCCTCTCTGAGTTGAATCACACAGTAATGTCATCCTCTCCCAAACTGGACCATGTGAGGTCTCCTTGCACATTGTCTGAACTATGTCTCCATCACATTCTCTGTTCCATGTAGGTGCAGCATTTCTACTGTCATACACAGAGCCATACCCTTAGCAGAAAATGGGCCAAGTTGATTTGAAGATGTGTTCATATGTCACTGCCTGATTTTAAAATAAAATGTTTAATATATTCAGAATACCTGAGTTAAAACGAATGCATCTTATTATTAACACAAACAGAAATTGCTGGAAACGTTCAGCAGATCTGACAGCATCCAGATGTCTTTTAAATTTTGTAGTTATACCAATCTCCGTCACTTCCTCTGATAGCTCATTCCATAATGCTCTACACTCTGAATGAAAAGGTGCCCCTGAGGCCTCTTCAAAATCTTTGCCCTCTCACTTTTTACCAAAGACTTCTAGTTTTAGACGCCCCTACGTTGGGGGAAAAAAACCCTGACTGCTCACCCTATCCATTACCGTTAAGATTTTAAAAATCTCCACTGCTGCGAAATGTGACTCCAACCAACTCGAATGGCTGTACTTTCAGTCACCCTGTGCCGAAATTCTGAAATTCAATACTGATACCTCTTCCTTCTCCATTAAACACACCATGAAACACCTTTGTGGGATTTGAAATGAGAACCTTGTGCCCAGAGATAGAGCAATAGGCCCAAAGCTGTAACATTATTCTCCTCTGTGTTTGTTCATCAGCCTGTTCTGACATGCTGTGACACACTTCCACAACAGGTAGGACTTGAATCCAGACCGTCTGGTCTAGAGTTAGGGAGAAGATCACACATGTTCAGCAATTGGAATCAAATCCAGAATTCTGGCTCAGAGGTAGGGGCATTACCCACGATGCAAAATCTAATCCATGCCCAGAATTTGGGTCACATTTTAACTACCAGCTTTCAGTCGGTGTGGATTTATTAAAATTTGTTTAATATTGCTGTAGTACACAAAAAACTTTCCATTGTTAAACAAATGCAAGATATTTGTCACAACTGTAACATGCTGAGTGCATGTGCTGTACCATCAAGATAAACCATGAACATTAGATTTAATTACAATGTGGAAACAGGCCCTTTGGTCCAACAAGTCCACACCTACCCGCAACCCACCCATAATCTAACATTACGGGCAATTTAGCATGGCCAATTCACCTGACCTGCATATCTTTGGACTGTGGAAGGAAACCAGAGCACCTGGAGGAAACCCACGCAGACATGGGGCGAAAGTGCTAACTCCACACAGTTAGTCTCCTGAGGCTGGAATTGAACCCGGGTCTCTGGTGCTGTAAAGCAGCAGTGCTAACCACTGTGCCACCGTCCCGCCCACAGCACCTTTAATTCCTTGGCTTTGATTTCTATATTAAATCGCTATTATCTGTAGTCTGCAATATTAAGGACATACATCATGCAGACACACTCTGCACAATGATGGGTCCCGAATAGATATTTATTACTGAACACCAGAGACCAAGAAAGGCTATAATTTCTGTTCCCAAAAACCGATCACTATTACCCACCTCTAATGTGTGACGATCCTCTTCCTAAAACTATGAAATGACACCAGGTCGCTGATTACTGTCCAGGCTCTCCTCCCCACTGACTGTGTCTGCAATCTGTCCCTCCTCCCCCTAACCACACAAGGCAAACCAAGCTCAGGGAATTTGTGAAACTCAAGGCCGAAGTGTGTAGGCTTCCTGGAGAGGGGGAGAGAATTGTAAAATTAAACGGGAAAGGTGAGTAGGTGGTAATATCACTCATTGGGCTGAGGGGTAGCAGATGGAGTTTAGTTTGAATTAATGCGAGGTGTTGGATTTGGTAAATCAACCAAGTGCAGGACCGAAACAATTAAAAGTAGGGCCTTTGGCGGTGTCGTAGAAAAGAGACCTTTACCGTCAGGTATAATTCTTTAAAATTTGCATCTCATATAAATAGTGTGGTTCAGAAGGTGTATAGCACTCTTGTCTTCATTGGTCAGACTTTTGAGTATCGGAATTGGGACGTCATGTTGTGGTCGTATAGGACATTGGTGAATACTTCTGGAATACTGTGTCCAATCTGGTCATCCTGCTCGCTCATTCCACAGACGCACCATCCTCTGGGTGAAAACGATGCCCCTTATGTCACTGTTAAAATTTTCACCTCTTACCTTAAACCTATGTCCTCTAGTTTTGGACTTCCCGTACCATTCGAAAACACCTTGACTATTCACTTTGATATTATTGACCTTGATATTATTAAGCAGGAGAGGGTTCAGAAGAGATTAACCTGGATGTTGCTGGGAATAGAGGGAGTGAGCTATAAGGAGAGGCTGGATAGGCTGGGACTTTTTTTCATTGGAGAGTATGAGATTAACGGGTAACATTACAGAGGTTTATAAAATCATGAGCTGAAGGGCTGATGTCTTTTCCCTCGAGTTGGGAATTCAAAACTGAGTGACATTTTAAGATGCGAGGAAAAATGATTTACAAAAGTGATGAGAGGTAATTATTTTATACAGAAGCTGGATTGGGTGCAGAATGAACTTCCAGAGGAAGTGATGAAAGCAGTGACAGTTACAACGTTAAAGGGACATTTAGATCAGTACAAGGATAAGACATCCGTTTGGATGGTGCTGGGAGCAGCTGACCTCTCCTTCTCCCTCTCTGAATGAATCCCTGTTGGTTTTCGCACTCTGCCATTGCCCGTGCAGTGGCATGGGGAGGCCAACAGAGGGTAGTATTGCATCACTTTAAACACCACAGTGACTGCTGGACCTGCCCCTCACGGAGACAGACAGACACACACACAGCAACTGTTAGGACACGGCGTGAAGCTCATCTGGTAATTTAAGCTAAACACCAAGAAAAGCTCAATTTGCATCATAAACTGTTAAAATCTGAGTGACAGAGAACTCCCAAATTCCACTGTTTAAATACAAGCATCAATTTATTTTTTAACTCTGAAAGTGAACATTTTACATCAACTATTCCCAACTCTGGGACCCCCAATTTCTTAACCGCCTATTACCCCACTCCAACTCTATAGCAATATACTGTTTCAATAAGACACTTATTAAAATTACATCAACTTAATTTCAAAACCACACAGCAGCAGTTGTTTCCGGTGTTTTCTTTCGGGTGTGGATCTCCCTGGGTTATCTTCTTTCTTTTTACTGTGAATGTGTTTCATATGAAAAGGTACCTTTGATAAAGATTGTTTTCCAATTTCTTGGATCTGTGTTAATGGCATTTGCTCTGTTTGCAATTTTCAAAATGCCTGCATTCTTAATATCCACAGGATCAGATCATTTATCGAAAACCAAAATATTCAAACTTGATTTGGTTTGAGTATCCTGGGTCATAATTTAAACGGATTGGTAAAATTCCAATTGTTCTCCAAAGAGCAAACAACTCAGGGATCAATTTCACAGCCAAATGTGACATATTTTCAGTTGTCCTTGACACTCTGTGTCTGCCATCCTCTCATATACATAGGAGCTTGGAAGCTCTCAGTTCAGAACCGTATTCACTCTCTCTTAAAGGTACAGTACACACTTTCAACTTCATAACATTAATACCATGATGTCAATGAAGATAAGCAGAGCACATCCGGTTTTCTCTTGCCCCATGGTTTGTCATTGTTTCATTCACTGTGCCTGGTGGGTGTCAGGACTTTTGTTGGTCTGTTGACAGTATGCCATTATTTGATTCCCTCCGTGGGAATATATCAATATTTCACTTGCTCGCACTCGTGAGTGTGCCAGGATTTCAGTTGTTTCTTGTGGTCTGTGATGCTATGACAATTTCAATGTTTGTAAATGGCACCGAAACTGGAAGAACTCTGAAGGCTATGGAGGACAGTGTGGAACTCTAACAGGAAAATCACTCATTGGTGTAGTTTTCACGCAGATGGGGATGAAGGCAGAGCAGTGTGAGGTGGTGAACTTTGGGAGGAAGGACAATGAAAGACAAAACAAAACAGGCTGCACCGTTATAAAGGGGCTGCAGGAGCAGAGAACGTTGCGTGTATATGAGCACAGGTTGTTGAAGATGTCAGGACAAATGAGGAGAGCAGTAAATATCACAGATTAGTTTCAGTATCTGAGCTGTTTACAGGGGGAGGTGTAGGAGGGAGTCTCCATGTTCCCTTCCTGGGAGGTCGTGGTGACGATGTGTTGTGAGCCCACCCTCCTGCCCACCGAGACCGTGGTGATTCCATTTGTACCAGCTCGACACAAAAGGGAGATGGCATCAGGACCACAGCTTCTAAGTTGTGCCGGGGGGAAACGGAGCTGCCAGTGGGTTTAAAGTGAGAATTGCTCTTCACTGAACATTGCTCCTTACTCGATCAGTGGGACTCAGATGTTTCAGAATCTCCACACGAGGTGTCCCGGTCCTCTCCGGCTCCAACCAGGGTCCTCCCCACGGGGCGGGGGGGGGAGGGGTGGAAGGCGGGGGGGGAAGGGGGGGAGGGGAGAGAACGGATATCGGGCACTCCACCACCCGGCTTGGCCCTTTCTGTCCTATTCCTGTTTCTCCTCGAATGGGAGAAAGGGATGGAGGGAGTGAGGGTGGGAGTGGGTGGTCCTGCTGTTAGTGTCAGTGTAGGGTGGGGGTGGGGGGAGATTTGGTGAGGTGTCCGGAGGGAGTCAGTCCACAGTGTTGTATCCAGGCAGTGTTATTGGTGTGGGAGGTAAAGTGGAGGGAGAGAGGGAGAGAGGGGGGGGAGAAAGAGAGACAGAGAGAGACAGAGACAGAGGCAGGGAGAAGGTGCTGCATGCAGTAGTGAGAGTGGTGGAGCATGAACCTTGTTCGGGGGTTGGTGCAATAACAGATATACCGTGAGTGTGAGGGAGCAGAGAGAATACAGTGACCTTTATCCTGACAGAGCGGGGAAGGTTATTGATGCTTGTCCTGTATTGCTGGGCATTTCTACAGACTGCAGATACTGCACTGAGCTCGGTGGGGAGCTCAGACCATGCTCGGTGGGTCTGGTGTATGCCCCCCTCTGGGAAGAGAATGGTCCTCCTCTGTACCAGGACCTCCGTGCCCCTGTCGACAAACCGTGGTGTAATTGTCCCTTATCCCCATGCTCGGGGTAAACTGTGCAGAGCAATTCCGAACTAAGAAAGCTCAACTGTGTGCCCATTTGCCTTTTAAAGATGGCACCTGTGTCAGGGATCACGGAATATCCAGGTATAACCAGGCGATGGTGTGTACCTCCAGCATGATGGGTGGGAGATTCGGGCTGGTATAGAATGAAAGGGACACCATGGGGTGTGGTGGGTAGTTAATGAGCTCGATAAGATAGCACGAGAAAACTAGCTCAGCCTCGTGCAGATAATCGCTCTGTCACACTCAATGAAAATGTCACTGAGACAAATTATTGTTAGAAACTGCCCAATGAGTCATAGATTGTGTTGAAACCAATTCCAGTTAAAAGGATGCAGAACAAATGCTCATCTGACTTCACACCAATATCCCTTTTTCCCATCTTTCCTGGGAAGACAGGCTCATGTTACAGGATGCTATCCAAGTGTCTACATTTCAGCATTCTGCAACCTGGGAACACATCCTTCCATGACAATATCTCTCAGTCTCCCCCCTCTCTGTCTATTTCCCAAACCCCTCCCATGCGGTGATATTTAAACTGATTCCTCCGCCATCTCTCTCTTGCAGTGGGGTTCACACCCACAATGGAGATGTAACACAATGGCACAATGGAGATATGGAACTGTAAATGGATGGGAACTGTACATCCTGTCACTTCCAGCATGGGTTGCAAGTTTCCCCACACTGGGCAGGGATCTAACACAGTGTTACTGAGGAATGCACTGGGATGGGGTACACAGTCCTACATGCTGGAAGGGTAACTGCTCCTGGTTTACAGATCAATGCACTGGGGTGGGGTACACAGTCCTACATGCTGGGAGGGTAACTGTTCCTGGGTTACAGATCAATGCACTGGGGTGGTGTACACAGCTCTATATGCTGGGAGGGTAACTGCACCTGGTTTACAGATCAATGCACTGGGGTGGTGTACACAGCTCTACATGTTGGGAAGTTAATCTGGGTTTACAGATTAATTCACGGGAGATCACT
This sequence comes from Chiloscyllium plagiosum, assembly GCF_037043375.1. Lineage (NCBI taxonomy): Eukaryota > Metazoa > Chordata > Chondrichthyes > Orectolobiformes > Hemiscylliidae > Chiloscyllium > Chiloscyllium plagiosum. The sequence continues at coordinate 67,121,208 of NW_028270180.1, read as the reverse complement.
ACACAGTTTGCTGTGCAGGTCAGAGTATCTGGTTGAGGTTTATAGATAATGCAATGATGTGGTTTGTGTAGCTCCTTATGCTGGATGGATATTTGTTTCAGGTTCACACATTAGTGCCCTGCTGTGGTCTGCACAGCTCCCAGTGCTGGACAGATATCTAGCTAAAAATGTGTTGCTGGTAAAGCACAGCAGGTCAGGCAGCATCCAAGAAACAGGAGAATCGACGTTTCGGGCATAAGCCCTTCATCAGTCCTCAGAAGAGGCCTCGCCTTCATTCCCCTACACTCTCGGATTAATGAGTTCAACACGCGGCGTGACATCGAACAATTCTTCCGCCGCCTTCGCCTCCGTGCCTCTTGCAACACATTTTCAGCTCTGATCTCCAGCATCTGCAGACCTCACTTTCTCCTCCTGGACAGATATCTAGTTTGGGTTTGTAGATCAATGCACTGCTGTGGTCTGCACTTCTCCCAGTGCTGGAAAGATATATGGTCTGGGTTGAAAGATCAATGCCCTGATCTGATCTGTGCAGTGTTCCACTCTGGCCAGATTGCTGGATTGTATTGACCAGTGCAATGGATGAATCTGGAGAGATTGCTGGGTTGTACTGAGCATTACACTGGCCTGGTCTGCTCAGTGTTCCACGGTGAACAGATATCTCTCTCTGGGTTGATGTTGTCTGGGCTGGTTCTGTGAGGTGGATTGAGAATATGGTATATCGAACCCTTTCAGCTGATCTGACAATGCCTTTAGTTCCCATTCCTGTGATTGGACCCTCCGTCTCTCACCCCATTAATGTTACAGTGTGCCCAGGCACAGTACATCATGTTGGTGGGGTGGATAGGGGGGAAAGGTGATGGACAAGTCAAGGAATTCCCTGGAACGTTCTGTCTCCAACATTCTATAACCGACATTTCCCGGAACGTTCTGTCCCCGACATTCTATAACTGACATTCTCTGGAACGTTCTGTCTCTGACATTCGAGAACTGACGTTCCCCGGAACGTTCTGTTCCCAACATTCTATAACTGACATTCCCCGGAACGTTCTGTCCCCGACATTCTATAACTGACATTTCCCAGAAACGTTCTGTCCCCGACATTCTATAACTGACATTCCCCGTTACATTCTGTCCCCGACATTGTTTGTGAACGGTCGGACGTCAGTGAATTGAACAAACGATAAGATCCCGAGGGAAGAGATCCCGTTCCAGGGAGAAGGATACACTGTTCCGAAGGCCCCTCAGGCAGTTAAAGGGGTGAATACGTTTTCCCTGCGTTTACATTTCTCCACGACACAGGATCGACCACAATTTAGACCAAAATACAGAAATTCCCAAACTCAGTTTGTCTTCAGGAAACTGGGAGAGAATCCTTCAGGACAGCAACGTTCCCACCCTCCATATTAGGACCTGGGAAGGAGTGACCTGTGTCTGCTCTCGAGTGATCGAGTGTGTGGGAATTTTCTGGAAACCATCTGTTCTTATGGATGTGTCTCTGTGTGTTTGGGGAGGGAGGGTTTCTTGCGGTTTATGTCACATTTTCGTCAATAATTCCGACTTTCCTATTTGTTATTCCAGCTCCAAATATTTTAATAAATCCATGAATAAAGGGACATATTTGAAAATCTCACTGGATCCCCAATCAAACGGGTCCCTTTGCCTCCAGGCTGATGGATAATGGGTTTGTTTTCCTTCCTCACAGTTAACGTAGTGACCATCTACATCCTGCTTTATAAAGATTGTGGATTGTCTCCATGTGTCAGACGTTACCTGGGGGCCATGGCAGCGGCGGATCTCCTGGTCATTATCCTCGACCTGATCCTGAGACACATTCCCATTGTTTATCGGGAACAGTTTTATTTCCTGAGGGATTCCGTCCCCGTGTGTAATATCCACGCCATCCTGCTTTATGCAGCCACTGACTGCTCTGTCTGGTTCACTGTCACTTTCACCTTTGATCGGTTTGTGGCCATTTGTTGCCAGAAGCTGAAAAGTAAATATTGCAGTGAGAAAACGGCGGCTGTGGTTCTGGGAGCAGTGACTGTGCTGAGCTGTTTAAAGAACGTTTTCTGGTATTTTATGCTCTCGGCTCGGTATGGGCTGCGGAACCGCCCCTGGTTTTGTGATGTAACAGACGCAGTTGTATCCTCCAGTGTCTGGGCCACAATCGAGTTCCTCCACCACATTCTAACCCCGTGTGTCCCATTTCTCCTGATTCTGCTGCTCAATGTTCTCACCGTCAGACACATATTAGTGACCAGCAGAGCCCGCAGGAGACTCCGCGCTCACACCAATGGGGACGCTCAGTCTGACACAGAAATGAGAAACCTAAAAAAACCCATCATTTTACTGTTTGTGATCTCGGCCAATTTCATCCTGTTATGGTCAACGTTAATGATGTATTCTTTATGGAGGCGGATGCATTGGATTGTGTATAGTCCTGTGTATCTCCATTGGTTTGTGCGGGAATTGGGCTTCATGCTGCAGCTCCTCAGTTGCTGCACAAACACCGCGATATTTGTCGTGACCCAGACTAAGTTCAGGCAGCAGCTGAAGAACGTGCTGAAATATCCCTTCACCCAAATCCATCCATCCATCAAATTCCCTCATTAATCAATCCATCTGGGATTTACTCATTTCAGTTCAGTGTTTCAGCGATGGAGCAGCCTGTCGCTATGGTAACAGACTGAGGGTAGCGCTGGATTGTCCCTCCTTATCCCACAGGGGGGTTACAGGGAAACATTTCAATGTTTCTCACAACTCAGGGGACAGTGAGAAAAGGCACCATCCCACTGACTGTATCCATTACTTCCATTTGTAAACAATAAAAATGTTCATTAAAGTGTGCTGAACAGCAGAGTGACCGATGTTGTTGTGTGTCTTTGTGTTGGAGAAGCTGAGCTGGAGAGAGACAGACTCAGCCCCAAGTCCTGGTCCTCAGGGAAGGGGAGGGCACCGGGCCCTGAGCTCAGGAGCTACGTTTAACTCCCTCTGCACCCCTCCCACTCCAACCTGGCCTCCCAACTTCCTGTCCCCTACTCTTTCTCATCACCTCTCCCCCTCTCCCTCTCTTTCTGCACACTGTCTCTTTCTCATCTCCTCTCCCTTTCACTCGCTCGTCCCCTCTCAGGCACCCCTCAACCCCGATTTCTCCACCTGCCTCCACTATTGATTCTCCCTCACCCTCCCCATCTCCCTCTCACACCCTCAACACGAGATTCTCCACCTGCCTCCACTCTTCCCTCTCCCTCTCCCCCTTACTCTCTCTCTCCTGCCGTCTCTGTCTCCCTCCCGCAATTCCGTCTCTACCCCATTTTCCCCTCCTCCCACTTCCCACATCTCTCTATCATCTCACCCCCCCCAACCCCCCCCACCCCCACACGCAGACTCACTACCAATCCTCAGTCTCTGGGTTAGAGGGAGAGGGAAGGACCAGGGAGACAGAGTGTGTCAGAGAGAGAGGAAGGGCGGGACAGGAGGGAGAGAGATTCAGTCACAGAGAAACGGAGGGAGGTGGGGAGAGAGAGACACCGAGTGAGGGGGATCGAGAGTGAGAGAACGGGGAGAGAGAGTGAAGGAGCAGAGAGAGAGAGAGCAGGGGATAAGAGAGAGATAGGGAAAGTAGGGAGAGAGAGAGACAGGGGAGAAGATAATGAGAGACAGAGTCGAGAAAGAGAGAGAGAGAGAGACAGAGACAGAGATGTGCGAGGGAGGGAGCAAGAGAGAAAGGGGGCTAGTCTTCGAGAGAAGGAAATGGAGAGAGAAAGTGGAAGAGAGAGATGGGGAGGCGAGAGAGAGAGAAGAGGAGAGAGGGGAGATAGAGTGAATGAGGGCTGAGAAAAAGAGAGGCAGGGGTGAGAGATCAAGAGAGGGGCAAAAAAGCGGGAGGTCGAGAGAGGTAGAGGTGGCTAGAGAAAGAGGGTCGAGAGAGAGAGAGGGGGGATCGAGAGAGAGGGGCAAGGAAGCAGGCGGGAGACTGAGTGAGAGGGCGAGTGAGAGAGAGTTTGTGAGGGCGAGAGAGACTGGGCAAGAGAGAGTTAGAGTGGGTGAGAGAGTGATGAGGTGAGTGAGAGAGAGAAAAATGGGGCGAGTGAGACATAGATGTGAGAGGGAGGGAGTGAGAGAGGGGAGGGCAACACAGAGAGAAGGAGGGGCAAGGAGAGAGGGGGGTGAGAGAAAGAAGCGAGAGAGGGAGGCGTTAAGAGAGCAAGAAAGAGAGATGGGTAAGAGAGATTGAGGGGCGAGAGAGGGAGAGGGAGCAAGAGAGAGAGAAACGGGGTTCGAGAAATATAAAGGCAAAAGAGAGATAGAGGGGGTGAGAGAGAGGGGGCGAGGGAGAGAGAAAGGGGTCGAGAGAGAGAGCGCGAGGGTAAGAAAGAGAGAGAGGGCAAGAAAGAGAGTGAGGGCGAGAGAGAGAGAGAGAGAGAGAGAGAGAGGAAGGTCATAAGGAGAGAGGATCCCGTGAGAGGGGGTTTGACAAAGAGGGGGTGGGAGAGAGAAAGGTTGACAGCGAGAGTGCAGGGGCAAGACAGGGCGAGACAGAAAGAGAGAGAGAGAAAGAGACAGACAGAGTAAGAGAGAGGGAGAAAAGAAACGGGAGAGAGAGAATAAGGGGACCGAAGAGAGTCAGCGAGAGAAAGGTAGAGAGAGAGACAGGGGAGAGATAAACAGACAGGGCGAGTGAGCGAGCGATGGAGCGATGGTGAGAGAGAGGAAAGAGTGAGGATGGGGGAGAAGGAGAGAAGGCTGCGAGAGGGCAGTCAAGAGTGAGAGAGAAGGGACAAGGGGGACAGCAGAAGAGAGAGGATGAGAGCGAGGGAGCGAAAGAGTGGGGCGAGAGAGAGGAGGTGAGAGAGGGAGATAGCGAGAGAGAGACATACGAGGAGAGAGAGCGAGAAGGACAGACAGAGGGCGAGCATTAGAGAGAGCGTGATAGAGAGGATGAGAGAGAGAGATTGAGAGAGAGAGGCTGAGTGAGAGAAAGAGTGGAGCTGAGCAATACAGAGAGAGAGGGGGCAAGAAAGGGAGGGGATGGTGGCAAGAGAAAGCGAGACAGGGGGCGATAACGAGAGAGAGAAGGGGAGAGAGAGAGATAGAGATTAGGCGATAGTGACTTGAGAGAGAGAGTGAGCAAGGGGGGAGATGGGTCTAGAGAGAGAAAGTGAAAGACAAAGAGAGAGTGAGTGACAGAGAGAGAGAAAGAGAGAGAGACAGACAGAGGGACGAGATGGTAGGTAGAGAGCGACAGAGCGAAAGTGGGCGAGAGAGAGAGAATGTGCAGGGACAGTGAATGAGCAGGGAGAGTTAGGGTGAGGGGGAGAGAGAGGGGCGCAAGCGATAGAGAGGGGTCAGAGAGAGAGGGGGCGAGATAGAGGGGACGAGAGAGAGAGTGGGCGAGAGAGAGGGGGCGAGAGAGAGAGGGGGGCGAGAGAGAGCGGGGGCAAGGAATGGCGAAAGAGACGGGGGAGAAAGAGAGGGGGCAAAAGAGGGGATGGGAAAAGAGAGGGGCGCGTATGAGGGGGGCGAAAGAGAGGGGGAGTGAAAGAGAGAGTGGGCGAAAGGAGGGGCGAAAGAGGGTATGGCGAAAGAGAGGGGGACAAAAGGAGGGGCAAAAGAGGGGGACGAAAGAGGGGGGCAAAAGGGGGGCGAAAGTGGGGTGCGAGTGAGAGAGAGAGTGAGGGTGAGAGAGAGAGGGAGTTGAGAGAGAGGGAGAGATGGGGTGGAGAGAGATAGGGGGGGTTGGGAGAGAGAGGGGAGCGAGGGGGTGAGAGAGAGTGGGCAAGAGAGAGGGGTGAGAGAGGTGGGTGAGAGAGAGAGAGGGGGCGAGAGAGTGAGGGGGAGAGAGAGAGGGGAAGAGAGAGAGGGGAGAGCGAGTGGGGAGAGAGGAGGTGGAGAGAGGGGAGAGGGATTCTGAGAGAGGGGGTTGAGGCAGGGGGCGGTGTTGGATGGGGTTGGGGAGGAGGTGGTGTTTGACGGGGTTGGGGAGGGCGTGGTGTTGGACGGGTTTGGGGAAGGGGGCGGTGTTGGATTGGGTTTGGGGAGGGTGTGGTGTGGGACGGGGTTGTGTGAGGGGGTGGTGTTGGACGGGGTTGTGGGAGGGGGCGGTGTTGGACGGGGTTGTGGGAGGGGGCGGTGTTGGATTGGGTTGGGGAAGGGGGCGGTGTTGGACGGGTTTGGGGAGGGGGCGGTGTTGGACGGGGTTGGGGGAAGGGGCCGGTGTTGGACGGGTTGTGGGAGAGAGTGGTGTTGGACGGGTTGGGGGATGGGGCGGTGTTGGACGGGGTTGTGGGAGGGGGCGGTGTTGGACGGGGCTGTGGGAGTGGGCGGTGTTGGACGGGGTTGGGGAGGGGGCGTTGTTGGACGAGGTTGGGAAAGGGAAGGGGTTGGGGGAGGGGGAGATATTGGAAGGGGTTGGGGAGTGGATTCGTGGCGGGGTAGCAGTGTTGGATGGGAGCAGCGGGCATGGGTTTGGGTGTGGGGTGTGTTGCTGAGTGTGGGAGGAAGGTGAGGCGGGGTTGGACGGCAGTGAGGGTCAGGCTGTGGTGTGTGTGGACGGCAGTGAGGGTCAGGCTGGGCGCCGTGTGTGGACGGCGGTGATGGTCAGGTTGGGGGCGGTATGTGGACGGCAGTGAGGTTCAGGCTGGGGTTTGTGTGTGGACGGCAGTGAGGACCAGGCTGGGGGTAAAGTGTGGACGGCGGTGAGGATCAAGCTGGGGGTGCTGTGTGGACGGTGGTGAGGGTTAGGCTGGGGGCGGTGTGTGGACGGCAGTGAGGGTCAGGCAGGGGCAGTGTGTGGATGGCGGTGTGGGTCAGGCTGGGAGCGGTTTTGAATGCTGGTGAGGGTCAGACAGGTGGCGGTGTTGAATGTTGGTGAGGGTCAAGCTGGGTGCAGGTTTGGACGGTGGTGGGGGTCAGACTTGGGGCAGTGTGTGGAGGGGCAGTGAGGTTCATGCTGTGGGTGGTGTTGGACGGCGTTGAAGGTCAGGGTGGGGGCGGTGTGTGGACGGCAGTGAGGGTCAGGCTGGGACAGGTTGTGGACGGTGGTGAGGGTTAGGCTGGGGGAGGTGTGTGGACGGCAGTGAGGGTCAGGCTGGGGGCGATGTGTGGATGGCGGTGAGGGTCAGGCTGGGAGCGGTATTGAATGCTGTTGACGGTCAGGATGGGTGCGGTGCGTGGACAGCGGTGAGGGTCAGGCTGGGAGTGGTGGATGGACGGCAGTGAGGGTCAGGCTTGAGTCAGTTTTGGATGGTGGTGAGCGTAAGGTTTGGGTCAGTGTTGGATGGCGTTGAGGGTCAGGCTGGGGGCGGTGTGTGGACGGCAGTGGGGGGCAGGCTGGGAGCGTTGTGTGGACGGTGGTGAGGCTCAGGCTGTGGGCAGTGGGTGGGCAGTGGTGAGGGTCAGGCTGGGCGCGGTGTCTGGGCAGTGGTGAGGGTCAGGCTGGGGGTGGTGTGTGGTCAGCGGTGAGGGACAGGCTAGGGGTGGTGCATGGTCGGTGGTGAGGGTCAGTCTAGGGGCGGTGTGTGGGCGGCAGTGAGGGCCAGTCTGGGACGGTATTGGACGGCTGTGAGGGTTAGCTTGTGGCAGTGTTGGACGGCGATGGGGGTCAGGCTGGAGGCGGTTGGTGGACGGCGGTGGGGGTCAGACTGGGTGCAGTTGGTGCACCGCGGTGAGAGTCAGGCTGAGGGTGGTGTGTTCGACGTCGATGAGGGTCAGGCTGGAGGTAGTGTATGGACGGTGGTGAGGGTCAGGCTGGCGACGGTGTGTGGATGGTGGTGAGGGTCACGCTGTGGGTGGTGTGTGGACGGTGGTGCGGGTCAGGCTGATGGGTGTTGTGTGGACGGTGGTGAGGGTCAGGCTGGGTGCGGTACGTGGATGGCGGTGACATTCAGGTTGGAGGCGGTGTTGGGCAGCGGTGGGGGTCAGGCTGGGGGCGCTGTGTGTTCGGAAGGGCCGGTCAGGCTGGTGTCTGTGTGTGAACAACGGTGGGGGTCAGGCTCTGGGTGGTGTGGAGACGGTGGTGAGGGTCAGGCTGGGGGCGGTGTGTGGGCAGTAATGAGGGTCAGGCTGGGGCGGTGTGTGGACGGTGGTGAGGGTCAGGCTGGGGACGGTGTTGGACGGTGGTGAGGGTCAGACTGGGGGCCGTGTGTGGACGGTGGTGAGGGTCAGGCTGGGGGCGGTGGGTGGACGGCAGTGAGGGTCAGGATGGGGGAGGTGTGTAGATGGCAGTGAGAGTCAGGCTGTGGTCGGTGTGGAGATGGCAGTGAGGGTCAGACTGGGGCGGTGCTGGACGGCTGTGAGAGTCAGGCTGGGGACGGGATGTGGACAGCTGTGAGTGTCAGACTGGGGGCGTGTGAAGATAGCAGTGAGGGAAAGGCTGGGTGCGGCTTGTGGACGGCGGGAGCGGTCAGGCTTGGTGCGGTGTGTGGACTGCAGTGAGGGTCAGGCTGGAGGCGCTGGGTTCAACGTCAATGAGGGTCAGGCTGGGGGTGGTGTGTGTGCGGTGGTGAGGGTCAGTCTGGGGACGGTGTGTGGACGGCGGTGAGTGTCACGCTGTGGGCGGTGTGTGGACGGTGGTGCGGGTCAGGCTGGGGGTGGTGTGTGGACGGTGGTGAGGGTCAGGCTGGGTTCGGTACGTGGATGGCGGTGACGTTCAGGTTGGAGGCGGTGTTGGGCAGCGGTAGGGGTCAGGCTGGGGGCGGTTTGTGTTCGGAAGGGCCGGTCAGGCTGGTGTCTGTGTGTGAATGACGGTGGGGGTCAGGCTCTGGGTGGTGTGGAGACGGTGGTGAGGGTCAGCCTGGGGGCGGTGTGTGGGCGGTAATGAGGCTCAGGCTGGGGCGGTGTGTGGACGGTGGTGAGGGTCAGGCTGGGGACGGTGTTGGACGGTGGTGAGGGTCAGACTGGGGGCCGTGTGTGGACGGTGGTGAAGGTCAGGCTGGGGGCGGTGGGTGGACGGCAGTGAGGGTCAGGATGGGGGAGGTGTGTAGATGGCAGTGAGAGTCAGGCTGTGGTCGGTGTGTAGATGGCAGTGAGGGTCAGACTGGGGCGGTGCTGGACGGCTGTGAGAGTCAGGCTGGGGACGGGATGTGGACAGCTCTGAGTGTCAGACTGGGGGCGTGTGAAGATAGCAGTGAGGGAAAGGCTGGGTGCGGCGCTGGGTTCAACGTCAATGAGGGTCAGGCTGGGGGTGGTGTGTGTGCGGTGGTGAGGGTCAGTCTGGGGACGGTGTGTGGACGGCGGTGAGGGTCACGCTGTGGGCGGTGTGTGGGCGGTGGTGCGGGTCAGGCTGGGGGTGGTGTGTGGACGGTGGTGAGGGTCAGGCTGGGTTCGGTACGTGGATGGCGGTGACGTTCAGGTTGGAGGCGGTGTTGGGCAGCGGTAGGGGTCAGGCTGGGGGCGGTGTGTGTTCGGAAGGGCCGGTCAGGCTGGTGTCTGTGTGTGAATGACGGTGGGGGTCAGGCTCTGGGTGGTGTGGAGACGGTGGTGAGGGTCAGCCTGGGGGCGGTGTGTGGGCGGTAATGAGGCTCAGGCTGGGGCGGTGTGTGGACGGTGGTGAGTGTCAGGCTGGGGACGGTGTTGGACGCTGGTGAGGGTCAGGCTGTGGGCGGTGGTTGGACGGCAGTGAGGGTCAGGCTGGGGGTGGTGTGTAGATGGCAGTGAGAGTCAAGCTGGGGTCGGTGTGGAGATGGCAGTGAGAGTCAGACTGTGGCGGTGCTGGACGGCTGTGAGAGTCAGGCTGGGGACGGGGTGTGGACATCTGTGAGTGTCAGGCTGGGGGCGTGTGAAGATAGCAGTGAGGGACAGGCTGGGGGCGGCGTGTGGACGGCGGTAGGGGTCAGGCTTGGTGCGGTGTGTGGACTGCAGTGAGGAACAGGCTGGGGCTGGTGTTGGATGGCGGTAGGGGTCAGGTTTGTGGTAGCGTTTGACGGCGGTGTGAGTCAGGCAGGCGGCGATGGGTGGACAGTGGAGGGGATCAGCCTGGGGGCAGTGGTGGGCAGTGGTGAGGGTCACGCTGTGATCGGTCTGTTCGACGTCGATGAGGGTCACGCTGGGGATGGTGCGTGGACGTCAATGAGTGTCAGGCTGCGGGTGGGGTGTGGATGGTGATATGGGTCAGGTTGGGGCGGTGTGTGGTCGGCGATGAGGGTCAGGCTGGGGGTGGTGTTTGGAGGGAGGTGGTTGTCAGGCTGTGGGCAGTTGGTGGGCGGAGGTGGTTGTCAGGCTGGGGGCGGTGGTGAACGGCAATGAGGATCACGCTGTGGACGGTGTGTTTGACGTCGATGAGGGTCAGGCTGGGGTGGTGTGTGGGCGGTGATGAGAGTCAGGCTGGGGCAGTTGCTGGCGGTATGTGGATGGCGGAGTGTTTCAGGCTGGGGGCAGTGTGTGGACAGCGGTGAGGGTTAGGCTAGGAGCGGTGTGTAGACAGCGGGGAGGGTCAGGCAGGGTGCGGTGTTTGGACGGCAGTGAGGGTCAGGGTGGGTGCCGTGTGCGGACGATGGCGAGGGTCAGGCTGGGTCAGTGTTGGACGGTGGTGAGCGTCAGGCTTGGGTCAGTGTTGGATGGCGTTGAGGGTCAGGCTGGGGGTGGTGTGTGGACAGCGGTGGAGTTCAGGAGGGGAGTGGTGTGATGACAGTGGTGAGCATCAGGCTGGGAGCAGTGTGTGGACGGCATTGCTGGTCAGTCTGGGGATGGTGTGTGGATGACGGTGAGGATCAGGCGGGGGGGGTATGGACGCCAGTGAGGGTCAGGCTGGGGATGGTGTGTGGACGGCGGTGAGGGTCAAGTTATGGGTGGTGTGTGGTTGGCAGTGAGGGTCAGGCTGGGGTTGTGTGTGGATGACTGTGAGGGTCAGTCTGGGGACAGTGAGTGGGCGGTGGTGAGGGTCAGTCTGGGGATGTATGTGGGCGGTGGTGAGGGTCACGCTGTGGGCGGTGTGTGGGCAGTGGTGAGGGTCAGGCTGGGGGAGGTGTGTTGACAGCGGTGAGGGTCAGGCTGGGGGTGGTGTGTAGATGGTGGTGAAGGTCAGGCAGGGGACGGTGTGTACATGGTGGTGAGAGTCAGACTGGGGCAGTGTTGGACGGCCATGAGAGTTAGGCTCGGGACGGTGTATGGACGGCGGTGAGGGTCAGGCTGGGGGCGGTGTGTAGATGGCGGTGAGAGTCAGACTGGGGCGGTGCTGGACAGCTGTGAGAGGTAGGCTGGGGACGGGGTGTGGACGGCTGTGAGGGTCAGGCTGGGGGTGTGTGAGGATAGCAGTGATGGACAGGCTGGAGGCGGCGTGTGGACGGCAGTAGGGGTCAGGTTTGGTGTAGTGTGTGGATGGCAGTAAGGGACAGGCTGGGGGCGGAGTTGGACGGCGGTAGGGGTCAGACTGGGGGCGGTGTATGGACGGTGGTGAGGGTCAGGTTTGTGGTAGTGATTGACGGTGGTGGGGGTCAGGCTGGGGGCGATGGTTGGACGGTGGTGGGGGTCACCTGGGAGAAGTTGGTGGACGGCGGTGAGGGTCAGGCTGTGAGCAGTTAGTTCGACGTCGATGAGGGTCACGCTGGGGGTGATGCGTGTCACGTCAGTGAGTGTCAGGCTGGGGGCGGTGTGTGGACGGTGGTGAGGGTCAGGCTGTAGGCTATTGGTGGACGGATTTGCTTGTCAGGCTGGGAGCGGTGGTGGACGGCGGTGAGGGTCACGCTGTGGACAGTGTGTTTGACGTCGATGAGGGTGAGGCTGGGGGCAGCGTGTGGACAGTGGTGAGAGTCAGGCTAGGGGCGGTGTGTAGACAGCAGTGAGGGTCAGGCAGGGTGCAGTGTGTGGACGGCAGTGAGGGTCAGGGTGGGTGCAGTGTGCGGCCGGCGGTGAGGGTCAGGCTGGGTCAGTGTTGGATGGTATTGAGGGTCAGGCTGGGGGCGGTGTGTGGACGGCGGTGAAGTTCAGGCTGTGGGTGGTGTGTGGACGGTGGTGCGCGTCAGGCTGGGAGCAGTGTGTGGATGATGGTGAGGGTCAGGCTGGTCGCAGTGTGTGGGCAGCGATGAGGTTCAGGCTATGGGTGGTGTGTGGTCGGCATTGAGGGTCAAGCTGGGGGTGGTGTGTGGGCGGCGGTGAGGGTCAGACTTGTGGCAATGTTGGACGGCGGTGGGGGTCAGTATGGGGTTGGTTTGTGGACGGCGGTGGGAGTAAGGCTATGGGCGGTGTGTTCGATGTCGATGAGGGTCAGGCTGGAGATGGTGTGTGGATTGTGGTGAGGGTCAGGCTGGGGCAGCGTGTGGTCGGCAGTGAGGGTCAGGCTACGAGCGGTGTGTAGACAGCGGTGAGGGTCAGGCAGGGTGTGGTGTGTGGACGGCAGTGAGGGTCAGGCTTGGGTCAGTGTTGGATGGTGGTGAGCTTCAGGCTTGGGTCACTGTTGGATGGCATTGAGGGTCAGGCTGGGGGCGATGTGTGGACGATGGTGGGGGTCAGGCTGGCAGTGGTGTGTGGACGGCGTTGAGGGTCAGGCTGGGGGTGGTGTGTGGAGGGAGGTGGGTGTCAGGCTGGGGGCAGTGGTGGATGGCAGTGAGGATCACACTGTGGACGGTGTTTTTCACGTCGATGAGGGTCAGGCTGGGGGCAGCGAGTGGACAGCAGTGTGGGTCAGGATGGGTGCGGTGTGCGGACGGCGGTGAGGGTCAGGCTGGGTCAGTGTTGGATGGCGTTGAGGCTCAGGCTAAGGACGGTGTGTGAGCGGCGTTGAGGATCCGACTGGGGCGGTATTGGATGGCAGTGAGGGTCAGGGTGGGGGCGGTTGGTGGACTGCAGTGAGGGTCAGGCTGGAGGCGCTGAGATCGACGTCAATGAGGGTCTGTCTGGGGGCGGTGTGTTGACGGCAATAGGTGTCAGGCTGGTGGCGGTGTGTGGGTGATGGTGAGGTTCAAGCTGGGGGTGGTGTTGGGCAGTGGTGGGGGTCAGGCTGGAGGAGGTGTGTGATCTGAGGGTACGGTAAGTCTGGGGGCGGTGTGTGAACAACAGTATGGGTCTGGCTGGGGGCGATGTGTGGATTGCAGTGAGAGTCAGGCTTGGGGCAGTGTGTGGATGGCAGTGAGGGTCAGGTTAGGGGCGACGTTTGGACAGCTGTGAGGGTCAGGCTGGGGGCGGAGTTTGGACGGCAGTGAGGGTCAGGGTGTGGGCTATGTTGGTGGCATTGAGGGTCAGGCTGGGGGCAGTGTTTGGACGGCAGCGAAGATCAGGCTTGGGTCAGTGTTGGATGGCGTTGAGGGTCAGGCTAGGGGCGGTGTGTGGACGGCAGTGGGGTTGAGGCTGGGGGCGATGGGTGGACGGTTGTGGGGGTCAGCCTGGGGGCAGTTGGTGGACAACGGTGTGAGTCATGCTGTGAGCGTTGTGTTCGACGTCGATGAGGGTCACGCTGGGACTTGTGCATGGACATCAGTGAGTATCAAGCTGGGGATGGTGTGTGGACAGTGGTGAGGGTCAAGCTGGGGGTGGTGTGTGGAGGGAGGTGGTTGTCAGGCTGTGGGCGGTGGTGGATGGCGGTGAGGGTCACGCTGTGGATGGTGTGTTTGGCGTCGATGAGGTTCAGGCTGGGTGCAGCATGTGGACAGCGGTGAGGGTCAAGCTAGGGGTGGTGTGTAGACAGCGGTGAGGGTCAGGCAGGGTGCAGTGTGTGGACGGCAGTGAGGGTCAGGGTGGGTGCGGTGTGGGAACGGCGGTGAGAGTCAGGCTGGGTCAGTGTTGGATGGCGTTGAGGGTCAGGCTGGGATTGGTGTGTGGACGGTGGTGAGCATCAAGCTGGGACCATTGTGTGGACGGCATTGATGGACAGTGTGGGGACGGTGTGTGGATAATGGTGAGGGTCAGGCTGTGGACGGTGTGTTAGCATTGATGTGGGTCAGGCTGGGGTGGTGTGGGGATAGCGGTGAAGGTCAGGCTAAAGACGGTGTGTGGGCGGCGTTGAGGGTCCGACTGGGGTGGTGTTGGATGGTGGTGAGGGTCAGTGTAGGGGCGGTTGGTGTTCAGCAGTGAGGGTCAGGTTAGTGGCGGCGTGTGGACGGTGGTGAAGGTCAGGCTGGCTGCGGTCGGTGGACTGCAGTGAGGGTCAGGCTGGAGGCGCTGTGTTCGACGTCAATGAGGGTCTGTCTGGGGGCAGTGTCTTGACGGCAATAGGTGTGAGGCTGGTGGCGGTGTGTGGGTGGCGGTGAGGTTCAGGCTGGAGGTGGTGTTGGGCAGCGGTGGGGGTCAGGCTGGGGCCTGTCTGTGAACGACAGTGGGGGGCAGGCTGGGGGCAGTGTGTGGATGGTGGTGACGATCAGGTTTATGGCAGTGTTGGACGGCAGTGGGCGTCAGGCTAGGGGCAGTTGGTGGACGGCGGTGAGGGTCAGCCTGGTGGCACTGCGTTGATGGCGGTGAGCGTCAGGCTGGGGTGGTGCTGGACGGCGGTGAGAGTCAGTCTGGGGACGGCTTGTGGACGGCAGTAAGGGTCAGGCTGGGGGCAGTGTGCGGATGGCAGTGAGGGACAGGCTGTGGGTGGCGTGTGGACGGCAGTGAGGGTCAGGCTGGGGCGGTGTGTGGCGACGGTGCGGCTCAGGCTGGGGGTGGTGTGTGGGCAGAGGGTACGGTCAGGCTGGGGCCTGTGTGTGAACGACAGTGGGGGTCAGGCTGATGGTGGTGTGTGGATGGTGGTGACGATCAGGCTGGGGTACGTGTATGAATGACGGTGAGGGTCAGGCTGGGGGCTTTGTGTGGACGGTGGTGAGTGTCAGGCTGGGGGTGGTGTGTAGAGGGCTGTGAGGGGCAGGCTGGGGGCGGTGTTGGATGGTGGTGAGGGGTAATTTGGGGTCGGTGTGTGGACGGCAGGAAAGGTCAAGCTGGCGGCGGTGTGGGACAGCCTGGTAGCGGTGTGTGGACGGCAGTGAGGGTCAGACTGGGGTCGGGGTGTGGATGGCAGTGAGGAACAGGCTGGGGACGGCAGGAAAGGTCAAGCTGGCGGCGGTGTGGGACAGCCTGGTTGCGGCGTGTGGATGGTGGTGACGGCCAGGCTTGGGGTGGTGTGTGCATGGCAGTGAGGGACTGGCTGGGGCGATGTGTGAACAGTGGTGACGGTCAGGCTGGGGTTGGTGAATGGACGGTGGTGAGTGTCAGGCTGGGGTCATTGGTGGACCGTGGTGAGGGTCAGGGTGGGGGAGGTGTGTGATGGCAGTGATGGTCAGGCTAAGGGAGGTGTGTGGATGGCAGTGAGTGTCAAGCTGGGGGCGGTGCGTGGATGGCAGTGAGGGTCAATCTGGGGGCAGTGTGTGGACGGCGGTGAGGGTCAGGCTGGAGGTGGCGTGTGGATGGTGGTGAGGGTCAGGCTGGGGTCATTGTGGACGACGGTGAGGGTCAAGCTGGGGGTTAGGTGTGGATGGCGATGAGGGTCAGGCTTGGGTCAGTGTTGGACATCCGAGAGCATCAGGCTGGGTGCGGTGTGTGGGCGGAGGGGAGAGTCCAGCATGGGGTGGTGTGTGGATGGTGGTGATGATAAGGCTAGGGGCGGTGTGTGGTTGGTGGTGAGGGGCAGGCTGGAGGGGGTTTGTGGATGGTGGTGATGATAAGGCTGGTGGGGTTGTGGGCGGCGGTGAGGGTCAGGCTGGGAAGGTGTTGAACTGCGGTGAGGGACAGGCTGGTGCTGTTGTGTGGACCGTGGTGAGGGTCATGCTGGGGCAGTGTTGGACTGCAGTGAGAGTCAGTCTGGTGACGGCGTGTGGACGGCAGAGAGGGTCAGGCTGTGGGCAGCGTGTGGACGGCTGTGAGCATCAGGCTGGGTCGGAATTCAGAGGGATGATGAAGTTTTAAAGTGATCTCCATAAAGGACAAACAATAACTGGGGAGCAGAAGCAGAGTGCCATGAGTTGAATTTGAGAGGGAGCACTGCCTGAGATAAACAGGGAAACAGTGAAATGTCTGGCTGCAACTGATCAGGGACAAACATGGCAAGGAACGGGCTCAAATATTCAACAAAAAGGCATATTCTTTAGCTCTGGGCACACCTACCAACTGTTCCCCTCGATCTACAACACAAATCCCAGCATTTCCCAGCAGCTCCTTCCATTTCTGAACAAGAGGTAGATCAGATTCTAGACATTAATCTGACTACATTACCCATGCTGCCTTGGGAGATAGCGCATGCGCAATAAGAGCCAGTGAGCTTGGTTGGCGGAACCAACTCATCCCACATGGACTCCTTTAAACCAGCAGAGTTTGGACCTGAACAGGACAAACAGTACAGACTACAGATTCAAAAACACCAACAACAGTTCTCCTTCAAGATCCTCCGCTCCACGCTCGCAGCAATGCGCCAGCACCTAACCTGTCGACGGTCATCCCTGCCTCAGCTGAGGGCCACACTCTCTCAGAATTTCAAAGGACCCACTCTGTGCTACATCCTCAGGAGAATTCATACTCTCAACAAACAGTATTTCAATTCCATCTCAAACATCAAAAGCTGTAAGAACAACAAACTTTTATCTACCCACCTTTATAACCAGCGCTCCTCAAATATTCCAGAAGACTCCCCTGGCCACACAATCTACTCAGACACCATTAGCCATGCGGCTGATGCAGATGCCACCCCCACGCTGATTGATGATGTCACTTCCGCCCCCATCATGGATCCTCCCACAACCACTTCCACCCCTCACAATTCTTCATGCATCACACGTGACATCACTTCCGCCCTTCACATCATCGCTGATGCCACATGCTCAGTGACTTCTGCCCCCTACTGCCATGGTCACCACTACTTCCGCCCCCACCAGCGCCACTCACCTGCATTCTGCTGACATGCCCCCCACTGACTCCCATTGTCACTATCCCCACCCCCAGAATCCCAGCGGAAGACTATCCCTGCTCATGACTCCACTCCCATTCCCCCCACCATGACACCCACTCCAGTTACATGTTCCGCCCCCACTCCCAGCTCCACACCCACACCAGATCCCAGCTCCCAGCCCTGCCGAGTTTTCACCATCCCCCCAGACCTCCCCCTCACTGAGGATGATAGATCAGTCCTCAGCAAAGGACTCACCTTCATCCCCCTCCGTCCACGCATCAATGAATTTAATACACGCCGTGACGTCGAACAATTCTTCCGTCGCCTCCGCCTCCGAGCTTACTTTCACAATCTGGATTCCCGCCCACCTTCCGAGGACCCCTTCGCCCAACTCCAACACACTGCATCCGCCTGGACACCCCGGGCTGGCCTATTACCTGCCCTCGACCTCTTCATTTCCAACTGTCACCGGGACATTAACTGCCTCAACCTGTCTAACCCCCTTTCCCACTCCAACCTCTCACCCTCTAATCCCTCTGCTCCAAACCCAACCACACCATCAAGCCAGCGGATAAAGGGGGCGCAGTGGTAGTCTGGTGCACTGACGTCTACACCGCTAAAGCCAAACGCCAACTCGAGGACACCTCTTCCTATTGCCCCCTCGACCATTACCCCACCCCTCATCACCAAATCATCATCTCCCAGACCATACAGAACCTTATCACCTCAGGAGATCTCCCAACCACAGCTTCCAGCCTCATAGTCCGGGAACCCCGCACTGCCCGGTTCTACCTACTTCCCAAGATCCACAAGCCTGACCACCCTGGCCAACCCATTGTCTCAGCATGCTCCTGCCCCATGAACTCATCTCTACCTACCTCGACACTGTCCTATCCCCCCTAGTCCAGGAACTCCCCACATACATTTGAGACACCTCCCACGCACTCCACCTTTCCAAGACTTCAGTTTCCCTGGCCCCCAACGCCTCATCTTTACCATGGATATCCAAACCCTCTACACCTCCATCCACCATGACCAGGGCATACAAGCCCTCCGTTTTTTCCTCTCCAGACGTCCCCAACAGCAACCTTCCATCGACACTCACATTCGTTTGGCCGAACTGATCCTCACCCTTAACAATTTCTCCTTTGAATCCTCGCACTTCCTCCAGACCAAAGGGGTAGCCATGGGCACACGTATGGGCTCCAGCTATGCCTGTCTCTTTGTTGGCGAATTCGAGCAGTTGATCTTCCGTAATTACACCGGCACCACTCCCCACCTCTTCCTCCGCTATATTGATGACTGCATTGGCGCCACCTCGTGCTCCCGCGAGGAAGTTGAGCAATTCATCAACTTCACCAACACATTCCACCCTGACCTTAAATTTGCCTGGACCATCTCTGACACCTGCCTCACCTTCCTGGACCTCTCTATCTCCATTAATGACGACCGACTTGACACTGACATCTTTTCCAAACCCACCGCCTCCCACGGCTACCTGGATTACACCTCTTCCCACCCTATCTCTTGCAAAAATGCCATCCCGTATTCCCAATTCCTCCGCCTCCACCGTATCTGCTCCCAGGAGGACCAGTTCCACCACAGAACACACCAGATGGCCTCTTTCTTTGGAGATCACAATTTCCCTTCCCACGTGGTTAAAGATGCCCTCCAACGTATCTCGTCCACATCCTGCACATTCGCCCTCAAACCCCACCCCTCCAACTGTAACAAGGACAGAAACCCGCTGGTGCTCACCTTCCACCCTACCAACCTTCGCTTAAACCAAATGATCCGCCGACATTTCCGCCACCTCCAAACAGACCCCATCACCAGGAATATATTTCCCTCCCCGCCCCTTTCCGCCTTCCGCAAAGATTGTTCCCTCCGAGACTACCTGGTTTGGTCCACGCCCCCTACAACCCACCCTCCCATCCTGGCACTTTCTCCTGCTACCGGAGGAACTGTAAAACCTGCGCCCACACCTCCTCCCTTACCTCTATCCAAGGCCCTAAAGCAGCCTTCCGCATCATCAAAGTTTTACCTGCACATCCACTAATATCATTTATTGTATCCGTTGCTCCCGATGCGATCTCCTCTACATTGCGGAGACTGGGCGCCTCCTAGCAGAGCGCTTTAGGGAACATCTCCAGGACACCCGCACCAATCAACCACACTGCCCCATGGCCCAACATTTCAACTCCCCCTCCCACTCTGCCGAGGACATGGATGTCCTGGGCCTCCTTCAGCGCCGCTCCCTCAGCACCAGACGCCTGTAGGAAGAACTCCTCATCTTCCGCCTCGGAACACTTCAACCCCAGGGCATCAATGTGGACTTCAACAGTTTCCTCATTTCCCTTCTACCACCTCAACCTAGTTCTAAACTTCCAGCTCAGTACTGTCCCCATGACTTGTCCGGACTTGTCCTACCTGCCTATCTCCTTTTCCACCTATCCACTCCACCCTCTCCTCCCTGACCTATCACCTTCATCTCCTCCCCCACTCAGCCATTGTACTCTATGCTACTTTCTCCCCAGCCCCACCCTCTTCGAGCTTATTTCTCCACGCTTCAGGCTCACTGCCTTTATTCCTGATGAAGGGCTTTTGTCCAAAACGTCGATTTCGCTGCTCCTTGGATGCTGCCTGAACTGCTGTTCTCTTCCTGCACCACTAATCCAGAACCATTGTGCGTCGAGTTGTCTGCTCAGTCTGCAGCGTTGCAGGCCGTGGAAGCAGGGCAGTGGGAAAGGTACCTTGTGTGGACTGCAATAGGACTTTCCACACATTGTTCAAGGCCAATTACAGACCTCCACGAATTCTGAATGCGGATCTGAAAATGCATTGATTGAAGGAACAGGATCAGGAAATCAGGATAAAGCTGATGCGATCAGCAAGATTTCTCGGTCTAACTCTGTGCTATGCTTTATTTTCTGCTTCATAAATCTACAATCCGAAGCTCAACCCACTCAGAGTTATATAAGCTCAGAAACAAATCATTCAAAGATTGTGAGAAGATTTGTAGCTCGGGTGCTCGTTATTGTGGTTCTGTTCGCCGAGCTGGGAATTTGTGTTGCAGACGTTTCGTCCCTTGTCTAGATGACATCCTCAGTGCTTGGGAGCCTCCTGTGAAGCGCTTCTGTGATGTTTCCTCCGGCATTTATAGTGGTTCCTCTCTACCGCTTCCAGTTGTCAGTTCCAGCTGTCCGCTGCAGTGGCCGGCATATTGGGTCCAGGTCGATGTGTTTGTTGATAGAATCTGTGGATGAGTGCCATGCCTCTAGGAATTCCTTGGCTGTTCTCTGTTTGGCTTGTCCTATAATAGTCGTGTTGTCCCAGTCGAACTCACGTTGCTTGTCATCTGTGTGTGTGGCTACTAAGGATAGCTGGTAGTGTCGTTTCATGGATAGTTGGTGTTCATGGATACTGATCGTTAGCTGTCTTCCTGTTTGCCCTATGTAGTGTTTTGTGAAGTCCTTGCATGGGATTTTGTACACTACGTTGGTTTTGCTCATGCTGGGTATCGGGTCCTTTGTCCTGGTGAGTTGTTGTGAGAGTGGCTGTTGGTTTGTGTGCTGTTATGAGTCCTCGTGGTCGCAGTAGTCTGGCTGTCAGTTCATAAATATTTTTGATGTATGGTAACGCGGCTAGTCCTTTGGGTTGTGGCATGTCCTCATTCCGTTATCTTTCCATTTGGCATCCGTTGATGAAATTGCGGGGGTATCCGTTTTTTGCGAATACATTGTAGAGGTGTTCTTCTTCCTCTTTTTGCCAGGGAATCAATAAAAATAAGACATATTGCAAGCATTGGTAAATTGGAGATTCAGTTCAGTGCATCACGAAATGAAAACAGTTCAGCAGGGCACCCGTACGTGGAAGAAGTGTTTCAGTGAACAAGTAAATGGAAGGAATTGATGCAGGACATCAATAATTGGAGAATTCATGCAGGTGCCTTTTAATTGAGTAGAACAACAATAGTAATAACGGGAGAGTTGGTGCTGTTTCAGGATTTGTGCAGGATTGGTAAATGGGAGAAATGTTTTCGAATAGTGGAGCCAAAAGTAGAGTCATACAATCATAGAGATGTACAACATGGAAACAGACACTTCAGTCCAACTTATTTATGTCTCCATTTTAGAATTCTGGCAGCACTCCACAAAATTGGCGAATCATTCCAAGGAAGAGTTGGGCAAGGGCTTATCGAAATAAGAGAATTTGGAAAAGGACATCTGATAGCTGGAGAATTGATGCAGTTAGCACCAAATGGGAAAACTGGGGCAGGAGAATAATTGATACGGGAATGAGAGCAGGGCACCCCTAAATTGAGTGAGGGCATCAGTCACTATGAGGATTGGTGTAAGAACTTGTTTAGGACATCAAGAGCTGGTGCAGCGTCACTGCTTCCTCCTGTATTATAGAAAATAAAGGAGCTGGATCAGTGACTCTGTTTCACCATGTATTCTAGAAAATAAAGGAGCTGGATCAGTGTCACTGCTTCCCCTGTATTATAGGAAATAAAGGAGCTGGAGAAGCGTCTCCATTTCCTCAAGAGTTATAGAAAATTAAGGAGCTGGAGCAGCGTCTCTGCTTCCTCCTGTATAATAGAAAATATAGGAGCTGGAGCAGCGTCACTGCGTCCTCCTGTATTATAGAAAATAAAGGAGCTGGAGAAGCGTCTCCAGTTCCTCAAGAGTTATATAAAATTAAGGAGGTGGATCATTGTCTCTGCTTCCTCCTGTATTATAAAAAATTAAGGAGCTGGAGCAGCGTCTCTGCTTCCTCCTGTGTTATAGAAAATAAAGGAGCTGGAGAAGCATCACCATTTCCTAAAGAGTGATATAAAATATAGGAGCAGGAGCAGCGTCACTGCGTCCTCCTGTATTACTGTAAATTAAGGAACTGGAGCAGCGTCTCAGCTTTCTCCTATATTATAGAAAATAAACGAGCTTGAGCAGAGTCACTGCTTCCTCCTGTATTATAGAAAATAAAGGAGCTGCAGCAGCGTCTCTGCTTCCTCCTTTATTATCGAAAATAAAGGAACTGGAGCAGCGTCTCTGCTTCCTTCTGTATTATAGAAAATAAAGCAGCTGGAGCAGTATCTCTACTTCCTCCTGTATTATAGAAAATAAAGGAGCTGGATCCGTGTTTCTGCTTCCACTTGTATTATGAAAAATAAAGGGGCTGAAGCAGTGCCTCTGCTTCCACTTGTATTATAGAAAATAACGGAGCTGGAGCAGCGTCACTGCTTCCTCCTGTATTATAGAAAATATAGGAGATGGAGCAGCGTTATTTTTTCCTCCTGTATTATTGTAAATGAAGGAGCTGGAGCAGCGTCACTGCTTCCTATTGTATTGTAGAAAATATAGGAGATGGAGCAGCGTCACTTTTTCCTCCTGTATTATAGAAAACAAAGGAGCTGGAGCAGTGTCACGGCTTCCTCCTGTATTATAGAAAATAAAGGAGCTGGATCAGTGTCTCCGCTTCATCCTGTATTTTAGAAAATAAAGGAGTTGGAGCAACGTCACTGCTTCCTCCTGTATTATCGAAAATAAAGGAGCTGGAGCAGCGTCTCTAGTTCCTCCTGTATTATAGAAAATAAAGGAGCTGGAGCAGCGTCACTGCTTCCACCTGTATTTTAGAAAATAAAGGAGCTGGAGCAGCGTCTCCGCTTCCTCCTGTATTTTAGAAAATAAAGGAGTTGGAGCAACTTCACTGCTTCCTCTAGTATTATAGAAAATAAAGGATCTGGAGCAGTCAATGCTTCCTCCTGTCTTATAGAAAATAAAGGAGCTGGAGCAGCGTCTCTGCTCCTCCTGAATTATCGAAAATAAAGGAGCAGGAGCAGCTTCCTCTTGTACCATAGAAATTAAAGGAGCTGGTTCAGCGTGTCTGCTTCCTCCTGTATTATAGCAAAGAAAGGAGCTGCAGCAGCGTCTCTGCTTCCTCCTGTTATTATAGAAAATAAAGGATCTGGAGCAGAGTCGCTGCTTCCTCCTGCATCATAGAAAATGAAGGAGCTGGTGCAGCTTCCTCTTGTATCATAGAAATTAAAGGAGCTGGTCCAGCGTCTCTGCTTCCTCCTGTATTATAGAAATTATTGGAGCTGTAGCAGCGTCTCTGATTCCACCTGTATTATAGAAAATAAAGGAGCTGGAGCAGCGTCTCTGCTTCCTCCTGTATTATAGAAAATAAAGGAGCTGGAGCAATCACTGCTTTCTCCTGTATTATAGAAAATAACGGAGCTGGAGCAGCGTCATTGCTTCTTCCTGTATTAATGAAAATAAAGGAGCTGGAGCAGCGTCTCTGTTTCCTCCTATATAACAGAAAATAAATGAGCTGGAGCAGCGTCACTGCTTCCTCCTGTAATATAGAAACTAAAGGAGCAGGATCAGCGTCACTTCTTCCTCCTGTATTTTAGAAATTAAAGGAGCTGATCAAGCGTCTGTGCTTCCGCCTGTATTCTCGAAAACAAAGGAGCTGGGGCAGCGTCTCTGCTTCCTCCTGTATTATAGAAATTAAAGGAGCTGGAGCAGCGTCACTGCTTCCTCCTGTATTATAGAAAATAAAGGATCTGGAGCAGTCAATGCTTCCTCCTGTCTTATAGAAAATAAAGGAGCTGGAGCAGCGTCGCTGCTTCCTCCTGTATTATCGAAATTAAAGGAGCTGGAGCAGCGTCACTGCTTCCTCCTGTATTTTAGAAAATAAAGGAGCTGGAGCAGCGTCACTGCTTCCTCCTGTATTTTAGAAAATAAAGGAGCTGGAGCAGCATCTCCGCTTCCTCCTGTATTTTATAAAATAAAGGAGTTGGAGCAACGTCACTGTTTCCTCCTGTATTATAGAAAATAAAGGATCTGGAGCAGTCAATGCTTCCTCCTGTCTTATAGAAAATAAAGGAGCTGGAGCAGCGTCGCTGCTTCCTCCTGTATTATAGAAAATAAAGGATCTGGAGCAGTCTCTGCGCCCTCCTGTATTATAGAAAATAAAGGAGCTGCAGCAGCGTCTCTGCTTCCTTCTGTATTATAGAAAATAAAGCAGCTGGAGCAGTGTCTCTACTTCCGCCTGTATTATAGAAAATAAAGTAGCTGGATCCGTGTTTCTGCTTCCTTCTGTATTATACAAAATAAAGGACCTGGAGCAGTGATTCTGCTTCCACTTGTATTATGAAAAATAAAGGGGCTGAAGCAGTGCCTCTGCTTCCACTTGTATTATAGAAAATAACGGAGCTGGAGCAGCGTCACTGCTTCCTCCTGTATTATAGAAAATATAGTAGATGGAGCAGCGTTATTTTTTCCTCCTGTATTATTGTAAATGAAGGAGCTGGAGCAGCGTCACTGCTTCCTATTGTATTATAGAAAATATAAGAGATGGAGCAGCGTCACTTTTTCCTCCTGTATTATAGAAAACAAAGGAGCTGGAGCAGTGTCACGGCTTCCTCCTGTATTATAGAAAATAAAGGAGTTGGAGCAGCGTCACTGCTTCCTCCTGTATTATAGAAAATAAAGGAGCTGGAGCAGCGTCTCTGGTTCCTCCTCTTTATAGAAAATAAAGGAGCTGGAGCAGCGTCACTGCTTCCTCCTGTATTTTAGAAAATAAAGGATCTGGAGCAGTCAATGCTTCCTCCTGTCTTATAGAAAATAAAGGAGCTGGGGCAGCGTCGCTGCTTCCTCCTGTATTATATAAAATAAAGGATCTGGAGCAGTCAATGCTTCCTCCTGTCTTATAGAAAATAAAGGAGCTGGAGCAGCGTCTCTGCTCCTCCTGAATTATCGAAAATAAAGGAGCAGGAGCAGCTTCCTCTTGTACCATAGAAATTAAAGGAGCTGGTTCATCGTGTCTGCTTCCACCTGTATTATAGCAAAGAAAGGAGCTGCAGCAGCGTCTCTGCTTCCTCCTGTTATTATAGAAAATAAAGGATCTGGAGCAGAGTCGCTGCTTCCTCCTGCATCATAGAAAATGAAGGAGCTGGTGCAGCTTCCTCTTGTATCATAGAAATTAAAGGAGCTGGTCCAGCGTCTCTGCTTCCTCCTGTATTATAGAAATTATTGGAGCTGTAGCAGCGTCTCTGATTCCACCTGTATTATAGAAAATAAAGGAGCTGGAGCAGCGTCTCTGCTTCCTCCTGTAATATAGAAAATAATGGAGTTGGAGCAATCACTGCTTTCTCCTGTATTATAGAAAATAACGGAGCTGGAGCAGCGTCATTGCTTCTTCCTGTATTAATGAAAATAAAGGAGCTGGAGCAGCGTCTCTGTTTCCTCCTATATAACAGAAAATAAATGAGCTGGAGCAGCGTCACTGCTTCCTCCTGTACTATAGAAACTAAAGGAGCAGGATCAGCGTCACTGCTTCCTCCTGTATTTTAGAAATTAAAGGAGCTGGTCAAGCGTCTCTGCTTCCTCCTGTATTATAGAAAATAAAGGATCTGGAGCAGTCAATGCTTCCTCCTGTCTTATAGAAAATAAAGGAGCTGGAGCAGCGTCGCTGCTTCCTCCTGTATTGTAGAAATTAAAGGAGCTGGAGCAGCGTCACTGCTTCCTCCTGTATTTTAGAAAATAAAGGAGCTGGAGCAGCGTCACTGCTTCCTCCTGTATTTTAGAAAATAAAGGAGCTGGAGCAGCGTCTCCGCTTCCTCCTGTATTTTAGAAAATAAAGGAGTTGGAGCAACGTCACTGTTTCCTCCTGTATTATAGAAAATAAAGGATCTGGAGCAGTCAATGCTTCCTCCTGTCTTATTGAAAATAAAGGAGCTGGAGCAGCGTCTCTGCGTCCTCCTGTATTATAGAAAATAAAGGAGCTTCAGCAGCGTCTCTGCTTCCTCCTGTATTATAGAAATTATTGGAGCTGTAGCAGCGTCTCTGATTCCACCTGTATTATAGAAAATAAAGGAGCTGGAGCAGCGTCTCTGCTTCCTCCTGTAATATAGAAAATAATGGAGTTGGAGCAATCACTGCTTTCTCCTGTATTATAGAAAATAACGGAGCTGGAGCAGCGTCATTGCTTCTTCCTGTATTAATGAAAATAAAGGAGCTGGAGCAGCGTCTCTGTTTCCTCCTATATAACAGAAAATAAATGAGCTGGAGCAGCGTCACTGCTTCCTCCTGTACTATAGAAACTAAAGGAGCAGGATCAGCGTCACTGCTTCCTCCTGTATTTTAGAAATTAAAGGAGCTGGTCAAGCGTCTCTGCTTCCTCCTGTATTATAGAAAATAAAGGATCTGGAGCAGTCAATGCTTCCTCCTGTCTTATAGAAAATAAAGGAGCTGGAGCAGCGTCGCTGCTTCCTCCTGTATTGTAGAAATTAAAGGAGCTGGAGCAGCGTCACTGCTTCCTCCTGTATTTTAGAAAATAAAGGAGCTGGAGCAGCGTCACTGCTTCCTCCTGTATTTTAGAAAATAAAGGAGCTGGAGCAACGTCACTGTTTCCTCCTGTATTATAGAAAATAAAGGATCTGGAGCAGTCAATGCTTCCTCCTGTCTTATTGAAAATAAAGGAGCTGGAGCAGCGTCTCTGCGTCCTCCTGTATTATAGAAAATAAAGGAGCTTCAGCAGCGTCTCTGCTTCCTCCTGTATTATAGAAATTATTGGAGCTGTAGCAGCGTCTCTGATTCCACCTGTATTATAGAAAATAAAGGAGCTGGAGCAGCGTCTCTGCTTCCTCCTGTAATATAGAAAATAATGGAGTTGGAGCAATCACTGCTTTCTCCTGTATTATAGAAAATAACGGAGCTGGAGCAGCGTCATTGCTTCTTCCTGTATTAATGAAAATAAAGGAGCTGGAGCAGCGTCTCTGTTTCCTCCTATATAACAGAAAATAAATGAGCTGGAGCAGCGTCACTGCTTCCTCCTGTACTATAGAAACTAAAGGAGCAGGATCAGCGTCACTGCTTCCTCCTGTATTTTAGAAATTAAAGGAGCTGGTCAAGCGTCTCTGCTTCCTCCTGTATTATAGAAAATAAAGGATCTGGAGCAGTCAATGCTTCCTCCTGTCTTATAGAAAATAAAGGAGCTGGAGCAGCGTCGCTGCTTCCTCCTGTATTGTAGAAATTAAAGGAGCTGGAGCAGCGTCACTGCTTCCTCCTGTATTTTAGAAAATAAAGGAGCTGGAGCAGCGTCACTGCTTCCTCCTGTATTTTAGAAAATAAAGGAGCTGGAGCAGCGTCTCCGCTTCCTCCTGTATTTTAGAAAATAAAGGAGTTGGAGCAACGTCACTGTTTCCTCCTGTATTATAGAAAATAAAGGATCTGGAGCAGTCAATGCTTCCTCCTGTCTTATTGAAAATAAAGGAGCTGGAGCAGCGTCTCTGCGTCCTCCTGTATTATAGAAAATAAAGGAGCTTCAGCAGCGTCTCTGCTTCCTCCTGTATTATAGAAAATAACGGAGTTGGAGCAGTCAATGTTTCATCCTGTATTATAGAAAATAATGGAGCTGGAACAGCGTCACTGCTTCCTCCTGTATTATAGAAAATAATGGAGCTGGAACAGCGTCACTGCTTCCTCCTGTATTATAGAAAATAAAGGAGCTTGAGCAGCGTCACTGCTTCCTCCTGCATTATACAAAATAAAGGAGTTGGAGCAGCGTCACTGCTGACTCCTGTGTTAGAGAAAATAAAGGAGCTGCCGCAGTGTCACTGCTTCCTCCTGTATTATAGAAAATAAAGGAGTTGGAGCAGTCAATGTTTCATCCTGTATTATAGAAAATAAAGGAGCTGGAGCTACGTCACTGCTTCCTCCTGTATTAAAGAAAATAAACGAGTTGGAACAGTCAATGCTACCTCCTTTCTGAGAGAAAATAAAGGAGCTGGAGCAGCGTCACTGCTTCCTCATGTATTATAGAAAATTAAGGAGCTGGAGCTGCGTCTCTGCTTCCTCCTGTATTATAGAAAACTAAAGGAGCTGGAGCAGCGTCTCCGCTTCCTCCTGTATTCCAGAAAATAAAGGAGCTGGAGCAGCGTGTCTGCTTCCTCCTGAATTTTAGAAAATAAAGGAGCTGCAGCAGCGTCATTACTTCCTCCTATATTATAGAAAACAAAGGAGCTGGAGCAGCGTCACTACTTCCTCCTGTATTAGAGAAATTATTGGAGCTGGAGCAGTGTCTCTGCTTCCTTCTGTATTATAGAAAATAAAGAAGCTGGAGCAGCGTCACTGCTTCTTCCGGTATTATAGAAAAGAAAGTAGCTGGAGCAGCGTCACAGCTTTCTCCTGTATTCTAGAAAAAAATGAGGTGGAGCAACGTCACTGCCTCCTCCTGTATTATATAAATTATTGGAGCCGGAGCAGCGTCTCTGCTTCCTGCTGCATCATGGAAAATAAAGGAGCTGGAGCAGCGACACTGCTCCCTGCTGTTTTTTAGAAAATAAAGGAGCAGGAGCAGCATCACTGCTTTCTCCTGTATTATAGAAAATAAAGGAGCTGGAGCAGCAACATTGTTTCCTCCTGTATTATAGAAAAGAAAGGAGCTGGAGCAGCGTCACTGCTTCCTCCTGTATTATAGAAAATAAAGGAGCCTGGAGCAGCGTGTCTGCTTCCTCCGACATTATAGAA
Organism: Chiloscyllium plagiosum; assembly: GCF_037043375.1. Taxonomy (NCBI): domain Eukaryota; kingdom Metazoa; phylum Chordata; class Chondrichthyes; order Orectolobiformes; family Hemiscylliidae; genus Chiloscyllium; species Chiloscyllium plagiosum. The sequence goes on along the minus strand of NW_028270180.1, from coordinate 67,092,885 downwards.
AATATAGGAGCTAGAGCAGCGCCACTGCTTCCTCCTGAATTATCGAAGATAAAGGAGCCTGGAGCATCGTCACTGCTTCCTCCTATATTATAGAAAATATAGGAGCTAGATCAGCGTCACTGCTTCCTCCTGCATTATTGTAAATAATGGAGCTGGAGTAGTGTCACTACTTCCTACTGTAATATAGAAAATAAAGGAGTTGTAGCAGCGTCTCTGCTTTCACTTATATTATAGAAAATAAAGTAGCTGGAGCAGCATCACTGCTTCCTCCAGCATTATTGCAAATAAATGAGCTGGAGCAGCGTCTCTGCAACTTCCTGTATTATAGAAAATAAAGGAGCTGGAGTAACGTCATTGCTTCCTCCTGTATTATAGAAAATAAAGGATGTGGAGCAGCGTCATTGCTTCCTCCCATATTATAGAAAATAAAGGAGTTGGAGCAGTCACTGCTTCCTCCTGTCTTATAGAAAATAAAGGAACTGGAGCAGCGACACTGCTTCCTCCTGTTTAATCGAAAATACAGGAGCTGGAGCAGCGTCTCTGCTTCCTCTTGTATTATAGAAAATAAAGGAGCTGGAGCAGCGTCACTGCTTCCCCCTGCATTATTGAAAATAAAGGAGATGCAGCAGCGTCACTGCTTCCTCCTATATTATAGAAAATAAAGGAGCTGGATCAGGGACATTGCTTCCTCCTGTATTTTAGAAATTAAAGGAGATGGTCCAGCGTCTCTGCCTCAACCTGTATTATAGAAAACATAGGAGCTGGAGCAGCGTCTCTGCTTCCTCCGGTATTATAGAAAATAAAGGAGCTGGAGCAGCGACACTGCTTCGTCCTGTATTATAGAAAATAAAGGAGCTGGAGCAGCGTCTCTACTTCCTCCTGTATTATAGAAAATAAAGGAGCTGGAGCAGCGTCTCTACTTCCTCCTGTATTATAGAAAATAAAGGAGCTGCAGCAGCGTCACTGCTTCCTCCTGTATTATAGAAAATAAAGGAGCTGGTGCAGCGTCTCTGCTTCCTCCTGTATTATAGAAAATGAAGGAGCAACAGCAGCGTCACTGCTTCCTCCAGTATTATAGAAGATAAAGGAGCTGGAGGTGCGTCACTGCTTCCTCCTGTATTTTAGAAATTAAAGGAGCTGGTCCAGCGTCTCAGCTTCCTTCTGCATGAAAGAAAATAAAGGAGCTGGATAACGTCACTGCTCCCTCCTGTATTCTAGAAAGCAAAGGAGTTGGAGCAGACATTGCTTCCTCCTGTATTATAGAAAATAAAGGAGCTGGAGTAGCGTCACTGCTTCCTCCAGTATTATAGAAGATAAAGGAGCTGGAGGTGCGTCACTGCTTCCTCCTGTATTTTAGAAATTAAAGGAGCTGCTCCAGCGTCTCAGCTTCCTTCTGCATGAAAGAAAATAAAGGAGCTGGATTACGTCATTGCTCCCTCTTGTATTCTAGAAAGCAAAGGAGTTGGAGCAGACACTGCTTCCTCCTGTATTATAGAAAATAAAGGAGCTGGAGTAGCGTCACTGCTTCCTCCGGTATTATAGAAATTATTGGAGTTCTAGCAGCGTCTCTGCTTTCACCTGTATTATAGAAAATATTGGAGCTGGAGCAGCGTAACTGCTTCCTCCTGTATTATTGTAAATAAAGTAGCTGGAGCAGCGTCTCTGCTTCCTCCAGTATTATAGAAGATAAAGGAGCTGGAGGTGCGTCACTGCTTCCTTCTGTATTTTAGAAATTAAAGGAGCTGGTCCAGCGTCTCAGCTTCCTTCTGCATGAAAGAAAATAAAGGAGCTGGAGCAGCGTCACTGCTTCATCCAGTAATATAGAAAATAAAGGAGTTGGAGCAGTCACTGATTCCTCCTGTCTTATAGAAAGTAAAGGAGCTGGTGCAGCGACACTGCTTTATTCCTGTATTATAGAAAATAAGGGAGCTGGAGCAGTTTCCTCTTGTATTATACAAAATAAAGGAGCTGGAGCTACGTCACTACTTTCTCCTGTATTTTAGAAAATAAAGGAGCTGGAGCATCTTCTCTGGTTCCTCCTGCATTATAGAATATAAAGGAGCTGGAGCAGCGTCACTGCTTCATCCAGTAATATAGAAAATAAAGGAGTTGAAGCAATCACTGATCCCTCCTGTCTTATCGAAAGTAAAGGAGCTGGAGCAGCGACACTGCTTTATTCCTGTATTATAGAAAATAAGGGAGCTGGAGCAGCTTCCTCTTGTATTATACAAAATAAAGGAGCTGGAGCAACGTCACTGCTTCCTCCTGTACTATAGAAAATAAAGGAGCAGGATCAGCGTCACTGCTTCCTCCTGTATTTCAGAAATTAAAGGAGCTGATGAAGCGTCTGTGCTTCCGCCTGTATTATAGAAAACAAAGGAGCTGGAGAAGCGTCTCTGCTTCCTCCTGTATTATAGACAATAAAGTAGCTGGAGCAGAGCCTCTGCTTCCTCCTGTGTTATAGAAAGTAAAGGAGCTGGAGCTGCGTCTCTGCTTCCTCCTGTATTATAGAAAGCAATGGAGCTGGAGCAGCGTCTCTCCCTCCACCAGTATTATAGAAAATAAAGATCCTGGAACAGCGTCACTGCTTCCTCCTGTATTGTAGAAAATAAAGAAGCTGGAGCAACATCATTGTTTCCTCCTGTATTATAGGAAAGAAAGGAGCTGGAGCAGCGTCACTGCTTCCTCCTGTATTAAAGAAAGTAAAGGATTAGGAGCAGTCACTGCTTCCTCCTGTATTATCGAAAATAAAGGAGTTGCAGCAGCGTCACTGCTTCCTCCTGTATTATAAAAAATGAAGGAGGGAGCAGCGTCTCATCTTCCTCCTGTATTATAGAAAAGAAAGGAGATGGAGCAGCGTCACTGCTTCATCCTGTATTATAGAAAATAAAGGAGCTGGAGCAGCATCACTGCTTCCTCCAATATTGTAGAAAATAAAGGAGCTGGAGCAGCGTCACTGCTTCCTCCTATATAATAGAAAATGTAGGAGCTGGAGCAGCGTCACTGCTTCCTACTGCATTATTGTCAATAAAGGATCTGGAGCAGCGTCACGGCTCCCTCCTGTATTTTCGAAAAAAAAGGAGCTGGAGCTACTTCACTGCTTTCTTCTGTATTTTAGAAAATAAAGGAGCTGGAGCAGCTTCTCTGGTTCCTCCTGTATTATAGAATATTATTGAGCTGGAGAAGCGTCACTGCTTCCTCCAGTAATATAGAAAATAATGGAGTTGGAGCAGCGACACTGCTTTATTCCTGTATGAGTGAAAATGAGGGAGCTGGAGCAGCTTCCTCTTGTATCATACAAAATAAAGGAGCTGGAGCAGCGGCTCTGCTTCCTCCTGTATTATAGGAAATAAAGGAGCTGGAGCAGCGTCACTGCTTCCTCCTGTACTATAGAAAATAAAGGAGCAGGATCAGCGTCACTGCTTCCTCCTGTATTTTAGAAATTAAAGGAGCTGGTCAAGCGTCTGTGCTACCGCCTGCATTACAGAAAACAAAGGAGCTGGAGCAGCGTCTCTGCTTCCTCCTGTATTAGAGACAATAAAGGAGCTAGAGCAGAGCCTCTGCTTCCTCCTATATTATAGAAAATGTAGGAGCTGGAGCAGCGTCACTGCTTCCTACTGCATTATTGTCAATAAAGGAGCTGGAGCAGCGTCTCGGCTACCTCCTGTATTATAGAAAATAAAGGAGTTGGAGCTACGTCACTGCTTTCTCCTGTATTTTAGAAAATAAAGGAGCTGGAGTAGCTCCTCTGGTTCCTCCTGCATTATAGAATATAAAGGAGCTGGAGCAGCGTCACTGCTTCATCCAGTAATATAGAAAATAAAGGAGTTGAAGCAATCACTGATCCCTCCTGTCTTATAGAAAGTAAAGGAGCTGGAGCAGCAACACTGCTTTATTCCTGTATTATAGAAAATAAGGGAGCTGGAGCAGCTTCCTCTTGTATTATACAAAATAAAGGAGCTGGATCTACGTCACTGCTTTCTCCTGTATTTTAGAAAATAAAGGAGCTGGAGCAGCTTCTCTGGTTCATCCTGCATTATAGAATATAAAGGAGCTGGAGCAGCGTCACTGCTTCATCCAGTAATATAGAAAATAAAGGAGTTGGAGTAGTCACTGATCCCTCCTGTCTTATAGAAAGTAAAGGAGCTGGAGCAGCGACACTGCTTTATTCCTGTATTATAGAAAATAAGGGAGCTGGAGCAGCTTCCTCTTGTATTATACAAAATAAAGGAGCTGGAGCAGCGTCTCTGCTTCCTCCAGTATTATAGAAAATAAAGGAGCTGGAGCAACGTCACTGCTTCCTCCTGTACTATAGAAAATAAAGGAGCAGGATCAGCGTCACTGCTTCCTCCTGTATTTCAGAAATTAAAGGAGCTGATCAAGCGTCTGTGCTTCCGCCTGTATTATAGAAAACAAAGGAGCTGGAGAAGCGTCTCTGCTTCCTCCTGTATTATAGACAATAAAGGAGCTGGAGCAGATCCTCTGCTTCCTCCTGTGTTATAGAAAGTAAAGGAGCTGGAACAGCGTCTCTACCTCCACCAGTATTATAGAAAATAAAGATCCTGGAACAGCGTCACTGCTTCCTCCTGTATTGTACAAAATAAAGAAGCTGGAGCAACATCATTGTTTCCTCCTGTATTATAGGAAAGAAAGGAGCTGGAGCAGCGTCACTGCTTCCTCCTGTATTAAAGAAAGTAAAGGATTTGGAGCAGTCACTGCTTCCTCCTGTATTATCGAAAATAAAGGAGTTGCAGCAGCGTCACTGCTTCCTCCGGTCTTATAGAAATTACTGGAGTTGTTGCAGCGTCTCTGCTTTCACCTGTATTATAGAAAATATAGGAGCTGCAGCAGCGTAACTGCTTCCTCCTGTATTATAGAAAATAAAGGAGCTGGAGCAACGCCACTGCTTCCTCCTGTATTATAGAAAATAAAGGAGTTGGAGCAGTCACTGCTTCCTCCTGTATTATAAAAAATGAAGGAGGGAGCAGCGTCTCATCTTCCTCCTGTATTATAGAAAAGAAAGGAGTTGGAGCAGCGTCACTGCTTCCTCCAATATTGTAGAAAATAAAGGAGCTGGAGCAGCGTCACTGCTTCCTCCTATATTATAGAAAATGTAGGAGCTGGAGCAGCGTCACTGCTTCCTACTGCATTATTGTCAATAAAGGAGCTGGAGCAGCGTCTCTGCTACCTCCTGTATTATAGAAAATAAAGGAGCTGGAGTAGCGTCACTGCTTCCTCCTATATTATAGAAAATGTAGGAGCTGGAGCAGCGTCACTGCTTCCTCGTATATTATAGAAAATAAAGGAGCCTGGAGCAGCGTCACTGCATCCTCCTATATTATAGAAAATATAGGAGCTGGAGAAGCGACACTGCTTCCTCCTGCATTATTGTAAATAATGAAGCTGGAGCAGTGTCTCTGCTTCCTCCTGTATTATAGAAAACATAGGAGATGGAGCTACGTCACTGATTCCTCCTGTATTATAGAAAATAAAGGGGTTGGAGCAGTCACTACTTCCTACTGTATTATAGAAAATAAAGGAGTTGTAGCAGCGTCTCTGCTTTCACTTATATTATTGAAAATATAGGAGCTGGGGTAGCGTCACTGCTTCCTCCGGCATTATTCTAAATAAAGGAGCAGGAGCAGCGTCTCTGCAACCTCCTGTATTATCGAAAATAAAGGAGCTGGAGCATCATCATTGCTTTCTCCTGTATTATAGAAAATAAAGGAGTTGGAGCAGCGTCACTGCTTCCTCCCATATTATAGAAAATAAAGGAGCTGCAGCAGCTTCCAATTGTATCACAGAAAATAAAGGAGCTGGAGCAGCGTCTCCGCTTCCTCCTGTATTCTAGAAAATAAAGGAGCTGGAGCAGCGTGTCTGCTTCCTCCTGTATTTTAGAAAATAAAGGAGCTGCAGCAGCGTCACTGCTTCCTCCTATATTATAGAAAATAAAGGAGCTGGAGCAGCGTCACTGCTTCCTCCTGTATTAGAGAAATTATTGGAGCTGGAGCAGTGTCTCTGCTTCCTTCTGTATTATAGAAAATAAAGAAGCTGGAGCAGCGTCACTGCTTTCTCCTGTATTCTAGAAAAAAATGAGCTGGAGCAACGTCACTGCCTCCTCCTGTATTATATAAATTACTGGAGCCGGAGCAGCGTCTCTGCTTCCTTCTGTATTATAGAAAAGAAAGTAGCTGGAGCAGCGTCACAGCTTTCTCCTGTATTCTAGAAAAAAATGAGCTGGAGCAACGTCACTGCCTCCTCCTGTATTATATAAATTATTGGAGCCGGAGCAGCGTCTCTGCTTCCTGCTGCATCATGGAAAATAAAGGAGCTGGAGCAGCGACACTGCTCCCTGGTGTTTTTTAGAAAATAAAGGAGCAGGAGCAGCATCACTGCTTTCTCCTGTATTATAGAAAATAAAGGAGCTGGAGCAGCAACATTGTTTCCTCCTGTATTATAGAAAAGAAAGGAGCCTGGAGCAGCGTGTCTGCTTCCTCCGACATTATAGAAAATATAGGAGCTAGAGCAGCGCCACTGCTTCCTCCTGTATTATAGAAGATAAAGGAGCCTGGAGCATCGTCACTGCTTCCTCCTATATTATAGAAAATATAGGAGCTAGAGCAGCGTCACTGCGTCCTCCTGCATTATTGTAAATAATGGAGCTGGAGCAGTGTCACTGATTCCTCCTGTATTATAGAAAATAAAGGGGTTGGAGCAGTCACTACTTCCTACTGTAATATAGAAAATAAAGGAGTTGTAGCAGCGTCTCTGCTTTCACTTATATTATAGAAAATAAAGTAGCTGGAGCAGCATCACTGCTTCGCCCAGCATTATTGCAGATAAATGAGCTGGAGCAGCGTCTCTGCAACTTCCTGTATTATAGAAAAGAAAGGAGCTGGAGCAGCGTCACTGCTTCCTCCCATATTATAGAAAATAAAGGAGTTGGAGCAATCACTGCTTCCTCCTGTCTTATAGAAAATAAAGGAGCTGGAGCAGCGACACTGCTTCCTCCTGTTTAATCGAAAATACAGGAGCTGGAGCAGCTTCCACTTGTATGATAGAAAATAAAGGAGCTGGAGCAGCGTCACTGCTTCCCCCTGTATTATTGAAAATAAAGGAGATGCAGCAGCGTCACTGCTTCCTCCTATATTATAGAAAATAAATGAGCTGGAGCAGCGTCACTGCTTCCCTCTGTATTATTGAAAATAAATGAGATGCAGCAGCGTCACTGCTTCCTCCTGTATTATAGAAAATAAAGGAGCAGGATCAGGGACATTGCTTCCTCCTGTATTTTAGAAATTAAAGGAGATGTTCCAGCGTCTCTGCTTCAACCTGTATTATAGAAAACATAGGAGCTGGAGCAGCGTCTCTGCTTCCTCCGGTATTATAGAAAATAAAGGAGCTGGAGCAGCGTCACTGCTTCCTCCTGTATTATATAAATTAAAGGAGCTGGTCCAGCGTCTCTGCTTCAACCTGTATGATAGAAAACATAGGAGCTGGAGCAGCGTGTCTGCTTCCTCCTGTATTATAGAAAATAAAGGAGCTGGAGCAGCGTCACTGCCTCCTCCTGTATTATAGAAAATAAAGGAGCTGGAGCTACGTCACTGCTTCCTCCTGTATTATAGAAAATAAACGAGTTGGAACAGTCAATGCTTCCTCCTTTATTCTCGAAAATAAAGGAGCTGGAGCAGCGTCACTGCTTCCTCATGTATTATAGAAAATTAAGGAGCTGGAGATGCGTCTCTGCTTCCTCCTGTATTATAGAAAATTAAGGAGCTGGAGCAGCGTCTCCGCTTCCTCCTGTATTCTAGAAAATAAAGGAGCTGGAGCAGCGTGTCTGCTTCCTCCTGTGTTTTAGAAAATAAAGGAGCTGCAGCAGCGTCACTGCTTCCTCCTATATTATAGAAAATAAAGGAGCTGGAGCAGCGTCACTGCTTCCTCCTGTATTAGCGAAATTATTGGAGCTGGATCAGTGTCTCTGTTTCCTTCTGTATTATAGAAAATAAAGGAGCTGGAGCAGCGTCGCTGCTTCTTCCGCGTATTATAGAAAAGAAGGTAGCTGGAGCAGCGTCACAGCTTTCTCCTGTATTCTAGAAAAAAATGAGCTGGAGCAACGTCACTGCCTCCTCCTGTATTATATAAATTATTGGAGCTAGAGCAGCGTCTCTGCTTCCTGCTGCATCATGGAAAATAAAGGAGCTGGAGCAGCGACACTGCTCCCTGCTGTTGTTTAGAAAATAAAGGAGCAGGAGCAGCATCACTGCTTTCTCCTGTATTATAGAAAATAAAGGAGCCTGGAGCAGCGTGTCTGCTTCCTCCTATATTATAGAAAATATAGGAGCTAGAGCAGCGCCACTGCATCCTCCTGTATTATAGAAGATAAAGGAGCCTGGATCAGCGTCACTGCTTGCTCCTGCATTATTGTAAATAATGGAGCTGGAGCAGTGTCTCTGCTTCCTCCTGTATTGTAGAAAATATAGGAGATGGAGCTACGTCTCTGATTCCTCCTGTATTATAGAAAATAAAGTGGTTGGAGCAGTCACTACTTCCTACTGTAATATAGAAAATAAAGGAGTTGTCGCAGCGTCTCTGCTTTCACTTGTATAAGAGAAAATAAAGGAGCTGGTCAGCGTCTCCGCTTCCACATGTATTGTACAAAATAAAGGAGCTGGAGCAGCGTCTGTGCTTACTCTTGTATCATAGAAATTAAAGGCGCAGGTCCAGCGTCTCTGCTTCCTCCTGTATTATAGAAAACAAAGGAGCATTTGCAGTGACACTGCTTCCTCCTGTGTTATAGAAAAGAAAGGAGCTGGAGCAGCGTCACTGCTTCCTACTGTACTAGAGAAAATAAAGGAGCATTAGCAGTGACACTGCTTCCTCCTGTATTATAGAAAATAAAGGAGATAGAGCAGCGTCACTGCTTCCTCTTGTATCATAGAAATGAAAGGACCTGGTCCAGCGTCGATGCTTCCTCCTGTATTATGGAAAGTAAAGGAGCTGGAACAGCGTCACTGCTTACTCATGTATTACAGAACAAAAAGGAGCTGGATCAGTGTCTCTGCTTCCTTCTGTATTATAGAAAATAAAGTAGCTGGAGCAGCGTATCTACTTTCACCAGTATTATCGAAAATAACGGAGCTGGAGCAGTGTCTCTGCTTCCTCCTGTATTATTGAAAACAACGGTGCTGAGGCACTGTCTCTGCTTCCTGCTGTATTATAGAAAATAAAGCAGCTATGCAGCGGCACTGATTCTTCCTGTATTATAGAAATTATTGGTGTTGTAGCAGCGTCTCTGCTTCCTTCTGTATTATAGAAAATAAAGGAGCTGGATCAGTGTCTCTGCTTCCTCCTGTATTATAGAAAATAATGGAGCTGGAGCAGCGTCACTGCTTCCTCTTGAATCATAGAAATTAAACGAGCTGGTCCAGCGTCTCTGCTTCCTCCTGCAATATAGAAAACAAAGGAGCTGGAGCAGTGTCTCTGCTTCCTCCTGTATTACAGAAAATAAAGGATCTGGAGCAGCGTCACTGCTTCCTCCTGTATCATAGAAATTAAAGGAGCTGGTCCAGCGTCTCTGCTTCCTCCTGTATTCCAGAAAAGAAAGGTGCTGGAGCAGCGTCACGACTTCCTCCTGTATTATAGAAAAGAAAGGAGCTGGAGCAGGGTCTCTGCTTCCTCCTGTATTTTAGAACAAAAAGGAGCTGGATCAGTGTCTCGGATTCCTTCTGTCTTCTAGAAAATAAAGGATCTGGAGCAGTGTCTTTCTTCCACTTGTATTATAGAAAAATAAAGGAGCTGATGCAGTGTCTCTGCTTCCTCCTGTATTATGGAAAGTAAAGGAGCTTGAACAGCGTCACTGCTTCCTCATGTATTACAGAACAAAAAGGAGCTGGATCAGTGTCTCTGCTTCCTACCGTATTATAGAAAATGAAGGAGCATGAGCAGTGGCACTGCTTCTTCCTGTATTATAGTCAATAAAGGAGCGGGAGAAGCGTCACTGCTTCTTCCTGTATTATAGAAAAGAAAGGACCTGGACCAGCGTCACTGCTTCCTACCGTATTATAGAAAATAAAGGAGCATTAGCAGTGACACTGCTTCTTCCTGTATTATAGAAAATAAAGGAGCTGGAGCAGCGTCTCTGCTTCCTCCTGTATTACAGAACAAAAAGGAGCTGGATCAGTGTCTCTGCTTCCTTCTGTATTACAGAAAATAAAGGAGCTGAAGCAGCGTCTCGACTTCCACCAGTATTAAAGAAAATAACGGAGCTGGAGCAGTGTCTCTGCTTCCTCCTGTATTATTGAAAATAACGGAGCTGAGGCATTGCCTCTGCTTCCTCATGTATTATTGAAAATAAAGGAGCGGGAGCAGCATCGCTGCTAACTCTTGTATTACAGAACTAAAAGTTGCTGGATCGGCGTCTCTGCTTCCTTCTGTATTATATAAAATAAAGGAGCAGGAGCAGTGTCTCTGCTTCCACATGTATTATCGAAAATAAAGGAGCTGGATCAGTGTCTCTGCTTCCTCCTGTATTGTAGAAAATAAAGGAGCTTGATCAGAGTCTCTGCTTCCACATGTATTATAGACAATAAAGGAGCTGGAGCAGCGTCAACGCTTCCTCTTGTATTATAGAAAATAAAGGAGATGGAGCAGCGTCTCCGCTTCCTCCTGTATTATAGAAAACAAAGGAGCTGGAGCAGCTTCTCTGCTTCCTCCTGTATTATAGTAAATAAAGGAGCTGGAGCAGCGTCTCTGCTTCCTCCTGTATTATAGAAAACAAAGGAGCTGGAACAGCGTCACTGCTTCCTCCTGTCTAATAGAAAATAAAGGATCTGGAGCAGCGTCAATGCTTCCTCCTGTATTACAGAACAAAAGGAAGCTGGATCAGTGTCTCCGCTACCTTCTGTATTATAGAAAATAAAGGAGCTGAAGCATCGACTCTACTTCCACCAGCATTACAGAAAATAAAGGAGCTGGAGCAGTGTCCCTGCTTCCACATGCATTATAGAAAATAAAGGAGCTGGGTCAGTGTCTCTGCTTCCTCCTGTATTATAGACAATGAAGGAGCTGGAGCAGCGTCATTGCTTCCTCCTGTATTATAGAAAGTAAAGGAGCTGGATCAGTATCTCTGCTTCCACATGTATTATTGACAACAAAGGAGCTGGAGCAGCGTCACCGCTTGCTCTTGTATCATAGAAATTAAAGGAGCTGGTCCAGCGTCTCTGCTTCCTCCTGAATTATAGAAAACGAAGGAGCTGGAGCAGGGTCTCTGCTTCCTTCTGTATTACAGAAAACAATGGAGCTGGAGCAGCGTCTCTGCTTCCTCCTGTATTATAGAAAATAAAGGAGCTGGAGCAGCGTCACTACTTCCTCCTGTATTATGGAAAACAACGGAGCTGGAGTAGCGTCTCTGCTTCCTGCTGTATTATAGAAAATAAAGGAGCTGGAGCAGCGTAACTGCTTCCTCCTGTATTACATAACAAAAAGGAGCTGGATCAGTGTTTCTGCTTCATTCTATATTGTAGAAAATAAAGAAACTGGATCAGTGTCTCTGCTTCCACCTGTATTATAGAAAATAAAGGAACTGATGCAGTGTCTCTACTTCCTCCTGTATTATAGTAAATAAAGGAGCGGGAGAAGCGTCGCTGCTTCTTCCTGTATTATAAAAATTATTGGTGTTGTCGCAGCGTCTCTCTATCCACCTGTATTATTGTAAATAAAAGAGTTGGGGCAGCGTGTCTGCTTCCTCCTGAATCATAGAAAATAAAGGAGCAGGAGCAACGTCACTGCTTCCTCCTGTATTATAGAAAATAAAGGAGCATTAGCAGTGACACTGCTTCCTCCTGTATTATTGTAAATAAAGGAGTTGCAGCAGCGTCTCTGCTTCCTCCTGTATCATAGAAAATAAAGGAGCTGGAGCAACGTCACTGCTTCCTCCAGTATTATAGAAATTATTGGAGCTGGAGCAGCGTCTCTGCTTCCTCCTGTATTATAGAAAATAAAGGAGCTGGAGCAGCGTCTCTGCTTCCTCCTGTATTATAGAAAAGAAAGGAGCTGGAGCAGTAACACTACTCCCTCCTGTATTATAGAAAATAAAGGTGCTGGACCAGCGTCACTGCTTCCTCCTGTATTATAGAAAATAAAGGAGCTGGAGCAGTGTCACTGCTTCCTCCTGTGTTATAGAAAATAAAGGAGTTGGAGATGCGTCTCTGTTTCCTCCTGTATTATAGAAAAGAAAGGAGCTGGAGCAGCGTCACTGCTTCCTCCTGTATTATAGAAAAGAAAGGAGCTGGAGCAGCGTCACTGCTTCCCACTGTATTATAGAAAATAAAGGAGCATGAGCAGTGACACTGCTTATTCCTGTATTATAGAAAATAAAGGAGTTGGAGCAGCGTCATTGCTTCCTCTTGTATCATAGACATTAAAGGAGCTGGCCTAGCGTCTCTGCTTCCTCCTGTATTATAGAAAATAAAGGAGCTGGAGCAGCGTCACGACTTCCCCTGTATTTTTGAAATCAAAGGTGCTGGAGCAGCGTCTCTGCTTCCTCCTTTATAATACAAAATAAAGGAGCTGGAGCAGCGTCACGGCTTCCTCCTGTATTACAGAACAAAAAGGAGCTGGATCAGTGTCTCTGCTTCCTCCTGTATTATAGAAAATAAAGGAGCTGAAGCAGCGTCTCTACTTCCACCAGTATAATAGAAAATAAAGGAGCTGGAGCAGTGTCTCTGCTTCCTCGTGTATTATTTAAAATAACGGAGCTGAGGCAGTGTCTCTGCTGCCTCCTGTATTATAGAAAATAAAGGAGCGGGAGAAGCATCACTGCTAACTCCTGTATTACAGAACAAAAAGTAGCTGGATCAGCATCTCTGCTTCCTTCTGTATTATAGAAAATATAGGAGTTGGAGCACCATCTCTGCTTCCTCCTGTATTATAGAAAATAAAGGAGCTGGAGCAGCGTCACTGCTTCCTACAGTATTCTAGAAAATAAAGGAGCATTAACAGTGACACTACTTCCTCCTGTATTATAGAAAATAAAGGAGCTGGAGCAGCGTCTCTGCTTCCTCTTGTATCATAGAAATTAAAGGAGCTGGCCCAGCGTCTCTGCTTCCTCCTGTATTATACAAAACAAAGGAGCTGGAGCAGCGTCGCTACTTCCTCCTGTATTATAGAAAATAAATGAGCTGGAGCAGCGTCACTGCTTCCAGCTGTATTACAGAACAAAAAGGAGCTGGATCAGTGTCTCTGCTTCCTCCTGTATTAGAGAAAATAAAGGAGGTGGAGCAGTGTCTCTGCTTCCACCTGTATTATTGAAAATAAAGGAGGTGAAACAGGGTCTCTGATTCCTCCTGTATTATAGAAAATAAAGGAGCTGGAGCAGCGTGTCTGCTTTCTCCTGTATTCTCGAAGTTATTGGAGCTGGAGCAGCGTCTCTACTTCCTCCTGTATTATAGACAATAAAGGAGCTGGAGCAGCATCACTGCTTCCTCCTGTATTGTAGAAAATAAAGGAGCTGGATCAGTGTCTCTGCTTCCACAGGTATGATAGACGATGAAGGAGCTGGAGCAGCATCACTGCTTCCTCTTATGTTATAGCAAACAAAGGAGCTGGAGCAGCGTCACCGCTTCATCCTGTATTATAGAAAACAAAGGAGCTGGAGCAGCGTCTCTGCTTCCTCCTGTATATCAGAAAATGAAGGAGCTGGAGCAGCGTCAATGCTTCCTCCTGTATTACCGAACAAAAAGAAGCTGGATCAGTGTCTCTGCTACCTTCTGTATTATAGAAAATAAAGGAGCTGAAGCAGCGTCTCTACTTCCACCAGTATTATAGAAAATAAAGGAGCTGGATCAGTGTCTCTGCTTCCACATGTATTATAGACAACAAAGCAGCTGGAGCAGCGTCACCGCTTCCTCTTGTATCATAGAAATTAGAGGAGCTGGTCCAGCGTCTCTGCTTCCTCCTGCATTATAGAAAACGAAGGAGCTGGAGCAGCGTCTCTGCTTCCTCCTGTATTATAGAAAACAATGGAGCTGGAGCAGCGTCTCTGCTTCCTCCTGTATTATAGGAAATAAAGGAGCTGGAGGTTCGTCACTCCTTCCTCCTGTATTATAGAAAACAATGGAGCTGGAGCAGCGTCTCTGCTTCCTCCTGTTTTATAGAAAATAAAGGAGCTGGAGCAGCGTAACTGCTTCCTCCTGTATTACAGAAGAAAAAGGAGCTGGATCAGTGTTTCTGCTTCCTTCTATATTGTAGAAAATAAAGGAACTGGATCAGTGTCTCTGCTTCCACCTGTATTATAGAAAATAAAGGATCTGATGCAGTGTCTCTGCTTTCTCCTGTATTATAGTAAATAAAGGAGCGGGAGAAGCGTCACTGCTTCTTCCTGTATTATAGAAATTATTGGTGTTGTCGCAGCGTCTCTGCTTCCACCTATATTATTGTAAATATAGGAGTTGGAGCAGCGTCTCTGCTTCCTCCTGAATCATAGAAAATAAAGGAGCAGGAGCAACGTCACTGCTTCCTACTTTATTATAGAAAATAAAGGAGCATTAGCAGTGACACTGCTTCCTCCTGTATTAATGTAAATAAAGGAGTTGGAGCAGCGTCTCTGCTTCCTCCTGTATTATAGAAAATAAAGGAGCTGGAGCAGCGTCACTGCTTCCTACTGTATTATAGAAAATAAAGGGGCATTAGCAGCGACACTGCTTCTTCCTGTATTATAGAAAATATAGGAGCGGGAGCAGCGTCACTGCTTCCTCCTGTATTATAGAAAATAAAGGACCTGGAGCAGCCCGTCTGCTTTCTCCTGTATTCTAGAAATTATTTGAGCTGGAGCAGCGTCTCTGCTTCCTCCTGTATTATACAAAAGAAAGGAGATGGAGCAGCGTCACTGCCTCCTACTGTATTATAGAAAATAAAGGAGCATTAGCAGTGACACGGCTTCTTCCTGTATTATAGAAAATAAAGGAGCTGGAGCAGCGTTACTGCTTCCACTTGTATCATAGAAATTAAAGGAGCTGGTCCAGCATCTCTGCTTCCTCCTGTATTATAGAAAATAAAGGAGCTGCAGCAGCGTCACTCCTTCCTCCTGTATAATAGAAATAAAGGAGCTGGAGCAGCGTCAATGCTTCCTCCTGTATTATAGAATATAAAGGTGCATTAGCAGTGACACTGCTTCTTCGTGTATCATAGAAAATAAAGGAGCTGGAGCAGCGTTACTGCTTCCACTTGTATCATAGAAATTAAAGGAGCTTGTCCAGCGTCTCTGCTTCCTCCAGTATTATAGAAAAGAAAGGAGCTGGAGCAGCGTCTCTGCTTCCTCCAGTGTAATAGAAAAGAAAGGAGCTGGAGCAGCGTCTCTGCTTCCTCCTGTATTATAGAAAAGAAAGGAGCTGGAGCAGCGTCTCTGCTTCCTCCTGTATTATAGAAAAGAAAGGAGCTGGAGCAGCGTCTCTGCTTCCTCCTGTATTATAGTAAAGAAAGGAGCTGGAGCAGCGTCACTGCTTCCTACTGTATTATAGAAAATAAAGGAGCTGGATCAGTGTCTCTGCTTCCTCCTGTATTGTAGAAAATAAAGGAGCGGGCGCAGCGACACTGCTTCCTCCTGTATTGTAGAAAATAATGGAGCTGGAGCAGTGTCTCTGCTTCCACATGTATTATACAAACTAATGGAGCTGGATCAGTGTCTCTGCTTCCTCCTGCAGTATAGCCAATAAAGGAGCTGGTGTACCGTCTCTACTTCCACCAGTATTATCGAAAATAACGGAGCTGAGGCAGTGTCTCTGCTTCCTTCTGTATTATAGACAATAAAGGAGCTGGAGCCGCGTCACTGCTTCCGCTTGTATCATAGAAATTAAAGGAGCTGGTCCAGCGTCTCTGCTTCCTCTTGAATTATAGAAAACAAAGGAGCTGGAGCAGCGTCTCTGCTTCCTCCTGTATTATAGAAAATAAAGGACTTGGAGCAGCGTCACTGCTTCGTCCGGTATTACAGAACGAAAAGGAGCTTGATCAGTGTCTCGGCTTCCTTCTGTATTATAGAAATTAAAAGTGCTGTAGCAAAGTCACCGCTTCCTCCTGTATTATTGTAAATAAAGGAGTTGGAGCAGCGTCTCTGCTTCCTCCTGTATTATAGAAAAGAAAGGAGCTGGAGCAGCGTCACTGATTCCTCCTGTATTATAGAAAATGAAGGAGCATTAGCAGTGACACTGCTTCCTCCTGTATTATAGAAAATAAAGGACCTGGAGCAGCGTCACTGCTTCCTCTTGTATTATAGAAATTAAAGGAGCTGTTCCAGCGTCTCTGTTTCCTCCTGTATTATTGAAAATAAAGGAGCTGGAGCAGCGTCACTGCTTCCTGCTGTATTACAGAACAAAAAGGAGCTGGATCAGTGTCTCGGCTTCCTTCTGTATTCGAGAAAATAAAGGAGCTGGAGCAGTGTCTTTGCTTCCACCTGCATTATAGAAAATAAAGGAGCTGATGCAGTGTCTCTGCTTCCTCCTGTATTATAGTAAATAAAGGAGCGGGAGAAGCGTCACTGCTTCTTCCTGTATGATAGAAATTATTGGTGTTGTAGCAGCGTCACTGCCTCCTCCTGTATTATTGTAAATATAGGAGTTGGAGCAGCGTGTCTGCTTCCTCCTGTATTATTGTAAATAAAGGAGTTGGAACAGCGTCTCTGCTTCCTCCTGTATTGTAGAAAATATAGGAGCTGGAGAAACGTCACTGCTTCCTCCTGTATTATTGTAAATAAAGGAGTTGGAGCAGCGTGTCTGCTTCCTCCTGTATTATTGTAAATAAAAGAGTTGGAGCAGCGTGTCTGCTTCCTCCTGTATTATTGTAAATATAGGAGTTGGAGCAGCGTGTCTGCTTCCTCCTGTATTATTGTAAATAAAAGAGTTGGAACAGCGTCTCTGCTTTCTCCTGTATTATAGAAAATAAAGTAGCTGGAGCAACATCACTGCTTCCTCCGGTATTATTGTAAATAAAGGAGTTGGAGCACCATCTCTGCTTCCTCCTGTATTATAGAAAATAAAAGAGCTGGAGCAGCGTCACTGCTTCCTACAGTATTCTAGAAAATAAAGGAGCATTAACAGGGACACTACTTCCTCCTGTATTATAGAAAATAAAGGAGCTGGAGCAGCGTCTCTGCTTCCTCTTGTATCATAGAAATTAAAGGAGCTGGCCCAGCGTCTCTGCTTCCTCCTGTATTATAGAAAATAAAGGAGCTGGAGCAGCGTCACTACTTCCTCCTGTATTATAGAAAATAAATGAGCTGGAGCAGCGTCACTGCTTCCAGCTGTATTACAGAACAAAAAGGAGCTGGATCAGTGTCTCTGCTTCCTCCTGTATTATAGAAAATAAAGGAGGTGGAGCAGTGTCTCTGCTTCCACCTGTATTATTGAAAATAAAGGAGGTGAAACAGGGTCTCTGATTCCTCCTGTATTATAGAAAATAAAGGAGCTGGAGCAGCGTGTCTGCTTTCTCCTGTATTCTCGAAGTTATTGGAGCTGGAGCAGCGTCTCTGCTTCCTCCTGTATTATAGACAATAAAGGAGCTGGAGCAGCATCACTGAGTCCTCCTGTATTGTAGAAAATAAAGGAGCTGGATCAGTGTCTCTGCTTCCACAGGTATTATCGACGATGAAGGAGCTGGAGCAGCTTCACTGCTTCCTCTTATGTTATAGCAAACAAAGGAGCTGGAGCAGCGTCTCCGCTTCATCCTGTATTGTGGAAAACAAAGGAGCTGGAGCAGCGTCTCTGCTTCCTCCTGTATAACAGAAAATGAAGGAGCTGGAGCAGCGTCAATGCTTCCTCCTGTATTACAGAACAAAAAGAAGCTGGATCAGTGTCTCTGCTACCTTCTGTATTATAGAAAATAAAGGAGCTGAAGCAGCGTCTCTACTTCCACCAGTATTATAGAAAATAAAGGAGCTGGAGCAGTGTCCCTGCTTCCACATGTATTATCGAAAATAAAGGAGCTGGATCAGTGTCTCTGCTTCCTCCTTTATTATAGACAATAAAGGAGCTGGAACAGCGTCATTGCTTCCTCCTGTATTATAGAAAATAAAGGAGCTGGATCAGTGTCTCTGCTTCCACATGTATTATAGACAACAAAGCAGCTGGAGCAGCGTCACCGCTTCCTCTTGTATCATAGAAATTAAAGGAGCTGGTCCAGCGTCTCTGCTTCCTCCTGTATTATAGAAAACGAAGGAGCTGGAGCAGCGTCTCTGCTTCCTCCTGTATTATAGAAAACAATGGAGCTGGAGCAGCGTCTCTGCTTCCTCCTGTATCATAGGAAATAAAGGAGCTGGAGGTTCGTCTCTCCTTCCTCCTGTATTATAGAAAACAATGGAGCTGGAGCAGCGTCTCTGCTTCCTCCTGTTTTATAGAAAATAAAGGAGCTGGAGCAGCGTAACTGCTTCCTCCTGTATTACAGAAGAAAAAGGAGCTGGATCAGTGTTTCTGCTTCCTTCTATATTGTAGAAAATAAAGGAACTGGATCAGTGTCTCTGCTTCCACCTGTATTATAGAAAATAAAGGATCTGATGCAGTGTCTCTCCTTTCTCCTGTATTATAGTAAATAAAGGAGCGGGAGAAGCGTCACTGCTTCTTCCTGTATTATAGAAATTATTGGTGTTGTCGCTGCGTCTCTGCTTCCACCTATATTATTGTAAATATTTGAGTTGGAGCAGCGTCTCTGCTTCCTCCTGAATCATAGAAAATAAAGGAGCAGGAGCAACGTCACTGCTTCCTACTTTATTATAGAAAATAAAGGAGCATTAGCAGTGACACTGCTTCCTCCTGTATTAATGTAAATAAAAGAGTTGGAGCAGCGTCTCTGCTTCCTCCTGTATCATAGAAAATAAAGGAGCTGGAGCAACGTCACTGCTTCCTCCTGTATTATTGTAATTAAAGGAGTCGGAGCAGCGTCTCTGCTTCCTCCTGTAATATAGAAAAGAAAGGAGCTGGAGCAGCGTCACTACTTCCTACTGTATTATAGAAAATAAAGGAGCTGGAGCAGCGTCACTGCTTCCTACTGTATTATAGAAAATAAAGGAGCTGGAGCAGTGCAACTGCTTCCTCCTGGATTACAGAACAATAAGGAGCTGGATCAGTGTCTCTGCTTCCTTCTATATTGTAGAAAATAAAGGAGCTGGATCAGTGTCTCTGCTTCCACCTGTATAATAGAAAATAAAGGAGCTGATGCAGTGTTTCTGCTTCCTCCTGTATTATAGTAAATAAAGGAGCGGGAGAAGCGTCACTGCTTCTTCCTGTATGATAGAAATTATTGGTGTTGTAGCAGCGTCACTGCCTCCTCCTGTATTATTGTAAATAAAGGAGCTGGAGCAGCGTCACTGCCTCCTCCTGTATTATTGTAAATAATGGAGCTGGAGCAGCGTCTCTGCTTCCTCCTGTATTATTGTAAATAATGGAGCTGGAGCAGCGTCACTGCTTCCTCCTGTATTATTGTAAATAAAGGAGTTGGAGCAGCGTCACTGCTTCATCCTGTATTATTGAAAATAAAGGAGTTGGAGCAGCGTCACTGCTTCATCCTGTATTGTAGAAAATATAGGAGCTGGAGAAACGTCACTGCTTCCTCCTGTATTAATGTAAATAATGGAGTTGGAGCAGCGTCGATGCTTCCTTCTTTATTATAGAAAATAAAGGAGCTTGGGGCAGTGTCTCTGCTTCCACCTGTATTATTGAAAATTAAGGAGCTGAAGCAGTATCTCTGCTTCCTCCTGTATTATAGAAAATAAAGGGGCGGGAGCAGCGTCGCTGCTTCCTACTGTATTATAGAAAATAAAGGAGCTGGAGCAGCGCGTCTGCTTTCTCCTGTATTCTAGAAATTATTTGAGCTGGAGCAGCGTCTCTGCTTCCTCCTGTATTATAGAAAAGAAAGGAGATGGAGCAGCGTCACTGCTTCCTACAGTAATATAGAAAATAAAGGAGCATTACCAGTGACACTGCTTCTTCCGGTATTATAGAAAATAAAGGAGCTGGAGCAGCGTTACTGCTTCCACTTGTATCATAGAAATTAAAGGAGCTGGCCCAGCGTCTCTGCTTCCTTCTGTATTATAGAAAATAAAGGAGCTGGAGCAGCGTCAATGCTTCCTCCTGTATTACAGAAAATAAAAGAGCTGGAGAAACGTCACTGCTTCCTCCTGTATTATTGTAAATAATGGAGCTGGAGCAGCGTCACTGCTTCCTCCTGTATTATTGTAAATAAAGGAGCTGGAGCAGCGTCACTGCTTCCTTCTGTATTATAGAAAATAAAGGAGCTGGAGCAGCGCGTCTGCTTTCTCCTGTATTATAGAAAATAAAGGAGCGGGAGCAGCGTCACTGCTTCCTCCTGTATTATAGAAAATAAAGGAGCTGGAGCAGCGCGTCTGCTTTCTCCTGTATTCTGGAAATTATTTGAGCTGGAGCAGCGTCTCTGCTTCCTCCTGTATTATAGAAAAGAAAGGAGATGGAGCAGCGTCACTGCTTCCAACTGTAATATAGAAAATAAAGGAGCTAGAGCAGCGTCACTACTTGCTCCTGTAATAATGAAAACAAAGGAGCTAGAGCAGCGTCACTGCTTCCTCCTGTATTATAGAAATCAAAGGAGCCGGTCCAGCGTCTCTGCTTCCTCCTGTATTATAGAAAATAAAGGAGCTGGAGCAGCGTCTCTACTTCCTCTTGCATTACAGAAATCAAAGGAGGTGGAGCAGCGTCTCTGCTTCCTACTGTATTATAGAAAATAAAGGTGCTGGAGCAGCGTCACTGCTTCCTCCTGTATTACAGAACAAAAAGGAGCTGGTTCAGTGTCTCTGCTTCCTTCTGAATTATAGAAAATAAAGGAGCTTGGGGCAGTGTCTCTGCTTCCACCTGTATTATTGAAAATTAAGGAGCTGAAGCAGTGTCTCTGCTTCCTCCTGTATTATAGAAAATAAAGGAGCAGGAGCAGCGTCACTGCTTCCTCCTGTATTATAGAAAATAAAGGAGCTGGAGCAGCGCGTCTGCTTTCTCCTGTATTATAGAAAATATAGGAGCTGGAGCAGCGTCACTGCTTCCTCCTGTATTATTGTAAATAATGGAGTTGGAGCAGCGTCACTGCTTCCTACTCTATTATAGAAAATAAAGGAGCATTAGCAGTGACACTTCTTCTTCCTGTATCATAGAAAATAAAGGAGCTGGAGCAGCGTTACTGCTTCCACTTGTATCATAGAAATTAAAGGAGCTGGTCCAGCGTCTCTACTTCCTCCTGTATTATAGAAAATAAAGGAGTTGGAGCAGCGTCTCTGCTTCCTCCTGTATTATAGAAAAGAAAAGAGCTGGAGCAGCGTCACTGCTTCGTTGTGTATTATAGAAAATAAAGGAGCATTAGCAGTGACACTGCTTCCTCCTGTATTATAGAAAAGAAAGGAGCTGGAGCAGCGTCTCTGCTTCCTCCTGTATTATAGAAAATATAGGAGCTGGAGCAGCGTCACTGCTTCCTCCTGTATTATTGTAAATAATGGAGTTGGAGCAGTGTCACTGCTTCCTCCTGTATTATTGAAAATTAAGGAGTTGAAGCAGTGCCTCTGCTTCCTTCTGTATTATAGAAAATAAAGGAGCTTGGGGCAGTGTCTCTGCTTCCACCTGTATTATTAAAAATTAAGGAGTTGAAGCAGTGTCTCTGCTTCCTCCTGTATTATAGAAAATAAAGGAGCTGGAGCAGCGTCACTGCTTCCTCCTGTATTATAGAAAATAAAGGAGCTGGAGCAGCGCGTCTGCTTTCTCCTGTATTCTAGAAATTATTTGAGCTGGAGCAGCGTCTCTGCTTCCTCCTGTATTATAGAAAAGAAAGGAGATGGAGCAGCGTCACTGCTTCCTACGGTAAGAGAGAAAATAAAGGAGCATTCGCAGTGACACTGCTTCTTCCTGTATTATAGAAAATAAAGGAGCTGGAGCAGTGTTACTGCTTCCACTTGTATCATAGAAATTAAAGGAGCTGGCCCAGCTTCTCTGCTTCCTCCTGTATGATAGAAAATAAAGGAGCAGAAGCAGCGTCACTACTTCCTCCTGTATTATGGAAATCAAAGAAGCTGGAGCAGCGTCTCTGCTTCCTCCTGTATAATACAAAATAAAGGAGCTGGAGCAGCTTCAATGCTTCCTCCTGTATTATAGAAAAGAAAGGAGATGGAGCAGCGTCACTGCTTCCGACGGTAATATAGAAAATAAAGGAGCATTCGCAGTGACACTGCTTCTTCCTGTATTATTGAAAACAAAGGAGCTTGAGCAGCGTCACTACTTCCTCCTGTATTATAGAAATCAAAGGAGCTGGTCCAGCGTCTCTGCTTCCTCCTGTATTATAGAAAATAAAGGAGCTGGAGCAGCGTCACTACTTTCTCCTGTATAATAGAAAATAAAGGAGCTGGAGCAGCGTCTCTGCTTCCTCCTGTATTATAGAAAAGAAAGGAGCTGGAGCAGCGTCACTGCTTCCTACTGTATTATAGAAAATAAAGGGGATTTAGCAGTGACACTGTTTCTTCCTGTATTATAGAAAATATAGGAGCTGGAGCAGCGTCACTGCTTCCACTTGTGTTATAGAAATTAAAGGTGCTGTCCAAGCGTCTCTGCTTCCTCCTGTATTATAGAAAATAAAGGAGCTGGAGCAGCGTCACTGCTTCCTCCTGTATAATAGAAAATAAAGGATCTGGAGCAGCGTCAATGCTTCCTCCTGTATTACAGAACAAATGGAAGCTGGATCAGTGTCTCTGCTACCTTCTGTATTATAGAAAATAAAGGAGCTGAAGCATCGACTCTACTTCCACCAGCATTACAGAAAATAAAGGAGCTGGAGCAGTGTCCCTGCTTCCACATGTATTATAGAAAATAAAGGAGCTGGGTCAGTGTCTCTGCTTCCTCCTGTATTATAGACAATGAAGGAGCTGGAGCAGCGTCATTGCTTCCTCCTGTATTATAGAAAGTAAAGGAGCTGGATCAGTGTCTCTGCTTCCACATGTATTATAGACAACAAAGGAGCTGGAGCAGGGTCACCGCTTCCTCTTGTATCATAGAAATTAAAGGAGCTGGTCCAGCGTCTCTGCTTCCTCCTGAATTGTAGAAAACGAAGGAGCTGGAGCTGCGTCACTACTTCCTCCTGTATTATGGAAAACAACGGAGCTGGAGCAGCGTCTCTGCTTCCTGCTGTATTATAGAAAATAAAGGAGCTGGAGCAGCGTAACTGCTTCCTCCTGTATTACAGAACAAAAAGGAGCTGGATCAGTGTTTCTGCTTCATTCTATATTGTAGAAAATAAAGAAACTGGATCAGTGTCTCTGCTTCCACCTGTATTATAGAAAATAAAGGAGCTGATGCAGTGTCTCTACTTCCTGCTGTATTATAGTAAATAAAGGAGCGGGAGAAGCGTCGCTGCTTCTTCCTGTATTATAAAAATTATTGGAGTTGTCGCAGCGTCTCTGCTTCCACCTGTATTATTGTAAATAAAGGAGTTGGAGCAGCGTGTCTGCTTCCTCCTGAATCATAGAAAATAAAGGAGCAGGAGCAACGTCACTGCTTCCTCCTGTATTATAGAAAATAAAGGAGCATTAGCAGTGACACTGCTTCCACCTGTATTATTGTAAATAAAGGAGTTGCAGCAGTGTCTCTGCTTCCTCCTATATCATAGAAAATAAAGGAGCTGGAGCAACGTCACTGCTTCCTCCAGTATTATAGAAATTATTGGAGCTGGAGCAGCGTCTCTGCTTCCTCCTGTATTATAGAAAATAAAGGAGCTGGAGCAGCGTCTCTGCTTCCTCCTGTATTATAGAAAAGAAAGGAGCTGGAGCAGTAACACTACTCCCTCCTGTATTATAGAAAATAAAGGTGCTGGACCAGCGTCACTGCTTCCTCCTGTGTTATAGAAAATAAAGGAGTTGTAGATGCGTCTCTGTTTCCTCCTGTATTATAGAAAAGAAAGGAGCTGGAGTAGCGTCACTGCATCCTCCTGTATTATAGAAAAGAAAGGAGCTGGAGCAGCGTCACTGCTTCCCACTGTATTATAGAAAATAAAGGAGCATTAGCAGTGACACTGCTTATTCCTGTATTATAGAAAATAAAGGAGTTGGAGCAGCGTCATTGCTTCCTCTTGTATCATAGACATTAAAGGAGCTGGCCTAGCGTCTCTGCTTCCTCCTGTATTATAGAAAATAAAGGAGCTGGAGCAGCGTCACGACTTCCCCTGTATTTTTGAAATCAAAGGAGCTGGAGCAGCGTCTCTGCTTCCTCCTTTAGAATACAAAATAAAGGAGCTGGAGCAGCGTCACGGCTTCCTCCTGTATTACAGAACAAAAAGGAGCTGGATCAGTGTCTCTGCTTCCTTTTGTATTATAGAAAATAAAGGAGCTGAAGCAGCGTCTCGACTTCCACCAGTATAATAGAAAATAAAGGAGCTGGAGCAGTGTCTCTGCTTCCACCTGTATAATAGAAAATAAAGGAGCTGATGCAGTGTCTCTGCTTCCTCCTGTATTATAGTAAATAAAGGAGCGGGAGAAGCGACACTGCTTCTTCCTGTATGATAGAAATTATTGGTGTTGTCGCAGCGTCACTGCTTCCTCCTGTATTATTGAAAATAAAGGAGCTGGAGCAGCGTAACTGCTTCCTCCTGTATTACAGAAGAAAAAAGGAGCTGGATCAGTGTTTCTGCTTCCTTCTATATTGTAGAAAATAAAGGAACTGGATCAGTGTCTCTGCTTCCACCTGTATTATAGAAAATAAAGGATCTGATGCAGTGTCTCTGCTTTCTCCTGTATTATAGTAAATAAAGGAGCGGGAGAAGCGTCACTGCTTCTTCCTGTATTATAGAAATTATTGGTGTTGTCGCTGCGTCTCTGCTTCCACCTGTATTATTGTAAA
Organism: Chiloscyllium plagiosum; assembly: GCF_037043375.1. NCBI lineage: Eukaryota > Metazoa > Chordata > Chondrichthyes > Orectolobiformes > Hemiscylliidae > Chiloscyllium > Chiloscyllium plagiosum. Next base: position 67,068,010 of record NW_028270180.1, on the reverse strand, counting down.
TATAGGAGTTGGAGCAGCGTCTCTGCTTCCTCCTGAATCATAGAAAATAAAGGAGCAGGAGCAACGTCACTGCTTCCTACTTTATTATAGAAAATAAAGGAGCATTAGCAGTGACACTGCTTCCTCCTGTATTAATGTAAATAAAGGAGTTGGAGCAGCGTCTCTGCTTCCTCCTGTATCATAGAAAATAAAGGAGCATTAGCAGTGACACTGCTTCCTCCTGTATTAATGTAAATAAAGGAGCTGGAGCAGCGTCACTGCTTCCTCCTGTATTATTGTAATTAAAGGAGTCGGAGCAGCGTCTCTGCTTCCTCCTGTAATATAGAAAAGAAAGGAGCTGGAGCAGCGTCACTGCTTCCTACTGTATTATAGAAAATAAAGGAGCATTAGCCGTGACACTGCTTCCTCCTGTATTATAGAAAATAAAGGAGCTGGAGCAGTGCAACTGCTTCCTCCTGGATTACAGAACAAAAAGGAGCTGGATCAGTGTCTCTGCTTCCTTCTATATTGTAGAAAATAAAGGAGCTGGATCAGTGTCTCTGCTTCCACCTGTATAATAGAAAATAAAGGAGCTGATGCAGTGTCTCTGCTTCTTCCTGTATTATAGTAAATAAAGGAGCGGGAGAAGCGTCACTGCTTCTTCCTGTATGATAGAAATTATTGGTGTTGTAGCAGCGTCACTGCTTCCTCCTGTATTATTGTAAATATAGGAGTTGGAGCAGCGTCACTGCTTCCTCCTGTATTATTGTAAATATAGGAGCTGGAGCAGCGTCTCTGCTTCCTCCTGTATTGTAGAAAATATAGGAGCTGGAGCAACGTCACTGCTTCCTCCTGTATTATTGAAAATAAAGGAGCTGGAGCAGCGTCACTGCTTCCTACTGTATTATAGAAAATAAAGGGGCATTAGCAGCGACACTGCTTCTTCCTGTATTATAGAAAATATAGGAGCGGGAGCAGCGTCACTGCTTCCTCCTGTATTATAGAAAATAAAGGAGCGGGAGAAGCATCACTGCTAACTCTTGTATTACAGAACAAAAAGTAGCTGGATCAGCATCTCTGCTTCCTTCTGTATTATAGAAAATAAAGGAGCTGGAGCAACGTCACTGCTTCCTCCTGTATTATAGAAAATAAAGGAGCTGGAGCAGCGTCACTGCTTCCTACAGTATTCTAGAAAATAAAGGAGCATTAACAGTGACACTACTTCCTCCTGTATTATAGAAAATAAAGGAGCTGGAGCAGCGTCTCTGCATCCTCTTGTATCATAGAAAGTAAAGGAGCTGGCCCAGCGTCTCTGCTTCCTTCTGTAATTTACAAAACAAAGGAGCTGGAGCAGCGTCACTACTTCCTCCTGTATTATAGAAAATAAATGAGCTGGAGCAGCGTGTCTGCTTTCTCCTGTATTCTCGAAGTTATTGGAGCTGGAGCAGCGTCTCTGCTTACTCCTGTATTATAGACAATAAAGGAGCTGGAGCAGCATCACTGCTTCCTCCTGTATTGTAGAAAATAAAGGAGCTGGATCAGTGTCTCTGCTTCCACATGTATTATAGTCGATGAAGGAGCTGGAGCAGCGTCACTGCTTCCTCTTATGTTATAGCAAACAAAGGAGCTGGAGCAGCGTCTCCGCTTCATCCTGTATTATAGAAAACAAAGGAGCTGGAGCAGCGTCTCTGCTTCCTCCTGCATAACTGAAAATGAAGGAGCTGGAGCAGCGTCAATGCTTCCTCCTGTATTACAGAAGAAAAAGAAGCTGGATCAGTGTCTCTGCTACCTTCTGTATTATAGAAAATAAAGGAGCTGAAGCAGCGTCTCTACTTCCACCAGTATTATAGAAAATAAAGGAGCTGGAGCAGTGTCCCTGCTTCCACATGTATTATAGAAAATAAAGGAGCTGGATCAGTGTCTCTGCTTCCTCCTTTATTATAGACAATAAAGGAGCTGGAACAGCGTCATTGCATCCTCCTGTATTATAGAAAATAAAGGAGCTGGATCAGTGTCTCTGCTTCCACATGTATTATAGACAACAAAGCAGCTGGAGCAGCGTCACCGCTTCCTCTTGTATCATAGAAATTAAAGGAGCTGGTCCAGCGTCTCTGCTTCCTCCTGTATTATAGAAAACAATGGAGCTGGAGCAGCGTCTCTGCTTCCTCCTGTATTATAGGAAATAAAGGAGCAGGAGGTTCGTCACTCCTTCCTCCTGTATTATAGAAAACAATGGAGCTGGAGCAGCGTCTCTGCTTCCTCCTGTTTTATAGAAAATAAAGGAGCTGGAGCAGCTTAACTGCTTCCTCCTGTATTACAGAAGAAAAAAGGAGCTGGATCAGTGTTTCTGCTTCCTTCTATATTGTAGAAAATAAAGGAACTGGATCAGTGTCTCTGCTTCCACCTGTATTATAGAAAATAAAGGATCTGATGCAGTGTCTCTACTTTCTCCTGTATTATAGTAAATAAAGGAGCGGGAGAAGCGTCACTGCTTCTTCCTGTATTATAGAAATTATTGGTGTTGTCGCAGCGTCTCTGCTTCCACCTGTATTATTGTAAATATAGGAGTTGGAGCAGCGTCTCTGCTTCCTCCTGAATCATAGAAAATAAAGGAGCAGGAGCAACGTCACTGCTTCCTACTTTATTATAGAAAATAAAGGAGCATTAGCAGTGACACTGCTTCCTCCTGTATTAAAGTAAATAAAGGAGTTGGAGCAGCGTCTCTGCTTCCTCCTGTATCATAGAAAATAAAGGAGCATTAGCAGTGACACTGCTTCCTCCTGTATTAATGTAAATAAAGGAGCAGGAGCAACGTCACTGCTTCCTACTTTATTATAGAAAATAAAGGAGCATTAGCAGTGACACTGCTTCCTCCTGTATTAATGTAAATAAAGGAGTTGGAGCAACGTCACTGCTTCCTCCTGTATTATTGTAATTAAAGGAGTCGGAGCAGCGTCTCTGCTTCCTCCTGTAATATAGAAAAGAAAGGAGCTGGAGCAGCGACACTGCTTCCTACTGTATTATAGAAAATAAAGGAGCATTAGCCGTGACACTGCTTCCTCCTGTATTATAGAAAATAAAGGAGCTGGAGCAGTGCAACTGCTTCCTCCTGGATTACAGAACAAAAAGGAGCTGGATCAGTGTCTCTGCTTCCTTCTATATTGTAGAAAATAAAGGAGCTGGATCAGTGTCTCTGCTTCCACCTGTATAATAGAAAATAAAGGAGCTGATGCAGTGTCTCTGCTTCCTCCTGAATTATAGTAAATAAAGGAGCGGGAGAAGCGTCACTGCTTCTTCCTGTATGATAGAAATTATTGGTGTTGTCGCAGCGTGTCTGCTTCCTCCTGTATTATTGTAAATAAAGGAGTTGGAGCAGCGTCACTGCTTCATCCTGTATTATTGTAAATAAAGGAGTTGGAGCAGCGTCTCTGCTTCATCCTGTATTATTGTAAATAAAGGAGTTGGAGCAGCGTCACTGCTTCATCCTGTATTATTGTAAATAAAGGAGTTGGAGCAGCGTCTCTGCTTCCTTCTGTATTATTGAAAATAAAGGAGCTGGAGCAGCGTCACTGCTTCCTACTGTATTATAGAAAATAAAGGGGCATTAGCAGCGACACTGCTTCTTCCTGTATTATTGTAAATAAAGGAGTTGGAGCAGCGTCTCTGCTTCCTTCTGTATTATTGAAAATAAAGGAGCTGGAGCAGCGTCACTGCTTCCTACTGTATTATAGAAAATAAAGGGGCATTAGCAGCGACACTGCTTCTTCCTGTATTATAGAAAATATAATGAGCGGGAGCAGCGTCACTGCTTCCTCCTGTATTATAGAAAATAAAGGAGTTAGAGCAGCGTCACTGCTTCATCCTGTATTATTGTAAATAAAGGAGTTGGAGCAGCGTCACTGCTTCCTACTGTATTATTGAAAATAAAGGAGCTGGAGCAGCGTCACTGCTTCCTACTGTATTATTGTAAATAAAGGAGTTAGAGCAGCGTCACTGCTTCATCCTGTATTATTGTAAATAAAGGAGTTGGAGCAGCGTCACTGCTTCCTCCTGTATTATAGAAAATAAAGGAGTTGGAGCAGCGTCACTGCTTCCTCCTGTATTATAGAAAATAAAGGAGTTAGAGCAGCGTCACTGCTTCCTACTGTATTATTGAAAATAAAGGAGCTGGAGCAGCGTCACTGCTTCCTCCTGTATTATAGAAAATAAAGGAGTTAGAGCAGCGTCACTGCTTCATCCTGTATTATTGTAAATAAAGGAGTTAGAGCAGCGTCTCTGCTTCCTTCTGTATTATAGAAAATAAAGGAGTTAGAGCAGCGTCTCTGCTTCCTTCTGTATTATTGAAAATAAAGGAGCTGGAGCAGCGTCACTGCTTCCTACTGTATTATAGAAAATAAAGGGGCATTAGCAGCGACACTGCTTCTTCCTGTATTATAGAAAATATAGGAGCGGGAGCAGAGCGTCTGCTTTCTCCTGTATTCTAGAAATTATTTGAGCTGGAGCAGCGTCTCTGCTTCCTCCTGTATTATACAAAAGAAAGGAGATGGAGCAGCGTCACTGCCTCCTACTGTATTATAGAAAATAAAGGAGCATTAGCAGTGACACGGCTTCTTCCTGTATTATAGAAAATAAAGGAGCTGGAGCAGCGTTACTGCTTCCACTTGTATCATAGAAATTAAAGGAGCTGGTCCAGCGTCTCTGCTTCCTCCTGTATTATAGAAAATAAAGGAGCTGGAGCAGCGTCACTCCTTCCTCCTGTATAATAGAAAATAAAGGAGCTGGAGCAGCGTCAATGCTTCCTCCTGTATTATAGAATATAAAGGTGCATTAGCAGTGACACTGCTTCTTCCTGTATCATAGAAAATAAAGGAGCTGGAGCAGCGTTACTGCTTCCATTTGTATCATAGAAATTAAAGGAGCTGGTCCAGCGTCTCTGCTTCCTCCAGTATTATAGAAAATAAAGGAGCTGGAGCAGCGTCACTACTTCCTCCAGTGTAATAGAAAAGAAAGGAGCTGGAGCAGCGTCACTGCTTCCTCCTGTATTATAGAAAATAAAAGAGCTGGAGCAGTGTCACTGCTTCCTCCTGTATTATTGCAAATAAAGGAGTTGGAGCAGCGTCTCTGCTTCCTCCTGTATTATAGAAAAGAAAGGAGCTGGAGCAGCGTCACTGCTTCCTACTGTATTATAGAAAATAAAGGAGCTGGATCAGTGTCTTTGCTTCCTCCTGTATTGTAGAAAATAAAGGAGCGGGTGCAGCGACACTGCTTCCTCCTGTATTGTAGCAAATAATGGAGCTGGAGCAGTGTCTCTGCTTCCACATGTATTATACAAACTAATGGAGCTGGATCAGTGTCTCTGCTTCCTCCTGCATTATAGCCAATAAAGGAGCTGGTGTAGCGTCTCTACTTCCACCAGTATTATAGAAAATAACGGAGCTGAGGCAGTGTCTCTGCTTCCTTCTGTATTATAGACAATAAAGGAGCTGGAGCCGCGTCACTGCTTCCGCTTGTATCATAGAAATTAAAGGAGCTGGTCCAGCGTCTCTGCTTCCTCTTGAATTATAGAAAACAAAGGAGCTGGAGCAGCGTCTCTGGTTCCTCCTGTATTATAGAAAATAAAGGACTTGGAGCAGCGTCACTGCTTCCTGCTGTATTACAGAACAAAAAGGAGCTTGATCAGTGTCTCGGCTTCCTTCTGTATTCTAGAAAATAAAGGAGCTGATGCAGTGTCTCTGCTTCCTCCTGCATTATAGTAAATAAAGGACCGGGAGAAGCGTCACTGCTTCTTCCTGTATTATAGATATTATTGGTGTTGTAGCAGCGTCTCTGCTTCCACCTGAATTATAGAAAATATAGGAGTTGGAGCAGCGTCACTGCTTCCTCCTGTATTATAGAAAATAAAGGATCTGGAGCAGCGTCACTGCTTCCTCTTGTATCGTAGGAATTGAAGGAGCTGCTCCAGCGTCACTGCTTCTTCCTGTATTATAGAAAATAAAGGAGCTGGAGCAGCGTCTCTGCTTCCTCCCGTATTATAGAAAATAAAGGAGCTGGATCAGCGTCACTGCTTCCTTCTGTATTACAGAACAAAAAGGAGCTGGATCAGTGTCTCTGCTTCCTTCTGTATTATTGAAAATAAAGGAGCTGAAGGAGTGTCTCTGCTTCCTCCTGAATTTTAGAAAATAAAGGAGCTGGAGCAGCGTCACTGCTTCCTTCTGTATTATAGAAAATAAAGGAGCTGGAGCAGCGCGTCTGCTTTCTCCTGTATTCTAGAGATTATTTGAGCTGGAGCAGCGTCTCTGCTTCCTCCTGTATTATAGAAAATAAAGGAGGTTGAGCAGCGTCACTGCTTCCTCCTTTATTACAGAACAAAAAGGGGCTGGATCTGTGTCTCTGCTTCCTTCTGTATATAGAAAATAAAGGAGCTGGAGCAGTGTCTCTGCTTCCTCCTGTATTATTGTAAATAAAGGAGTTGGAGCAGCGTCACTGCTTCCTGCTGTATTATAGAAAATAAAGGACCATTAGGAGTGACACGGCTTCCTCCTTTATTATAGAAAATAAAGGAGCTGGAGCAGCGTCACTGCTTCCTCTTGTATCATAGAAATTAAAGGATCTGGTCCAGCGTCTCTGCTTCCACCTGTATTGTAGAAAATGAAGGAGTTGATGCAGTGTCTCTGCTTCCTCCTGTATTATTGTAAATAAAGGAGTTGGGGCAGCGTCTCTGCTTCCTCCTGTATTATAGAAAATAAAAGAACTGGAGCAACGTCACTTCTTCCTGCTGTATTCTAGAAATTATTGGAGCTGGAGCAGCCTCTCTGCTTCCTTCAGTTTAAGAGAAAATAAAGGAGCATTAGCAGCGTCACTGCTTCTTCCTGTATTATAGAAATTATTGGTGTTGTAGCAGCGTCTCTGCTTCCACCTGCATTATAGAAAATTTAGGAGCTGGAGCAGAGTCACTGCTTCCTCCTGTATTATTGTAAATAAAGGAGTTGGAGCAGCGTCTCTGCTTCCTCCTGTATTATTGTAAATAAAGGAGTTGGAGCAGCGTCTCTGCTTCCTCCTTTATTATAGAAAAGAAAGGAGATGGATCAGTGTCTCTGCTTCCACATGTATCATAGACAACAACGGAGCTGGAGCAGCGTCACCGCTTCCTCCTGTATTATAGAAAACGAAGGAGCTGGAGCAGCGTCTCTGCTTCCTCCTGTATTACAGACATCAATGGAGCTGGAGCAGCGTCTCTGCTTCCTCCTGTATTATAGAAGATAAAGGAGCTGGAGCAGCGTCTCTGCTTCCTCCTGTATTACAGACAACAATGGAGCTGGAGCAGCGTCTCTGCTTCCTCCTGTATTATCGAAGATAAAGGAGCTGGAGCAGCGTAACTGCTTCCTCCTGTATTACAGAACAAAAAGGAGCTGGATCAGTGTCTCTGCTTCCTTCTATATTGTAGAAAATAAAGGAGCTGGAGCAGTGTCTCTGTTTCCACCTGTATTATAGAAAATAAAGGAGCTGAAGCAGCGTCTCTGCTTCCTCCTGTATTATAGTCAATAAAGGAGCGGGATAAGCGTCACTGCATCTTCCTGTATTAGAGAAATTATTGGTGTTGTAGCAGCGTCTCTGCTTCCACCTCAATTATAGAAAATATAGGTGCTGGAGCAGCGTCACTGCTTCCTCCTGTTTGTTTTGTATATAAAGGAGTTGGAGCCGCGTCTCTGCTTCCTCCTGTATCATAGAAAATAAAGGAGCTGGAGCAGCGTCACTGCTTCCGCTTGCATCATAGAAATTAAAGGAGCTGGTCCAGCGTCTCTGAAACCTCCTGTATTACAGAACAAAAAGTAGCTGGATCAGTGTCTCTGCTTCCTCCTGTATTATAGAAAATAAAGGAGCTGGAGCAGTGTCTCTGCTTCTACCTGTATTATTGAAAATAAAGGAGCTGGAGCAGCGTCACTGCTTCCTCTTGTATCATAGAAATTAAAGGAGCTGGTCCAGCGTCTCTGCTTCCTCCTGTATTATAGAAAATAAAGGAGCTGGAGAAGCGTCACTGCTTCCTGCTGTACTACATAACAAAAAGGATCTGGCTCAGTGTCTCGGCTTCCTTCTGTATTGTAGAAATTAAAGGAGCTGGAGCAGTGTCTTTGCTTCCTCCTGTATTTTCGTAAATAATGGAGAGCGAGAAGCGTCACTGCTTCTTCCTGTATTATAGAAATTATTGGTGTTGTAGCAGCGTCTCTGCTTCCACCTGTATTCTAGAAAATAAAGGAGCTGGAGCAGCGTCACTGCTTCCCCCTGTAGTATTGTAAATAATGGTGTTGCAGCAGCGTCACTGCTTCCTCCTGTATTATAGAAAATAAAGGAGCTGGAGCAGCGCCACTGCTTCCTCTTGTATCATAACAATTAAAGGAGCTGGTCCAGCGTCTCTGCTTCCTCCTGTACTATAGAAAATAAAGGAGCTGGAGCAGCGTCACTGCTTCCTCCTTCATTAAAGAAAACAAAGGAGCTGGAGCAGCTTCTCTGCTTCCTCCTGTATTACAGAACAAAAAGGAGCTGGATAAGTGTCTCTGCTTCCTTCTGTATTATAGAAAATAAAGGAGCTTGGGGCAGTGTCTCTGCTTCCACCTATATTATTGAAAATAAAGGAGCTGAAGCAGTGTCTCTGCTTGCTCCTGTATTATACAAAATAAAGGAGCGGGAGCAGCGTCACTGCTTCCTCCTGTATTGTAGAAAATAAAGGAACTGGAGCAGAGCGACTTCTTTCTCCTGTATTCTAGAAATTATTTGAGCTTGAGCAGCGTCACTGCTTCCTCCTGTATTACAGAACATAAAGGAGCTGGATCAGTGTCTCTGCTTCCTTCTGTATTATAGAAAATAAAGGAGCTGGAGCAGTGTCTCTGCTTCCACCTGTATTACAGAAAATAAAGGAGCTGGAGCAGTGTCCCTGCTTCCACCTGTATTATAGAAAATAAAGGAGCTGATGCAGTGTCTCTGCTTCCTCCTGTATGATACAGAATAAAGGAGCGGGAGAAGCTTCTGTGCTTCCTCCTGTATTCTAGAAATTAGTGGAGCTGTAGCAGCGTCTCTGCTTCCTTCAGTATAATTGAAAATAAAGGAGCATTAGCAGCGTCACTGCTTCTTCCTGTATTATAGAAATTATTGGTGTTGTAGCAGCGTCTCTGCTTCCACCTCAATTATAGAAAATACAGGAGCTAAAGCAGTATCTCTGCTTCCTCCTGTATTATAGAAAATAAAGGAGCGGGAGCTGTGTCGTTGCTCCCTTCTGCATTATAGAAAATGAAGGAGCTGGAGCAGCGTGTCTGCTTCCTCCTGTATTCTAGAAATTATTGGATCTGGAGCAGCGTCACTGATCCTCCTGTATTACAGAACAAAGAGGAGCTGGATCAGTGTCTCTGCTTCATTCTGTATTGTAGAAAATAAAGGAGCGGGGGAAGTGTCTCTGCTTCGTCCTGTATTCTAGAAATTATTGGAGCTGGGGCAGCATCTCTGCTTCCACCTGTATTATAGAAAATAAAAGAGCTGGAGCAACGTCACTGCTTCCTCCTGTATTATTGTAGATCAAGGAGTTGGAGCAGCGTCTCTGCTTCCTCCTGCATTATAGAAAATAAAGGAGCTGGAGCAGCGTCACTGCTTCCTACTGTATTATTCTCAATAAAGGAGTTGGTGCAGCGTCTCTGCCTGCTATTGTATTATAGAAAATAAAGGAGCTGGGGCAACGTCACTGCTTCCTCCTGTATTATTGTAAATAAAGGAGCGGGAGCACGTCACTGCTTCCTACTGTATTATAGAAAATAAAGGAGCATTAGCAGTGATACTGCATCCTCCTGTATTATAGAAAATAAAGGAGCTGGAACAGCGCCACTGCTTCCTCCTGTATTTTCGAAAACAAAGGAGCTGGAGCAGCGTCTCTGCTTCCTCCTGTATTATCGAAAATAAAGGAGCTGTAGCAGCGTCAGTGCTTCCTCCTGTAATACAGAACTAAAAGGAGCTCGATCAGTGTCTCTGCCTCCTTCTGTATTATCGAAAATAATGGAGCTGGAGCATTGTCTCTGCTTCCACCTGTATTATAGAAAATGAAGGAGCTGAAGCAGTGTCTCTGCTTCCTCCTGTATTATAGAAAATAAAGGAGCTGGAGCAACGTCACTGCTTCCTCCTGTATTATAGAAAATAAAGGAGCTGGAGCGGCGTGTCTGCTTTCTCCTGTATTCTAGAAATTATTGGAGCTGCAGCAGCCTCTCTGCTTCCTCCTGTATTATAGAAAATAAAGGAGCTGGAGCAGCGTCACTGCTTCCTCCTGTATTATAGAAATTGTTGGTGTTGTCGCAGTGTCTCTGCTTCCACCTGTATTATAGAAAATATAGGAGCTGGAGCAGCGTCACTGCTTCCTCCTGTATTATAGAATATAAAGGAGCTGGAGCAGGGTTTCTGCTACCTCCTGTATTATAGAAAATTAAGGAGCTGGAACAGTGTCAGTGCTTCCTCCTGTATTATAGAAAATAAAGGAGCTGAAGCAGATTCATTTGTTCCTTCTGTATTATCGAAAATAACGGAGGTGGACCAGCGTCTGTGCTTCCCCCTGTATTCTCGAAAATAAAGAAGCTCATTTCCCATTCCTAATCTCTGATAAGCCTGACGTTCAGAGATAGTTTGAGAATGGGGCTGCTGAGAGGATTTCTTGAACCTGGCAGGAGTCTGTAAATCTTTGCTCTCATTCTACGGATAATACGTCTGCCACTTGGATGTGATATATGGAGCCATTTCTTCCTCAAAATATTGTCACCCTTTCGAAGTTAAAGTTGCATTCCTTTTCCAATTGAAAATAAACTACAACAAAGGAGAATATGGAAGCATTAATGATGCTGTAAACTGATTAAATGGCGACAGCAAAGAATGAGATTGATACACCCGTTGTTTCTGTGCCATGACCACAACATCCCACGTCCTTTCTGCAGTGTCTCCTGCCTCACCTCGTTATTCTCACCAAACTTGGAATGAAGGAGGGTGAATAAAAGTGCAGGAGAAGAAGGAGTGCTTTTGGAACATCGGTCAGAAACTCCAGGTTGGCGTATTTGTTAGGAAGGACAACATGCACTGCTGGAACAAAACCAGGAAAAAGAGCGGGTTTGCCAAACCATAACAGGCTCGAACTCAAATAGGATGCTGAGTCGCTCCATCAGTAACACGACACTTAATAAAAGGTGAAACTACGAGCCTTCAATACAACAAGCGGGCTCAACTGCGAGTGGACCCTATGGTCAGCTGCTCACCAAGGAGGTGTTTTAAATAACTAAGCGACGTCCATATGAGCAGTTCCTTAACCACATGACCACAGTAACTCGGAAATACATTTCTGTATCAACATTAGTCAGTGTGATTTGCAATCAAACACTGCTTTTGCAAAACCAGACATTTCACGATTGAACATTCTTCAATGCAAAGGCACATAAAATGTCAATCTTCTCTTGCATTGGCTTCAAAGAGATATTTGTATCTGTTTAAGCTGACAGGATCAAGGCGACATTTTTCATCCTCTTGGGGCGTATTGACGGCTTTAATACACACAGAGGTAATCTCACACAAAGAGGAACAGTGTCATTGCCATGAATTGACCAGGAATGGTGTGAGAGCCAATGAAAACAGTTTGCAGTGAAGGCTGACCCATTAGCAGCGACACTGAGCCTTGCACCACCAGATCTAGACTCACTTCCGGCCTCATGCCTCCCAATCACCATTGTCATTGACGACAATTTCACTTCCCTGCTCCACTTCTCAACTTACTACCGATTTCATGCAGGTGTCCGATTGGAACCTACCACTGTTAGGAATGCATTCCTAGGATAAAGATATCACTCAATGGAATAGGACTTGCTGTCCATCCCTAAATCCCCCAGAGATGGAGGAGGTGAGTTGCTTTTGTGAACCATGGAACTCCTTCACACTGAGGTACAGCCATTATGCTGCAAGCGTGGGATTTCCTGGATTTACACCCAGAGACACTGAAGGAACACCAACATATTTCCAACTCAGGAAGGTGAGATGATTGGAGGCAGATTTGAAGGGGCCACTATCGTATCCCTCCGCGGTCATTGTCCTTCTACATGGTTCAAGCAATCACTGGGGTTATTCTGGAGGGATCCCATTTGTCTTCTGTGTGGAACGAGGAATGCGTTGTCATTCAGACAGTTCACATGAAGAGAATTAAACCTTCATTCCCTGAATGGGAACTGTATCCATGTCTGGACGATACAAACTTTAAAAATCAAAGAGTTCATTGCATAACTGTGAAATATTTAGATCACCCTCAATGGAAGCACTGTGTATAATCCTTGTCCTCATTCTCCACCAAAGACATGTGAAGAGGTTAGAAAAGGCACAGACACTGCTTACTGAACATCAAGATATTAGGAAGCCCAGGGACGGGTTTTACTGAGACATAGAAGCATCAGAAAGCATGGAAATGGTTTCATCGGCATGATAGACAGAATGAAGCAGTTTATTCACGAGATGTCGAAATGCTGGACCAGAAACACTCAAGTATAAAAGTAAACAAAAGAAATTTTCACATAATGTGAGTTTTGAAGTGACGAAATCGGGGAAATTCACTCTTTCGTGTGAATCAACAACTTTATTTAGAGATACAAAACCATTAGTGAATGATTAAGAATAGATTAGATGAGAGTTTCTTCCACTCAATGAAGTTACTGAAATCCTGAATAAATTTCTGGAAATAAACCGCAGATTTCTGATTTCGTAGTGTTTCAAAAGAAGCACGAACAAACATACAAGGAGGGAATTTACCACTGAAAGAAAGGAAAAGTGTGGGTGTAGATTAATTTCGAATTTGGTTGTTTTCAGACACAAAGGCATTTCAAGAACACGTACAGCTGAATTAGATTGAGTATAAAAAGTTCATGGATTTGACACGTGTAGCTATGATTCAAGGTGAAGCATTTTAAATGGGGGTGATGTCCTAAAACAACTGCAGACAGAAGTTGCATCCTAATGAGTAGCAATTGAATTGTCACTTCGAGACGCAACACCTAATTTAAAGATTTGGTAACTGCGATAATACGATCATTTTCACCTGTGCTTCTGACCCCGTCTGAGACAAGTGGTGAGCTATTCATTGCAAAGATGGATAGATTATTAAAATATACAACATCAACTTTTGCCTTCACAAACCCATGAGCCTTTTATTTTGTTATTCATCTGCAGAAATCTTAAAATCTTCATCTTGAACAGACTCAATGACAGATCTCTATTGTGTCTCTGGCATCAAATTCCAAAGTGTAAACCCCCTCTGAATTCTTCCACCTCAGTTCGCTGTTTGGGAAGTGTTCCTGTTGTGGGAAATGCACTTTCCCGTGTGTCAACTGCTGCTCCCAGCTTGCGCTCTGGCACTGTACTCATTTTCCTTCTGACACTTGCTCACTGGGTTGCTGTGATGATACAGTGACTTGGTGTCGCATGGCCCATGAAAATGGTACAGTTCAAGGTTTTTGCATTGTTGAATTCAATTGTCAGTTTAGCCTTATTTGGTATTTAGACATTGTCTGTCCTGTACACAAGTGCGTGTCAAAAATATCTGAGTGGAAGAAAGGTGTTCCAAATAATGACATTGAGCACTATGTACTGTCCTCCAGTCTGGAAAACAATTCCTCACAGACAACGTTACACCTCCTGCTGTCACGGGCTCTTCATTCAGTTGATTTCAAATCGTCACAGAATTCAACAGACCTTGTTACATAGTCATTTCTTCATTTTTGTTCAGATCACTGTGAGCAGAGTGTCACAGTGGGAGTGCGCTTGCCCCACAATCCAGAGGTCACACCATACTCTTGGAACTGTACTGCGCTAATTATCATTTCACCAACACCAGGGAGAAATATCTGCTGCTCCGCATAATTTATGCAATTCACTTATTGACAAGGTCAGATATATCTAGGCATGTATGACGAGGTGGCTGAGAGGTTAAGGCGATGGAGTACTGTACGCTCTGTACGCGTGGTTCGAATCCCTCTCTCGTTGCTTTTATCGACGATTTTCATTGTGGCTATTGTTGGATGACCACAGCTCACTTATTGAAATTTGAACTCCAATGGTCAGTTTCTATGCATTACGCTACTATAAAATCTCAAAGAATAATTTGAGCCTGTTGCCTAAACTGCATTGAATTGCGGATTGAATTGGGATAACGAAAAGGAACGCGTTTCTCTTTTCCAAGTCAATTTGCTGTGAATTTTTATAATATGAAAGAGATCCAGGAAAATGAAATAACGAGAGATGCGAAGTGCATGTTTATGCAATGGTATTCTTAATGAGTGTTTTGTCAGATGAAATCTGGAGCAGGTTGGGTCGAAGTGATATATCTTGGTGAGAAGAGCACAGAGAGACAGAACAAAATAATGGAGATATTTCAAAAAGGGCAGGGGATGTTTGTAGGGGCACTGAGAACTGGCTGTAAATGCACAGTGGAGAATTGCCGATGTGGGTGCCGTGCATGGGCAAGGACAGACTTACACATTGGTCTCGCCCTTTCCCCTTTGCTCTCGCCATTGGTGAAGACTGGACATAAGACACAGATAAACGCAAGAAGTGGGAAGCGAGCTCCCTCTCGTTATGCGCACACTGGATGCATCACATTGAACTATGAACAACTGGAGAAGTCAGCATGTTAACTGTAGGGACGGAACCTAAACTGTGGATCAATAACCGCAGATTAATGCATCATAAACATCAAAAATGATTCCAAGTGTCTTAATGCTCATGTCATTAACAAATGTTTCGTTCTAATCCCCGTGTGGCTGAAAAAAGAAGACATCACATATCAAGGTGGATGACGACATTACCAATTTTTTCTTGAAATTGACATGTATTTAAAAATATTACACAGTGAACAAGTTGAATTTAAATAATACAAACCACATTCCCTCACTTGGAATACAAGTGTGATTTCATTACAACATTGTCCTTGCTAAGGAGCAGTTGCTGAACATGAAAAATAAGATGTAATTTTTATTGAACATTCGTCAAGTAGCACCATTATCTTACTTTGGATTGACTGCAGTATGCACATGCTAAGTAACGTTTAAGAAAGAAAGTCGATTGGAAATAACAATTCGGTGGTGATTAAAAACAAGATTAGGCTCTCATGATGCAGATATTCCACCAATGTTTCCAGTGGCGGAAATGGTCAGTGGGCAGTATTTCTATGATGGTATAGAGGTGTGTGAGCTGCCAGGGATTGGAGCTCCCAAATCATCTGGAGCGGCGTCTGCTGAAATTGACCAGGGAGCATTGTGACATCAGTCTGGGAGTTCCAAGCACACCTGTAGGAGCTTTTATTGACATGGAGCAGCAAGGAGCATTGGGGCAACAGGCTGGGACATGCAGCCTCATCTGGAGCAGCTTTTATTGACATGAAGCAGCAGGGAGCATTGGGGCAACAGGCTGGGACATGCAGCCCCATCTGGAGCAGCTTTTATTGACATGAAGCAGCAGGGAGCATTGGGACATCAGACTGGTAGATCCAACCTCAATTGGACCGCTTCTATTGACATGGAACAGGGAGCATTGGGACATCAGGCTGGGAGCTACAACTTCAACAAGAGCAGCTTCTATTGACATAGAGCAGCAAGGAGCAATAGAACGTCAGGTTGGGAGCTGCAACCCCACCTGGAACAGCTTGCATTTACATGGAAGAGGAGGGAGTATTGGGACATTAGGCTGGGGGAAAGGATATTCAACGATTTTAATCTGAAGTAAAATAGGTTTCAACACCTCAGGTGTTAATTGATTTATGAAGAATCTGTCCCGGGAAAATAATTAATTCTATAGATATTAAAGACAAGTCCTGCAATTATTCAATTCAGGAAAATGCATTGCTACAGAGAGAAATGGGAGTGATGTTTCAAGTCTTTGACTTTTCTTTTCTGGTCGAGTCTGCACTGGATTACATCACCGGAAGGACGTTTTCACTTATTTCATGTGATTCAGTTTCCTGCAAATACGGACAGGTTATTAACGTAATCTAAAGCTGAAAATTAATGGAATATGCAATGTTGTGATGAGGCTGGAGTTTACCTCTAATTATGGTGGAAACGCATCAAAGTAAGTTGTAATTTCCTCGATCAGCAGTGACCTCACTCATTGGCTGATCAGATTGTGAATGGTAGTTTTTTTAAAGGACAATTTGAAGTGAATCAATGATTATCTCTGTTCTTTGTTCACCTTGTGCCTGTTCCTGTTATTGCTCATGCCCTTGTTTGCACCACAGCTCTGCAGCGTGTAAAATCTCAGCTGGGAATCTTGCCAGTGGGACAACCAGTCATATAGCTGGCTACTGATCAGGTGGTTGTAGGTTCGAATTTACTTGGCGCAGTCGCATTGTGGAGATTCATCACATATCGAAACTAATCTTTCTTTACACAGAGGTGGATTATATTTGAAATTTTCATCTCCAGGAACGAAAATTCTTTCAATGTCTTCGATCAGTTAAACATTACCAAGAACAATCCGAGTTAAAAATTACACCGCACCAGTTTGTACCGAACAGGCATATTTGGAAGCACCAGTGTTCCATGCGCTGCTTCTTCATCAGGTAGTTGTCAACTGTGGGACTCTATCTGGCTTTGTGTGCCTGTTAAATTTATCCATCCAAGTCCAACACCAACACCTTCCAAGTCATGCGTAACATCGACACAACACGAACGGTCGGTTAAAGTCCAGATGATCTTCCAAAAGGTCGCTCATGTTGACACACACATCAAGTTTCTACAGAAAGACACCCACCTGATGAAGGAGCGGCTCTCTGAAAGCTAGTGCTTCCAAATAAACCTGCTGGATTATGCCTGATGTTGGGTAATTTTTTTACTTTGGCTACCCAACTCAAACACTGGCACTTCCATATCATAGAGAACATCAGTCATGTCCCAGCGCTGTCAGAGATGGCAATCCTGGAAAAGCCCCACATATTGCTCATAGGTACGTTTCGTTTTCAGAAACCAACCCACTCCATAGCTGAGACTCAGTTTTGACAGCTTTTTGAAACTCTTTGGAAGTGGAATCAGATGAGAATGAAGGATGAAATGTCCGACTGTGCAGAGAGAGGGAAGGCACTTTTCCCTTCTTTCAAGGGCTGGGGTATTGATTGATCTAAGGCATTAAACAGATTCCTGGTAGAGATGTTCTCTCTGCCTCAGGAACAAGAAGTCCTGATTTCCTGAACAGTAATGAAATCCAGGCCACTCAATTAAAGTGCCGGATACTAACTACTAGACCACCAGGGATGAAGGCAGAAGAAGTTGCACCGTTTCTTCATAACACCGTTTTTAGAATTATGTCATTGCAAATATGTTTCCCCTCAAAAGTGATTGAATTATCGAGTGTTTACAGCACAGAAATGTGTCACATCATCTCACTTCCCAGCACTTGGTCTGTAAACCTTCCTGAAGAAGGGCTTATGCCAGAAACGTCGATTCTTCTGTTCCTTGGATGCTGCCTGACCTGCTGCGCTTTTCCAGCAACACATTTTCAGCACTTGGTCTGTAACCTTGTAAACCCTGACGTTTCAGGTGTTCATCTCAATGCTATTTTCTCTGGAACGGTTTAATCTCGTAAAACACAATACATGGGATTGAGGTTTGAGATGGGGAAAATGTGTTCACATTCAGTCGGGAAACTGAACCCCATTTTACCCACAGACTGAAGCACGCAGACACATTTCCCCAAGAGTGACACAGGCCTCGGGAGAAAACAAGCATAAAATAAGTTTACACGGACTTGGCTGACACTGTCCCATTTCAGACTTCAACACCAGTGCCTGGTTACAGCAAAGAAAGGAGGCATTCAGCCCCTCCCGTCCCAGTGTTCTGTGCCCATTCTTTCCCCATCACTCTGTCGTTTATACTGCCTCACCTGTTTCTTGCTGCCAAACTGGATCATTGATCACGCCCGCTATTTCCTATCCTGCCGAACGGTTTTCCTCAAGTTATTGGAAACAAAAACAGAAATGAGCTATTTCAGCACTTTTCTAGTTTACAAGACCAGTGTTATCACCACTGAGCCAGCACATTGCCAGCTCAGAGAGAAAGTCTCAAAAATTAGAAACCGAAATGCAACAGCTGATTGGATAGCCTCAGTATTGTAAACCAACCAACAAGACCGGAATAGAGACGTGGGGAACATGCATAGAAGGATGGGAGAATAGAATGACGAATCTCATGGTGTCCAGGGTTGTGTCAACAGAAATCTTCCCTAGTAGTATAGTGATGAGGATTCAATACTTTCACTGTCATGGCTTGTTAAAGGTTAACGTTTACAATAATCAAAATGAAATACTGCCTGATCAGTCGAAGCAGAATGATGTTGTGCAGCAGTCAGAATCTCTTCCCTACATGATACGGTTCCACATCAGCAATGTCAGCTGCAATTGCCTGACGTTGAATCAGTTTAAATCAAGAACAGAAAGGGCGTCACTACAATGGAAGGGTAATGGTGGTTTGTAAGAGTTAACTACATGCCTGGTGGAGCCAGGTTTAATGTACTTACTGAATATTGGTTTTCCTGTTTACCTTGGTATACTGACCCCTCCGAATCAATTACCCACATTGTCTGCCCTTTCTGTGATGTTCTTTGTACATTTCACCTCGTTTCAGTGTTCCGGGGGTCCACGCATTTTTAATTTGGCACATTTTACTTAGGTCGGTTTTGCAGCTTCATATTAAGGCCAACAAGTTTAGGAACAGAAAGACACCATTCAGACCATCACGTCTGCTCCGCTATTGAATGGTTTCATGTCTGATCTGAAAACCTTGAACTGCACATTCTTGCCTTTCTCCAAAACGCTTTATGTCTTTTTTTTTGAAGATCTGCCGATCTCAGCCTGATTACACCTAATGACCCTTCCTCAACAGCCTTCTCGTACAAGAAAGTCCACTGATCCAGAACTGTCTGAGAGAATAAATGCTTCCTCATCTCTGTTTTAATGGTGAGATCCCCATTATAATACGAAGTTAAATATCAAACAACACCTGGTCATAGTCCAACAGGCTTAATTGGAAGCATCTGCTGTTGGAGAGCTGCTCCTTCATCAGGTGGTTGTGGAGTACGCAGTTGTAAGATATAGAATTGAAAGCAAAGGTTTACAGTGTGATGTAACTGAAATTATACATTGAAAAATACCTTGATTGTTTTTTAAGTCTTCCATCCGTTAGAATGACTATGTTAGTTTCATTTCTTTCTTATGCAAATCGCAATACATTCTTTTAACAGTTACATTCTCAGGTGAACTTTCACGATTAGTATCAGCCCAGGTAATATGTTGAAGGTGTTAGTCCCTGTGTGCTCTGTCCGTGTCATAATGTTTAGATTGACGCTAATCTAAAAAAAAACAAGCTGTAGGCAAGGATGCTTTGAAGCATGGTACATTGGTGAAACCGAGCAGATGCTCCTGCAACGAATGAATGGGCACTGCACACCAATCAACAGACAAGTGTGCTTCTTCCCAGTTGGAGAGCACTCCAGGACATTCGACCACGGACCTTCCGGTGACAATCCTCCAAGGTGGACTTCGGAACAGGCCGCAGCTAAAAGTGCCCGAGCAGAGGCTGATAGCTAAGTTCAGTACCCATTGGGATGGCCTCAAAAGGGACCTTGGGTTCGTGCCACAGTACAGGGGTTCCCATTGCCCTATCTACACACAGAGACTCTCCTACACACACACTCACACACATACACAAACACACACACACACACACCTATATACATTGGTGGGGTGAATTTGTACTTGCAGAGTTACAGTGGATTTTGCTCAAAAACTGCACGTATCCATGTAAGTCTCTGTTAACTCAATTTTTAAAATTAGAATCAGTCTAAACACTATGGAACAGACAGCAGCACACGTTTGTTAAAGTTCATTTGAGAATGTAACATTAAAATTAAACGTTTTGAGCTTTACATATGAAAGAAGTGCTGCCAACAAGGTCATTCTAACAGATGGGAGACTCAGCAAACAATCAAGGTATTTTCAATGTATAATTTCAGTTACACTGTAAACTTGTGCTATACATTCTGTGTGTTACAACAGTGTACTCCACAACTACATGATGAATGAGCACGGTCCAAAAGGTAGCACTTCCAATTAAACATTTGGACTATAACCTGGTATTGTCTGATTTTCAAATTTGCACACCACCGTCCAAAATTGGCATCTCCAAGTCATTCGATACGAGGCGCTCTGGTCACAGAACCAAACTTTCTGCACACAAATTATTAAATCCATGAAAAATCCTGTATGTTTCAAAAAGAATCATTTTTGTGTTACTGAGTCTGAGCAGGCAAAGGCAAAGGCTTTCAGCGTTTCTTCCCATTTGATTTCACCTCCGATATGAAATTCTCACTGAGTCTGACAGAACTGCCATCTTTGTTGTTTTGTAATGTCAGGAATTCCTGTTCAATTTAAGATTTTCATAAGGAACAACAAATCTTTTTTTTTTCCCCTGACCGGAAAACAACATTGGGAAATAGCAGTGAGAGAGCTAAATTTCAACATTTTCAACAAGGAAGACATATGCAATGCTTGCAAATTTACATGGTGACTTTATTTTTTGCGTTTTTGGTTCAGTTGAAGGATGACAGTCATTGAGTTTTTAAAAGCATGGCGAGAGGCCCTTCAGCCTATTGCATCAGCATCAATCATCAAACATCTGGCTTGTAAACACAGTTTCCAGCACATGACTCATAGCCTAGTGTGTTCTAACATTTCAAGTCTTCAGTTAAATTGTTATTCAATTTCATAAGGGCTTAAGTGGAACAAAAACTCATCTGTGAACTAAGAGTTCTGAAAGACAAACACTATCTCAGAGCCGTTTGTCAGTTTTCCTCATGATGCTGCGGAAAATGTTTCTGTGCTCACATCTGAATTGGCTTACTCTGTTTCTTCTTCAGTTTCCTTCTTTCTTTAAATGGTTTAGATTCCAATACAGTCACAAGGTGCAGTTTGCAGAAGTGTTGTGTTTGTACTTGCACTGACACTGTCTCACCGGAAGCTGCAGTCCTTCCCCGCGCTGATTCAGACAGCACTGTCCTTCCTGTGACATGTCCCATGGAGAATGAAAGGACAGGAATTAATAACCTGCACTTGGGAACAGAGCGACAGTTTTAAAACATTTACACTACCCCAGCGAGGAATGGAGCTCCTATCTCCTGCATAACATACGGCGGCACTAACCACTATACTACAGAGGACAACAGTTTCAAAGGAGACCCTTCAGCCTGTTGTGGCTCCAATTGTAAAAACCAATTGCTTAATGACCGAAATCGTTTAGCCCAGAACATTATATGTACTAGCAGAACATATTCACATCTGAATATTCCTTCAGGTTATAAGGCTTGCTGCCTCTCTGACCCTTACAGACAGTGCGTTCCAAATCCCAACACCCGCTGGCCTACAACGCTTTTCGACACATCTACTTAAACCATTCTGACTTTCTCATTAAATTTCTGGACCCATGTGAGCGATCTCTCCCTCGATGGAAAACGCTTCTTTCAGTCTACCTTACCCATTATTTTGTACATCTGCACCATGCCTTTTCACAAACTCCTCTGCACGGTGACAAACAACCCCAGTCTGTTCTGTCTCTTTTCATGACTGAAACCCTTCAGTCCAGACACTATCCGAGTGAATCTCTCCTGAACCTTTCCCACTGCGAATCATATCCCTGGACTCATGTGAATTGCAGTCTAGGTAGAGCCGAGAATATATATCTTTATATTCTCTAACAACATGGGGGTGGGGCGGGCGTGGCTCTGCAGCAGTTATTGCTTTGTGGTCTGGAGTCACATGGAGGCAGTTTCCCTCCCTCAAGGAGATCAGTGAAACAGATGGGTTTATCAGACAACGGATTTAGCATATGCTTAATTTTCGGTATTTATTGCATTCACATTCTACCATCGTGGTGGTGTGATGGGAATCGAACCCCTCTTCTCAGAACTTGGCTTTGTGTGTTAACAATCCAACGATAATACCGCTAGGCTATCGCAGAAAGCCGTCGTAACTAACGTTTTCCAATAGAGGCTTTTTTCTCCAGTTATTCCCTATGCCCTTTTATTGAGCCTCAAGCTCCAATAATCTCTTGTCCATGTCAGTAAAAGCTGATAAAAGAGGATTGATCTCACAGCCACGCTATCCAAACGTATCGAATGATTTGAAGATGCTAATGAAGAGATTGGGGCATGGTCGCCCAGCAAAAGTGAGTGCAATGGCACAGACTGGACGGTGTCAACGTGAAAGTGCATGTTAGATTGTGCTGTGCCTCAGTCAAGTGGGACGATGGACGGAAAAGAGAGTGAGGGAGAGTGGGAGGGAAAACATCTTCGAGAACTTTGAGGTTTAAATGCTGATATAAGAAACGCAGAAATATCAGAGAACAAAATTCGATGGAAAACAAATCATCACCTCGGAGAATATTATCTTGTAAAAACGATTAATTTCTGACCGTGTTTCACCAGAAGTAAAACTTTGAGAGAACTCACCGCCATGATGTGGATTCGAGCCGAGGTCGCTGCAGTCACAACGCAGAATAAGAACTATTAAAAGATTACAGCACTCCACAGAGCACACTTACAAACTGCAACCAGTATGGTAGCAGAGGAAATGTAAGGAAGAATATACAATATCAGGACTTAGCGACAGGCATGTGGGAATGCAGAATGAACCGAATCTTTAACTTTATCATCCCCAGAGACTGTGGAGATTCCATGAATGAGAGTACTGGAGAATGTGATTAATGAAACACTCTAAACTCTTGGGAGAGTGCAGAATATTGTTGAAACGTATGATTCAATGGCACTAAAGCTTAACATCGGCTATTTCATCACTTTGCCCACACAAGGCAGTACCAACTGCTGCAGGCAATCACACATAATCCCAGTTCCAGACCCGGAATCAGAGAAACTGTGTGAAGCAGCCACGAAGATCCAATTGGAAATTGGAATGAAATGACGGGAGAGAGGCGCGAGGTTCGGACTGTTCCTGGTCAAAATCGGGCGGAAGGGAATACTTGCCCAAATTTATAATATCATCGCCATAAGCAGTACATGTTGCTGAGACAGCCGATTGGCGCATCTAAAGCGTGAGAGAGTTTAACTTTGGGGTGGCAAGGTTCGAAATTTCATTTTCCTGTTTGGATCCACGTTTTTGAAATTGGCAGTAGCGGCGGCTTTTGCTCGCATCAGCTGAGATTCAGCTTCTTCTTCCCAGTAAATACTGCAACATGGAGAAGGAGGTGTTTTGGTTATTTAATAAACTAGTCATCCTTGGGGACTCAGACATGGAACTGGTAATGTTAAAGTTCGACGAATAAAACCTGGAATGAAAACCTGACCTCAGGAACAGAGAACATGACTTTACTTTCCTGCAATCCCATTCATGCATGTCCCTTATGCAGCGGGTGCTACCATCTTTACCTAATCCTGCCTATTATGACTCCAGGGCCAGAACAACATAGCTGACACTTAATCTGAGAATGCCGACAGTGTCGGGAAGCAGGCCATTCGGCCCTTTCAGTCAACACCATCCCTCCGAAGCACATCCTATCAGACCCACAATCCATACCTACTCCATTCCCCTTCATTTCACATGGCTGATCCCAGTAACCTGCACACCTTCAGACTGTGGGAGGAAACTCACACAAGCAAAGAGAGAATGTGCAAACTGCACACAGTCACACGATACTGGGATCGAATCCATGTCTCTCGTGCATCGAGACAGCCACGAATCAGAATGGACAACACATGCTGTCCTGACCAGCGACATCCACACCCTGTGGGTATATAAGGAAGAATAAAAACACATTCACAACTTGGACAACGGGACTTGCGTCTGCGTGGACAGGATTTGAACCAATCGTTCACCATGGGTAGATACAAGGACACCGATATCACAGAGAAACCAGGGCAATGCGGGATTCAATTACCTGCTGAAGTGGAAACTCATTTACTCAGTCAAACTGAGGACAGACTGTTCAACAGTCCCGTGTGTGGGAAGGGCTCAATGAGCAAAAGAACCTCCAGAGTAACCAACAAGATTATATATCCCAGAAGGAAATCAATTAAACTGTCAACGCTTAGGTTACTCCCAACCAGCTGCCAGTTTCATAGCGTCAAAGTCAGAGACTCATGCAGCATGAAAATAAGCCTTTCACTCCTCCCATCTCAACTTAACATAATGCCAAACTAAACGAGTCGCATCTGACGGCTCCTGTAACTGCTGAGGATTAATAATGCCCTTGTGATATTATTACTGCATTGTTAATATGAATGTCCAGATATAATTCTGTGGACACGGGTTCAAATCCCGGCATGGCAGATGCTGGAATTTTATTTCAATAAATACCGAGGGTTGAAGAGTCTAATGATAATGTTGCATCAGTTCTTGTAGATCTGATTCACTACTGCCTGATAGGGACGGAAACTACCATGCTTATCTAGTCTGGCTGGCATGTGACTCCAGATCCATTATATCGTGGTTGATTCTGAACTGCTCAGCTGACAATAAATAATGGACTAGACATGAATGAATAGCTTTTTTTTGAATCCCACTGAAACTTTCCAATTCATTTATCGATCGGAATATCCTGCAAATATTGTAAATGTACTTTCATTCATCACTGCCTCAGGAAGTGAATTGCACACATAAACCATCCTCTGTTAGAAAAAAAGCCTCTCATGTCTTATTTTAAATCTCTCTCTTTTCTCCTTAAACATTTGCCCTCTCGTCTTGAAGTCCCCCTCCTTGGAAAAACGACAGTTACAGTTAACTCTATCCGACCTCTAAATAATTTATAAATTTCTATCAAGTCGCCTTTCAAACTCCAGTGTTTGAGTGAAAATATTCTCAGCCTATCCAGCCTTGCGTTATAACACAAAACTTCCCCACTAGCCATACGCTGGTATACCTGTTCTAAACCTACTCCAGCTGAATAATTCCCTTGCTATTACTGGGCGACAAGAACTGGATGCAGTATTCGAGAAGAGTCCTCACCCAATGTCCCATTCTACTTCAACATAATGTACCAACTGCTACGCTCAAAGGACTGACCAACGAAGGCAAGATAACAAGTTTTTAACCCTTCTTTCTATATGTGAAGCTAACTAAAAAGAATTATGTGACTGCATCCCTGGTCTCCGTTTTCCACAACACTATGCAAAGCCCTATCACTAATTGTATAAGCCCTACCCTTATTTGATGTATTAAAATGCAATATCTTCCATTTATCCAGAGTGAACTCCATGTTAAATTTTTCAGCCCAATGACGTATTGGTTAAAGATCCTTCTGGAGTCTTACATCATCTTCTTTACAGTCTCCAATTTTGGTGTCCTCTACAAGCTTTTGAATCATAGCTTCGATGAGTTCCATTCTTTTCTCATATAGGTCAATGATTAATACTTATTTCTCGTGGACATGATTTCGCAGTTTGCAAATCAGGTAACAATTAGTCATGTAATTAACCAGGAGGAAGAAAGCCATAGACTGCAGGGGGATTGGAAACAATTGGCAAGAAAAAGTGCTGAATGGAATTCAATCCAGTGAAGTGGGTGATAATGAATTTGGGGAGGGACAATGATAAAAATGTGAATACTAAGTAGTTTACAGTAATAAAAGAGAAATTGGAGTCGGCATTCACGAATTTTTGAAGGTGATTGGACAAGGGAACAAGTGTTTCGAGTGGTTGGAGATAATTTCTGTTCTTTACCGCAGGTGGGAAAACAAGATCAGGGAAATGATGCTGGAACATTAGCAACTGCCTGTTCAGAGAAGAGTCAGAGGACCGGCCACAAGTCTGGCCATTGCATTAATCATTTTCTTTTCGGAAGAATGATAAAATAGAAAATGGAGAGCCGAAATAGATTATGTGGCTCATCCATTCTGGATCAGTACTCAATCAGATCTTCGCTGACAGTACTCCAAGTAAGGCTGGCACGTTCCTTGGAGGGGAACATACAGATGGAGATCATTCGATGCATAAGTCCATTAGACAATGGAGCAGAAATTAAACCATTCAGCGCAGTGAGTCTGCTCTGCCATTAAATCATGGCAGATATCTTTATAAACCCAATTTTCCTGCTTTCGCCCCGTAAACCTTGTTCCTCTTGACAACCACGCTGCTACATGTCTAAGTCTTACATATGCTAAAAGACATGGCTTCCATTGCCTTACCTGGCAATCAATTCCATACATTCACCACTCTCGAGCTGAGTAGGTGTCTCTTATTACTGCTCTCAAGTGTCTTCCCTTTCCTCCAAGACTGTGCCTTTGGTCCCTACTAAAAATGGAAACAACTTCCCAGCATCCACTTTTCCCGGCAATTCACGACTCTATAAGTACCAATTAGATTTCCTCTTATCATTCTAAACTTCGTTGAATATAGACCCAGAGTCCTCAAACGTTCCTCATGTGTCAAGCTTTTAATTCCTGGGATCATAATCGTAAATCACCTCTGAACACACACCAGGACCAGTGCATCCTTCATGGAAGTTGAGGACCAAACGTGCACACAGTAATCCAGATGTGGTCTGACTAGACTCTTGTAGAGCCTCGGAAGTGCATCACTGCTTTTATATTCAAGTTTTCCAAAAAAAAATGTCATCATTGCAATTGTCTTCCGAACTACAGATTCAACCTGAATGTTTATCTTGAGAGAATCCTTGGCTAAAACTCTCAAGTTTCTTTGCACTCCGGACATGTGATGTTTGTCCCATTTAGACAATAGTCCGTACGTTTATTCTTCCTACCAAAGTGCATCACCTCACACTTTCCCACCTTATGCTCCATCTGGCATTTATTTTCCGATGCTCACTGCATGTTGACATTTTTCTGCAGCATCCCCGCCTCCTCAATGCTACCTCTCCTTCTACCTTCGCATTGTCTGAAAATTGACACGCATTGCCCTCAGGTACTTTATCTAGATCGCTAATGGAGAAAATGAAAAGTTGTGTCCCAACACAGCCTTGAGGAACGCCACTTGTCACCAGCTGCCGTCCTGAGAAGGATCCTTTTGTTCCCAATCACTGCTTTCTGTCCTGCGAGCGTACCTTGCCTCTGATACCATGGGCCCTTTCCTTATTCAGTAGCCTCCGGTGTGTCAAATATCAAAGGCCTTCATGAAGTCCAGACACATAACATCCATTTACTCTCCTCGATCGACCTCCCTCGTTACTTCCTCAAAGAGGAATTCTTGCAGATTTGTCAAGCATGGCATCCCCTTGATGAAACCGTGATGACTTTGCCTTATTTTAACATACACTTCCAAGTATTCAGAAATTTCTTAAAACGGAATGGATTCCTCTCCTTATCTACAACCAAGTTTCGGTTGATTTGTCTGTAATTTGCCAGCTTTTGTGTTGTTTCATTTTAAAATGGGGTGTTACGATTGTGATTTTTTTTTCCTTTAGCACCATTCGTGATTCTAGTGATTCCTGAAAGTTCTCCACTAACATATCCACTATTTCTTCATTGTCTACCTTAGAACTCTGCAGTGTACTCCATCTGATCCAGATCATTTATCCAACTTCAGGCCATTCAGTGCTTCTTGCACATTCTCAGTGATGGCCACTAGATTCACATCTGTTCCCCCATTCTCTTGTATGTTTAGGGATAACTCATGTCTTGCACAGTGAAGACCGGCACAAAATAAATTTTCAGTTCCTCAACTATTTGCTTGTTCCCCACTACTGTCTGTCAAGTTTCATTTTCCAGTGGCCCATTGCCCACTTCTACCTCTTTATTGCATTTATCTGAATAAAGAAACAACTGCAATCTTCCTTTATATTAGTAGTTATCTTATATTTAATCTTCTGCCTCCTCATTTGTATTGTTGTTGCCGTTTGTGGGTCTTTGTGAGCTCCCAAGCCTCTTATTATCAAATGCCCTTTGCCACATTATATATTTTCTCTTTTGCTTTTATGCTATCGATGAGGTCCTCAGTCAGCCATGGTTGCCTCATCTTCCCGGCACCGTGCCTTATTTTCCACAGGATGTGTCTCTGATGTGTCTGCTGAATTATGCTCAGACAGTCCTGCCCATTACATTTCACTTTCCTGCTTTCTTGCTCGGCTCCTCTCCTTACCAATTTCATCAACCTCCTCCCTCATGCCTCTGCAATTGCCTTTATTCAACTTTAATACCGTTATCTCAGATTGTATATTCTCCCTCTCAAAATGCAGGGTAAATTCAATCATATTACCATCACTACCTCCTAAGCGTTCCTTCATCTTCAGCTCCCTTCTGACGTCTGCCTCATTGCACAACTCTAAATCCAGTATTGCCTGTTCCCTACTTGGTTCCACCACAAGCTGCTCCATAAATCCATCTCGTCGACATTCCACAATTGAATTGAATTGAATTTATTGTCACCTGTACTGAGGCACAGTGAAAAGCTTTGTCTTGCGACCAAAACAAAACAAGCAGATCGCAGAGTTAAGTCGCATAGAAGTATAAATAATATGTGAACATATAATAGGTTGATGTTTTTGATTATCCGGGCCGAGTTCACCACTCGCTGTAACCGTCTACAATCATGAATGGACAGATGCCATACTCGGTAGTGATACATCCAGACAGAATGCGCACCTATAAAAGTTGGCAAATGTATTCGCAGTGGTGCTTCAAGTCATCAACGATTTTTAAAAAAATTCCACCACCTCTAGCGAGATGCCATCATCAGACATATATCCCTCTCCCGCCTCTGTGCACTATCTACAGGGATCATTCCCGACAGGAAACCCTGTTGCACTCTGCCTTCACTCCCAACACCTCCCCCAACTCGCACCATGGAGTCTTCCCACTGCATCTCTGCTTTTGTGACACAAATGCATAGAACCTAAAAACACGGACATGAGTAAGCTGTCCGGTCCTTTAAGCCTGCTCCGACGTTCAATGACATCATTGCTGACCTTTCTAAAGACTCAAATCCGCTTACTCATCCTCTCACTTTATCCCTTATTTCCTTTAATGTTGAAAAGAAGTATCGCTCTTAGCTTTAAAAACCTTTTTGAACTAGTGTCAACTTCTTCGCTGGCCATGGTATTCCATATATTATCATCCGTCTGAGTGAAGAAGGTCCTTCTGAACTCAGTCCTAAATCTGCTCCCTCTAATGCTGAGGCTATGCCCTCTTGTCCGAGTTCCGCCCGCAAGTGGAAACATCCTTTCCAAATATATCTAACCTATTCCAGTCAACGTTTTGTGTTTCAGTAAGATTCCCCCCTCATTCTTCTAAATTCCAAAGAAAATAATCCTTATCTACGCAGTATCTCTTTATAGGCCAACCCCCTCAACTCCGGAATCAACCCAGTGAACTTCCACTGCACCCCCACCCCCAAGTGCCAGTCCTTCCGTTCTCAAGTAAGGGAACCGAAAGTGCACACAGTACACCAAGGATAGCCTCATCTGCACCTTGTACAGCTGCAATATAACATCTCTGCTTGAACCTTCATGAACCTACATTGCATCTGTCCAATTTCTATCGAGAAGCCCTGCTATCTCTTCCTTGAGAATAGACTCAAGCATCTTTCCCACTGCAGAAATTAAACTAACTGATCAATAATTCCCAATCTTTTATCGACCTCCCTTTTTAAACAGTGGTGTCACACTAATTGTTTTCCAGTCTGCTGGGACTGCCACGCAGTCTAGTGAATTTCAAAATTGCCACGAGTGCACTTGCTGTTTCTCCCGCCATCTTCTTTAATACCCTGAGATGCATTCCCTCACGGCCAGGAGACTTGTCCAACCTCAGCTCCATTAGCTTGCCTAACACTACCTCTTCTGTAATAATGTTTGTTTCCAGGTCCTCACCTACATTTGTCTCTTTGTCACTTACTGGCATGTTATTAGCATCCTCCACTCTGAAGACTGACACAAAATATCTGTTCAATGCCTCGGTCATTTCATCACATTGCATATTTAAATGTCCCTTCGCATCCTCGAAAGGA